>NW_027186304.1:94993316-95119802 GCF_028583685.1 Petaurus breviceps papuanus | reverse complement strand
CACACACACACACACACACACACACACACACACACACACACACACACGTGCGCACACACCCCTCTGCAAAAATGAATGTGATGGAATATTACCGCCCTATAAGAAATGACAAATACAATTAATACAGAGAAGAATGGAAAAACTTACATGAATTGATGCACTGTTGAAGTATGCAGAGAACAGAAAACAATATGTATGATGACTACAACAGTGTAAATGGAAAAAAACCTGAAAAAACAGTTGAGAGTGAATTCCAAAATTACAAAGAAGAAATTTAGTCTCAAAGAAGAGACATAAGAAGACGCAAGGGATTCTTAATGAGAATTTCTGAATGTTTGTGAATGGTGCTAGGTGCTAAGACAAGCCTTTCTAAACTTAGCTTTGAAGTTCTTATCGTAAAAAATACAAACTCTCAAAGGCAGGAATAGTGTTTTCCTCCTTCCCACCCCCAGTGGCATCAGTACTGTGCTTGTTATATAATGTTTATCAAATGAACAGACTTAGAAATTGTAAATATTAAGTGAATCGGTTAAATTGATTTCCTAGTGACAGAAAATGTGGGCATGGTTTATTTGAATATACCCACAAAGCTTCAAAGGAGATTTAACTGCTTTTTAAAAAGCACTTCTGTATTTTTATGAGTGGTGGGCAAAAACAAGAAAAAAATCCACACAAAAAGTAAGAGTTGGATACATGGGACCACAGATGCAATTGAAATAATAAAATATATTTGAAATATGGACAGAAAGGAAAGCGATTAGGGGGATTGGATATGGGTTGAATGAAGAAAATAGAAGATTAGGTGGTGGGAGATATGGCATAAAAGTAAAGATGAAGAGAAGAAAGGCCAAATTCATTCAATGCCTTATGGACAGAAAAAAAAAAAGTAGACTCTTGTTCAGCATAGTCATTTCCAAGCTGTTAGCACTCCTGAATCTAGGAGGTCATTGAGGTTCAGGATAAATGTATTTTTATACTCTCCTGGTTTCAATTAATATTAAATGGCTTAAAGAAGACTATTTTTCATACATAGATAATCTAAGGGCTTTGAATTGATAATCAAGACCATTTTCTTAGCTTCAAATTAATTTTTCCTTCTGAAGCAGCATACTCTTGCTAAAGTGCATTATAATTACAAACCTCAAGAATCTTAAATTCCCATTTTATTTTGAAACTCATACAACCTTCGTTAGCCAGGTTAGCAAATGTGTTGTTGTGAATTAGTGTTTTGCTTGTGGAGAATTATTTTAAAAGATACTGAAACTGAGTGTTGTTCTTCTGAAGTGTTCTCAAGAGACTATCCTGTTCTGTAGTAAAAGGCACCTAAAGCAGGTTACCCAGGTAATTAATATACAGAGATGTGATTCTGTGATTCATTACTGAAATTTAAACTTTGGTTCTACATCATTAGTATACAGTTAAGAAATATTTCAGTAATTGAAGATAGAATATAAGTTCCTTGAGGGCAAGGAACAATTTGTTTTATTCCAAGTCCCAGCACAATGTCTGGTACATACGATGATGAGAGAATTACTTGAAAATAATAAAATTTATTATTTTATATTGTTTATTGTCTCATACAATAATTCATAACTTTTGACATCTTTAAAAAAATTTCTAGGGGAGGCTAGGTGGCTCAGTGAATAGAGCACTGGCCCTGGAGTCAGGAGTTCAAATTTGAGTTTAGATCCAACCTCAGAACACTTAACACTTACTGGCTGTGTGACCTTGGGCAAGTCACTCAACCCCAATTGCCCTGCCCTCCCCCCTTCAAAAAAAGCAAAAAAAAAATATTCTATTATGAAAAATATGTTATTTTGCTGCAATTTACATGACTTGGTATTGTTTTTCTAAGATTTTGACACATTCTTTAATTCTTCATCATGAAACCACATCACTTGGGATATGAAATACACTTTTGAATACTCCTTTTTTCCAAATCTAGCTTTAATTTTCAATAGAATTCCTAGACCATCAAAACATATTACTCTCCATCTTTTTGTCCAATTTCTTATCCTCTTGTAATATGTGGCATTGCACAAGGCTGTGTTATAGTGTTCTATCTCTATTTGGGCATTTTTGTACTTCTGTAACAATTCTGCTTTTTCACATGTCAGTTTATTTATCAGAGTTCCTGATTAGTTAAGAAAAAAAATCTCTAATCTGTTTTTGGTGGATACAGTCTGAGGCCTTTTTTGGACAACAGATTTGGTATGAGAAAGTGAATTTTGTCAGTGAAATTGATCTTTTTCTAATCTTCATTAATACACTCTTGCTATTGATATAATCACTTTTTCTTCATAATAATGCCAAATAGCTGTTGTTTACTAGTCTTCTCACTGTTCTTCCTACTTCAAGAAGCTTATGGCTCACTCTAGGAAAATTAATAACAACAAATCCAACTGTCAGTTCCCTCAGAAGGTCTTTCCTTGTTTTCTGAGGATAAAATTGGCTATTTTGAAGCAATACTTTGTCACTTCTTTGCATTTGCTTTTTGTTTTGTCTTGGGTTTGTTGTTTCCCCCCCCCCCATGATCACTGTTCTCTTTGCACTTTCCTCTAGCTTGTCCTGCTTAATAATTATGGCTCAAATTATCCTTAAAAAAGCTCAACTTCCTCATGCCAGCAGTCACTGATCTATCTCTAATAGTCAACGAAATTTACTCTTTGAAGTGGCAACTTTTGCATATTTCTTTGGAGTAGCATTCGTTTTTCAAAACTATAGAATTAACAAGTGTAACTAGAGTGTGCTTTCTGAGATTCAGCCACAGTACCCTTTGTTCTTCCTCACACAGGACATTTCTCCATCTGTCTCTGTGCTTTCACCATGGCTTTCCCATCATTTCTGAAATACTCTTTCAACCTCACCTTGGCCTCATAAGTTTCCCTTACTTCAAGTCTCTGCTCTAACCCTCGCTATTGCAGGAGGCTCTTCCTGGTCTCCTCAACTGCTAGCGCCATTTTTTTTGGGGGGGGATTATGTGCATGTTTTCAATTAGTCTCTCCCATTATCGAGTGAGACCCTTGAGGGGGGGCCTAGCTCTGATTATCTTTGTGTCCCCAGCAGTTAGTTCTGTATCAGGCACATAGTAAGTAGATGATAGCAAATATGATCATTATAGAAGCAGTTGCTTGTGTTAAGAAATATTTGATGGCAGATTCTGTAGCTCGAGGATGGTTGAGGTAGGGTGTGTGTGCTTCTGATTCTATCTACCCTTTTCATTTTTGTCATTTTAAAAGTCAGGCAGTAATATTCCTTTTTAACTAATATACTGTCATTGATTCATCTGTTGCTCAGGAAGAGCATGTATGGGTTATTTCCAGTTCTTTGAATTTCAAACAGTGCGGGTGTGGGTGCTTGGCACAGATAGCCTTTTTTATAATTTCAATAACACTCTTAGAATACAGTCCTCTATATGGAATCACGGGGTCAAAGGCTGTGATCAGTTCTGTAAGCTATATTACATGTTCCCAAATTGCTCTCCAAAAAGTACCAGTTCATAGTTCTCCTAAAGATGTAATAGGGGACAGGAATCTGTGCAGTCCTACTAATATTGAATTTTGCCACCTTGGTAGCTTTGGGGTAGTTATAATTGTTTTAATTTTCATTTTGTTAGGAAGTTTGATTGATTTTTCAAGTGATTACTAGCCATTACAATTCAGTAGAATGTAAGATCCTTGAGAGAAAGCTTTGGTTTTCATTTTGTTTTCACATCCTCGGGGCTTAACAGTGTCTTTCATGCACTAATTCATTAATAAGTATTTGCCAGGTTGGATTAGAATTTAGGCTAATAGGGGTGGCTAGGTGGCACACCAGCCCTGGAGTCAGGAGGACCTGTGTTCAAATTTGGCCTCAGACACTTAACACTTACTAGCCATGTGACCTTGGGCAAGTCACTTAACCCCAACTGCCCTCCAAAAAGTTAAAAAAATTAATTTAAGCTTATGCTTTGGGAAAGTTTCTGCTTATGTCCTTTGTTATTTAAGTAAGGCTATATAATCTCTTAGATCCTCCAGTCCTTAAGTCTGATTCTGTGTTCAGTTGGGAATAAATATCTCATAAATTTGCTTCCATTGCTCATAGACTTGTGAATAAGGTTTTCAACATAAATGTTACTGCAAGATGCTTTCTCCCTAATCTGTTTCTTTTTTTTTATTCTTACTTCATTGTATAAAATCCGTCAATTTTTACATAGTTAAATTATTTTCTCCAAAAATTTCCTTTCTTTCTATAGGTAAACATTATTCTTTTCTTCGTAATTGAAATATCATTTCATTTTCTTCTCAGCATTTTTATATTTAGATGATAAATCTCCTCTAAAGCCAAAGATGATGTTTGTGAAATTCTTTTCAAATCTTAAGGAGATATCTAAATGTTGTTATATTATTGTTTTTGTGATTATTATGTCCTGCATTATGGTATTGGTTGCTTTTATTGTTTACCCTTTGTTCTTGAAGAGGACCATGACGTCAAGAAAGTGATGATGTGGCGTGCAAGTGAATTGGAGTTAAGTGAGGAAGGACTGTGCAAAGTCACCAGCCTCACTCTGGAAACATCTGGGTCCAGTGGGCAGATATAGGTCAGGATGACTAGAGATGGCCCTGGATGCAGTGGGAGTTGGTGCTGGTAACCCTGGTCCTTAGATACAGCATACTGAATGATCTGGCAAGTGTTATCAAGCTGGAAAGACTTAAAGTATGGGTCAACTGATGAGAAGCAGGTTTGTCATCTGAGAACCAGTTTAGCTAAGAGTAAGAGGCTCATCATCAGATTGCCCATAGCATGTAATGGAATTTTCAGACATAGCAAGGCTCTAAGTCTACCTGCTGATTCATGGAAAATTGGGGGATGGGTGGGGAGGATCTTTGTGATTTGTGTCAGTGAAGAGAGACCTAGGAACACTTGTACTTGGTTGCAAGTTAAGAGAAGGAAAATTTAGGCTTGATGTAAGGTGGAAAAAAAACATCCTCACAATTAGGAAGATCCCTGAGTGGAATAAACTTACCTCAAGAGGCTGTGGGAAAGTTCCCCTTATAAGAGTTCTTGGATACCATCTTCACATAGTTTAAGCAACAGGCTGGGTAACTGCTAGTTGAGTATCTTATAGAAAGTATTCTTCTTCAAGTATAGTTTGGATGAGAAGTACTTTCTAGGTCCCTTCTACCTCTCAGATTCTGTGATTCTGTTTCTAAATTCCTTACATTCGTGTATGTTGTTTCTTAAAAGTTTTTTCCAGTTGAATTATTTTCTGACCTTGTTTTTTGTCTTAACCTAACTTTCTGTATCCCCTTTCATTTTTCTCCCATTGTATTCTGGTTTTAATTGCATCAATTTATGTTTTAGTAATCTCTTTGCTGGTTTTATATTGTTTCATTATCATCTTCCAAGAATCCCTAGCTTCACTGAATCTTCAAACTCTTCTCATGACTTTTTTTTTGCAGATTTTTAATCTGAACCTTTAATTTCTTGAGCGTTCTTGTTAACTATTTAATCAAAAGTTTCTTTTGTTGTTTAGGTACATTTTTATTTTGATGTCTTTCTTCTTGCTTTTCTTATTCTATAATTTTTTTTCATTGTTTTTCATTTTGGTCACTAGCTAACATCTGGATTGCAAAACACAATCTTGAATATAGGCTGCAGAATTCTTTTATAGTTTGTTCTTGCCTTTTTTGGTGAGTTTTAGTTTTCTTTTGAGATTTTTCCATCAATTTCATGCCTTTTTAAAATTCTTTGGATAGTTTGAGAGGGTTCAAAAGGAAACTCCCTTTTTATCTGATAAACACATCGAAATCTGATATTTTCTGTAATTTCCAGTCAGTTGTAGAACTGGAAAGATGCAATCTGTTGTAGGAGGTTGTTAAGTCATTTTCAGTCATGTCCGACTCTTCACGACTTTGACTTTTTTGGGGGGAAATGGGGGTCGAAAAAGATAGTGGAGTGGTTTGCCATTTCCTTCTTCAGCTCATTTTATAGATGAGGAACTAAGGCAAACAAAGTTAAGTGATTTGCCTTGGATCACATAGCTATGAAGTATCTGAAGCCAGATTTGACTTCAGGAAGATGAGTCTTCCTGACTTTAGGTCTGACACTCTATCCACTGTGCTACACAGTTGTCCTTGGGAAGGAGGAAGTTGTTTACAAAAGTCACCCTCTCAGTTTTTCCCCATAGAGGGAAGTCTTACTGTGTCCATTCTAATAAGGATTGATCTCATAACGATTTTAAAACTATGAGAAATTAGATATCTGGGTTGATGGTTGCTGATATCTTGGGATCAAAGTACAGTTCTTCAATCTTTACTCTCCTATTGCCCTCATTGAGATATTTTGAAAATCAATTTGATATTTTGAAAATTGATTTCCTGGCCCTGAGTACCTTAAAACCACAGTAATTAAAGCATAGATTTCTTCTGATCATTTTCCAATTTCATTCTAAGTTCAGTTACCTCTTACTCATACACTAATAAAGTGGTAATCCAGTGCTAGAGATTCCACTGTCATTACAGATGAGAGTAGACCACTATAAAAATCTCACAATTCTGTTCCATTTCACATGTGTTTTATCCTTCCCGCATTCACCTACAAATGCTCTTGAGGTGAGGTTTCTTTTTTCATCAGTAAATAACATGGACAGACATCACAAATGAGTGATGTCTAGAGTTGAGAAAAAGGAGAGAAGACTGGATTGACTTTGGGAAATTACAGAGTCCTTTTAACAACCCCATAATTCTCCCTGAAACAGGAGAGCCATATTTTTTAGATATCAATATAATACTAATGTTATTGTATTTCTTTGATTCATGGAACACTACAGTTTCCGAAGAATTGAAAATGACTGTCACCCAGAGGGCAATGGAAAGGCTCATCACAGATGTGAGCAGGTTGCAGCACATCACGCACACTGAATTATGAAGGAGAGTTGGATTATAGGATGTCATCCAAAAATATATGAGCAAAAAAAAATTTTAATGGTCTGGTCACATGGTGAGAGCAAGGGATAAATGATACACAACCCATTTGTTACATTAGTATCTTTACAGTGTCAAAAGAAAGTATGGATTACCTCCAGCACATTAGTTGGATGCCCCTATAATAAATTTTAGGGATATGAACCAAAGGTATACATGGCAGGCAGGCATACCATAACTGTGGTATGTATCAGTAGAGGGAATATCTATATTGACAAGGTCACTAATCCATTTAAATACATGACTAAGGTTTTGCTTATTCTGTATTTTTAAAGATTTATTTTGTCACAGCATAAGTTCTCAGCATGATAGTTTATGTCATCAGTTATAGAAACCATAGCATAGTATCATTGAGGTATTGTTGTTAAAACACCATTATCACTTGAATTCACAGATCCTGAACCAGGTAAGAGGTAATCTAGATGGAAAATTGATTTTTACAAGTTTTCTCTACTCAGTGATGGTGCTGGTATGTGCACAGAGCCATGTGTGCAACACCATGAACGCTGGCTAAGTTAATATCTTAAATTGTCTTGTTTTGCCCTTTTCTGAGGTCACTTTGGGGTTTACTGTGTCCCAGAGTTTTTTATTTTTTATTTTTTCCTTTTTTTTGGAGGGGGGAAGGCAGGGATGTTGGGGATACATGACTTGCCCAAGGTCACACAGCTAGTACGTGTTAAGTGTCTGAGGCTGGATTTGAACTCAGGTCCTCCTGACTCTAGGGCCATTGCTCTGTTCACTGCACCACTTAGCATCCCTGAATTCCAGTGTTTTTTACGGTAAGAAAATGAAAACTCTCAGGACAATGTGAACTACTAGTCTCTGAAGTACATATGTTTCTGTTTTCACCTTAGATATTAAAAAGTAGTAGCCAAAATGTGAGTTTTTGTGCTATATCAGCATCTTACATATGTACATACACACACACACACACACACACACACATATATATATATATACAGACTGTACTTGAAGGTTTACAAAGTACTTTACATACATTATTTCATTTTATTCTGTTCCATTTCACATGTGTTTTGTTCTTCCAGTTTTCAACTACAAGGCTCTTGAAGTACTATTGTTGCCATTTTATAAATTAAGAAAGTGTAATAAAGTCAAATACCTTCCCTTCCATTCCCTACCTTGCACTAAACTTAGCTGTTTAACTCTGGGTCCTATATTCTGAATGACTTTAATACATAATCTTATGAATTCAACAATACACTACAGATGTTTAAACTATGCATTTCAAGTCCTTCCAGCAATCCCAAACAAATCCGTTTTTATACTATGTTTCCGGTAAAAAAAAAAAAATAACAATAAGAGCTTCACTCTGTATTTTGTAGAAAAATTAGTAAAAGTGCTCTTAAATAACATTGATGGTGTAGCCCAACCCTTCCTTACATGTGGTTCTTCTGGAAGCTCCCCCAGATTCAGAGCACACTTTGCACCAGCCTCTCTCTAGACCCATAATCCACGAGCCCTGACCAATGTTTCTATTTCACCAGGCCAACCGGAAGACATAGTAGTTCAAAGCAAAAAGCATTTAATTAAACAATATAGCAAGATAAAGAATAAACAATGCCATTGGGCACACAGTGGTAATCATCTTTCCCACAAATTCCCACACTACCAATGGGAAAGGGAAGACGATGTACATATGCTTAGGAGAGGGAACATGCATAGGGAATCTAGCAAAACCCCATTCCCTAAGTCTGCATGCCAGCTGGAATCCAGCTCCCTCTGGACTGCTACCTCTTGCTACAGCACAAGTTACCCAAGTCTTCTGCTAGGCATTGCCTCTGCTTTGTTGCCCCCTGCTGGTCCACTGCTGAGTTATTACCTCTGATTCTGCACTGTGTTGATCTTGGCTTCATCTGCTGGTTCATTGATGAATTGCAGGTTTCATATAGACCCTCACAGTCACACTATGCCAGCCTGAAATCAAGGTTTAGTCTGTCTTTTTTTGAATGCTTGCTTCTGCCTCAGCTGCCACTCTCTGAACTCAGTTTGTTCTATGAACTGAACTGTATCTGTTCCATTCGGTTCTTCCCATGCCCTTTATCACTAACCTTGGTCTATGCAAGTTATCCCGAAAGCTTTACTTAGCAGCACTGGAGAGGCAGGTTAAGAGGATGTCCATTTTGGTTCTACCTTTGTTCAGGCCACAAAATTGGTGCTTTCTCTACAGTGAAATAAAGTTCTCTGTGTTTGATCATTTCAGAATATTGCTAACTACTGAAGTCAAGGACATAGATCTCATATGTGGACTAGTTTATTCTGAAGTCAGAGAATAAATGACCAAAATAGCCATTTTGTAAATGATTATCATTCATGAAGATAACCAGGGAAAGGGTTGTACAAGGTCCAGTAGGTCTAGAATCAGGAAGACTTACTTAACTGCTGTCTGCCTCAGTTTCCTCATCTGTAAAATAGGGATAATAAAAGCACCTACCTTCAAGAGTTGTTATGAGGATCAAATGAATTAATATGTATTTTGTAAACCTTAAACTACTATAGAAATGTTAGCTATTATTATAGTTATAATTATTGATTTTAATGCAAAATCCATCATATCATTATTATCAATATCTAAATGAGGTGATAAAAAGTTTTGGTAGAATTGGCTCCACAACTGCCTACTGCTGAAAGAATATTATTTAATACCATCTGACTCAGTTTCCACATCATTTACAAGAAAACCTCACCCATCTCCCTCCCTGTTTTGTCATGAGCTGGTGGAAATTAATTGGATAAACTGCAGTGAGCTACATAGGAGTAAAAATGAAATATTGTAATCTTTATTATTAATGTAAGATAACAAAATAATAAGCTCCCTCCACACACTTTCAAAGCCACAGGATATTATTATTTTCACAACTTGTATAGTTCTGGTCACCATTCTTAAAAACTTGTAAACTTGTTTTTAAATATTTCTGTAATTAAGGGCATATCATTAGTTTCCAAGTTAGACCAAAATTACCCAAAATATAACTTTCCAATCAGTAATAGTTAAATTTTTATGGGATGAGATTTTTGAAACTTAAATTCTTTTTAAAAAATATTAGAGTACTAGCTATTGGAAATTGTGAAAACTACCCATCAGAAGTAGGCTTCTGCCCCAGAGGAAAAGTTAAGAGGCCATGATGCCACCCAGCCTTTATCAAAATTGACTTGTTGGTCGACATGGAAAGATTTAAGAATCATTGCATGTCTGTATATAACTTTCCCCCCATCCCTGTGTTTTAAGTTTGGAAAGCAATCTTGAACATATAATCTTGCCTTTTTGTTAAAATATGCAATATAAATTTTAAATAGTTTTTTTCCCTTTGGAAAAATATTCATAAAATGCATTTAAGCACACAAAGTATAATGTAGCACTAGACTTAGTATATTAATAAAGGTGTCATTGGCTCCCTGGCTCTCTCTTCTTCCCACGCCCATTGTAAACATACAATGTTCATGGGCATTAAGCTTTGGTAAGAAAAAGAATATTATTAAGTAGCAAAATCTGTTTTTGTTGAGAAGCATTAATGTCTTGCATAGATTTTTAGCTTCCATTAACTTTTGATGGGTTTTAACTTTACCTTAGAATTTCAGAGTAACTTGTTAAGATTTAATTTAATATGGTATGATGTGGAATTACACATTACAAAACTTCTAGATAAGTTACCTTGGGGATAGTTTGGGGGAAGATATTTATATTTGTTTTTAAAGTCATTTCCTTAGTACATTGGATAATACTTTGATGAATCCATGATTTCATTTAAATGATTACTGCAACTGCAAGATTGCTTCTTATTCTATATAGCCCTTTTGTTCGTGCCATTCCAAAAGTACTCTTAGAGAATCCATCCAGTGCATTAAAGTTTTATTATTTTTGTGTTTTGGAGGTACCAGTGTAGCCCTGAGCTATTTGTTGTTTCTTACTCTCAATCTTATGCTACACCCTTAAAACCAAGCCAGTGATCATTCCTGGTTGGTAAGAGTTAGCCACTCTGTTCTTCATTCTTTGGGATCATGCACTCTCATCTTTTTCATAGCCACTCTCCATCCTATCTTTGCTGCTGCTGCATGCTCAGCACATAAGTATTTTTCATTCATTCATTCGTTTCATTCATTTATTCTGTCATTCATTCACTACAGGAGTAATACATTTCCTTTTTCAGTTATACATCCTTAGTCCATTCATCTCTGCAGTCTAGCTTATGACTTTATCGTCCCATCATCAATTGAAACTGCTCTCTCCAATGTTATCAGTGAGCTCCTAATTACTAAGTCCATTCATCCTTCCTTCCTTCCTTCCTTCCTTCCTTTCTTCCTTCCTCCTTTCCTTCCTTCCTTCCTTCCTTTCTTCCTTTTTTCCCTCTGTCCACATAGATATCATACCCTTAACTGTGGGTACCCTGCTCAAAGGAATGTAAATGTTGATCTCTGAAACCTCATTTTGATTGAGGAAACCTCACAAGATATCTTGGGGTTTACAGGCTAGATTTTTTTTCTTGAGGACCATGCCTTAAACCCAGATCACTCTAGCTTTCATTGATTGGCCATCAGTAGATCCCAGGGAAAGCCCCATTTGGTCATGGTTTGGACCCTCATTGGTTCAGAGTGAATGCAAATAACTATTTTTTCTGTTTTGGTCAAAAATCTGGAGGGTCTTCCCCTCCAAGATTGATTTTGTTTTTTGCTTTGTTTTGTTTTGTTTTTGACTGGGTAAAAGAGACCATTATCTACCTCAGTTATTACCTAGCCTTAATCACTGAATGGGGGTTGTCTTAGACAGACTGAGACCTGGGAAAAACCTTAGCTTAAAAAGTCTCCCACTGTATCCAAAGCCATCTCCAGTCCTCCTGGTCTCTATCTTGTTACTGGATCCAAATGGCTCTGGAGGAGAGAGTGAGGCTGGTGACTTTACCCAACACTCCCTCACTTAAATACAATTCATTTGCATGTCATGGCATCACTTTACTGATGTCATGGTCTTCTTCAAGGATGGAGGACAAAAAGCAACAGAGATCCCACAGAGATGAGTCCTTGTTCCTCTTCTCTTCACGTATACTATTTTGCTTCATGATCTCATCAACTCCCACAGATTCAATTATCATTTCTATGCTGATGACTCTCACATCTATCCAGCCCTAACTTCTCTCCTAATCTCCAGTCTCACATCTTTAACTAACAATTAAAGAATATAAATTAGATATCTGATAGATATCTTAAATTCAGCATGTACAAAACTGAACTCATTATTGTTTCCCTACCCCCAACTCACCCCTTCCTAACTTCCCTATTTCTCTATTACTACTGAGGATGCCACTAACCTACTTTCTGAGACCTGAAATCCAGGTGTCATGCTCAACTCCTACTCTTCCAGCCCTCATATTCAATCATTTATCAAATCCTGTAATTTCTACCTTTGTAACATCTTTCATATAGACCCCCTTCTCTACTCTGACACTGCCACCTGGTACAGTCCCTCATCTCATGCTTGGACTATTGTAAGAGCTGACTAGTTGGTGTCCCTGCCTCAATCTGACCTCCATTCAGCTATCAAATTCATCTACTTAAAATAAAACTGACCATGTAACCCCTCTATTCAATAAATGGTTCCCCAGTTCCCTATCACTTCTCGATCAAATATCAGATTTTCTGTTTAGTTTTGAAAGCCCTTCATTACCTAGTCCCTTCCAATGTTCTAGTCTTCTTACACCCGAGTCTCCTCCATGCACTCTGTGTTCTAGTGACACTGGCCTCCTAGCTATTTCTTGCACAAGATACTCCACCTCTAATATCCATACATTTTTGCTCACTGTCCCTCATGCCAGGAACTCTCACCCTTCTCAGTCTCCACCTCCTGGCTTCTTTCAAGTCTCAGTAAAAGTTCTACCTTCTGCAAGAAGCCTCCTTAATCATAGTGCCTTTCTTCTGTTAAACATCTCCAATTTGTCCTGTGTGTATCTTGTTTGCACATAGTTCTTTGCATATTGTTTCCTCCACTGAACTGTGAGCTCCTTGAGAGCTGGAACTGTTTTCTGCCTGTCTTTCTATCCCAGTCATTCATTTACTAAATGTGTATTGATCAGCTAACTGATAATGCCTTTTAAACCACTTCTTACACTAAGCCATAACTTATATGCTGCAGTGTACTTAGATATGCAGTGTGTCTTTCCATTGCTCTTTGAGCTGTCATTTTGCTTTTTCCAAGATTGGGGAGTTTTTCATGTTTTTGCAATATGCCAAGATACATTTACCATCTGGGCATGCTGGTTTGACCCTAAATCAAAAAAGCAAAACAAAAATAAACAAACAACAAAACCCAAACCCTACTATTTGCATTGATTTAATTTACAAGGCATTTGACTTACATTATTTTTATTTGATCCTTAAAACTCTATTAGGTAAGTAGTGCATATGTTGTTTTCATCCCTATTTTACAGATAAAGAAAATGGGACTAAGAAGGGTAAAGTAACTTCCCCCAGGTCACACATAGTCAGTGATTGAACTTAGATATGATACAAGATTTTCCTTTTTTTTTTTTTTTTGAGGGGAGAAGGCAGGGCACTTGGGGTTAAGTAACTTGCCCAAGGTCACACAGCTAGTTAAGTGTCTGAGGTCAGATTTGAACTCAGCTCCTCCTGACTTTAGGGCCAGTGCTCTACTTACTGTGCCACCTAATTGCCCTATATCGAAGATTTTCTAAATCTTAAGTCTAGGGGCAGCATGGGGTGCAGCATATAGAACACTGGGTCTGGAGAAAAGAAGACCTGAGTTCAGATCCAGGCTTAGTCACTTTACTAGCTGTTTGACACTGGGCAAATCACTCAACTTCTTTCTACCTCAGTTTCCTCATCCGCAAAATAAGGATAATAATAGCATCTACTCCCAAAAGTAGTTGTGAGGATCAAATGAGATTATATTTATAAAGGAAAAGTACTTAGGACAGTGCCTGGCCCATATTAAGTATATAAATGTTAATTATTATTATTATCATTATTAATAAAATGGGATGATGGGATGGCTAGGTTGCACAGTGAATAGAGCACGGGCCCTGGAGTCTGGAGGACCTGAGTTCAAATCCAGCCTCAGACACTTAACACAAAAACTAGCCATGTGACCTTGGGCAAGTCACTTAACCCCAATTGTCCTCCAAAAAACAAACATAAAATCCAATGATCATTTCACACCACCAGTCTGCTCCTAAAATAGAGTAGAAAGGTAATTCTCAAACATTCTCAGACCCAACAATGTATATACATCTTTCCCATACACCAAGACCTGCCGTCATCCCTAGGAAACCCACAAGGACTGTTTCTTATTAAGGTTCAAGTTGAGACACCCTAACTTGGCCAGAGTTAGTGGGCAGAGTATTTGAGTTTCTTATGCTCCTTTCTAATAATTTGGGGGCATAAAACTTGAATGACAGAGTTCATCCAGCAACAGCTTCTTCCTGCCAGGGCTTTTATGTGGGAATATTGTAGTAGAAATAGTTATGAGTCACACAAGAAAATGTGAATATGAATTAGAATTGTTCTATAATTCACGTTTATATTGTAAATGCACAATAACAAACCTGTGTTTTAAGCTTTTAATTTATTTTTTATTGTCATTGTGATGAAATATCTGTTTCACACTCCCCTCTGCTTCTATTCTTTCTATATTCACATTTTCATAGTTTTATCATTTGAAGGAATCAAGGTGGCACAAGGACAGAGTGCTGGATGTGAAGTCACAAAGATGAGTTCAAATCCATCCTCAGGCATTTACTGTGTAACTGGGCAAGTTACTTCTAGTTTTCTCATCTGAAAAATAAAAATAATGAAAGCACCTACTTCCTAGGGTTGTTGTGAGGATCAAATGAGATAATAATTTTAAAGCACTCGGCACAATGCCTGGCACCTGTAAGCACTATATAAATATTAGCTATCTTATTGAAGGGAGAAAGAATGCCATTGTTTTCAGAACTACTTTGTTAATTCAAAAACTAATCATTCATTCAACAAACATACATTAAGTGCTGTGTATGGTATGGAACCTTGAGTGATACCTCTACAGACAGTCCTCCCTTTACATAAATTTGCATCATACAAATTTGACTTTACCTAAAGAATTTTGAAAGAAATCCACATTTTTAAAAAAAAGCCAATTTACTGTACAGTATTTTGTTCTCTCTGCTCCTGCCCCTTGGCTCTGGCTCTTTGGCCTCCTACCCTGCTCCACCCCCCCCCAAAAAAAACCAACTTTTTAAAGTCCCTCCAAGTGAAAGTAGAAGAATTGACATAGGTTGAGAGACCTCCACTGCTGCTACATCTGAATTAGGAGCTTGGCTTGAGACTTCTTCACTGAGAGAGGAGACCTCTGCCTTGACTCCACCCACCTACCCACGTGTCTGGCTCCATGCACCTTTTTTCTGCCCTTCCGGGCTCTGTGTGTTGGCTGTCCTCCCCTGTCTCTGTCTGTGTTCAGTCCCTATCTGCCACACACCCCCTCCCCCAAACACACGTATTGCTCCTCCTCTTCTTCTTCCTTGTCTTGAATCCTCATGAGTCCTGGAGCCATGAGCCAACTCCTTCCCTCCACTGGCACGTGACCTCCTTCCCACTTCCCTTCCTACCTCCCTTTCCCATATCTGTGGACAAATTCATATTACATAAAAATTGCTTTATGTAAAGGTCTGTGGAATTTTACATACAATGAGAACTCTATTTAGGAAGCAAGATAACCAAGAAAAAATAATAGCAAAAATCAAAGAGAAGTAGTCAAAAGAAAAGCAGTATCTCAGAAGCCACAGAAGAGTGTAGGGTTGTCAGGGTTGTCAACAGTGTAAAATTCTACTGAAAGGTCAGGGAGGATGTAACCTAAGAAAATATCAATGGATTTGGTATTTACACTATCTTTGACACTGGAGAGAACTCTTAGTTGAATAGTGGGAAAGAAATCAGATTATGGGGGCTGGAGGGTAAGTGGGTGGTGAGCAGGTGAGCATAGACTGTAAATATTTGTCAGTGAACAGGAGAAAAGAGCTTGGATGATAGCTTGAAAGGGTATGTTGCCTTGGGAGGTAGTAGGTTCCCTTTCACAAGAGATGTTCAAACAGACTCTCAGCTTCACCAATCATTTCAGCGCTTGATTTAGGACTTACTGGCTTCCTCTCCACTCCCATCCACCACAGTCATCCTTGATGAGTTTGTCTTCCATCTCCAGTCCACCTTAGCTACCCCTGGGCATGCCATACCTTAGAGCTCACAAACACAGAAAAGAACTTTACACCCATGGTCCTGAACTCTAGCCCTGTCTGATCACGATTTCCTCTCCTTTTCAAGCTCCCACAGCTTCATTTCTCCTTCATTTGCTCTCATCGTGGGCTTTGAACTCTTAACTCCTCTTCATTTTCTAGTAACAATAACTGGAAGCACCTGGGAGTTTTTGCTGTTCTTCAGTAAGGACTAGGTATGGGGCTACTACTGGTTTGTAAAATAAATGTTTCTGGCATAGGACTTAAAACATTTAGCATGCTTCTTTAAGCAAAAACTTAATGGAGGAGACAGGGAGAAGTTCTGGAAAAGGAAAACCAAAGTATTAATAAAACATTTTAGTGATGCTTTTTTTTTCTGATGGAAATTCTCTGTTTGATGAGCTATTCAAAAATAAATCGAGTACCAACAAACTAGAAATGCCAGCTGATATTTGGGTAAGTCTGGGATTTATTTGTGCCATCAAAATGACTGTTCTTATTGTGGATATGAAACTTAGCTTAAACACATGAAGTTTATGGACTCATAAATAATTGCTTTTCTATACATTGATGAATCATCCAGTGCAGGAATACTCTTGATGACAAAATTGAGTGAGGTCACATAGTTGATGAAATTAAGGTTCTTAGAATGCTAAATTGACATGTGCTTGTGGAGTGAGCAGCAAAGTTCAGGTCCTGCCCTCTATAAAAGAAAGCTTTGGATGGAATTGAGTAGTCCACTCTCCAGCCATCCAATCAGAGGAGAGAAGAGGCTGAGGGAGGTGAGAAGGCATTGCTATCCCAGACAGAATGGCACAGCCCAGGATGAGTTCTGAAGTGATCACCTTATCCTTGGAGGGGCTCTTATTCTCGAAGTTGAAACATGATTGATAGGGGCAAGCTATCCCTCTGGTTTCCTGTTAACATTTCCAAATATGAGGTTTCCAAGGACAAAAAGAAAAAAAAAAACCTTTGTCTTCTGTCTTTAATGCTTCAAGTAACAGATAATTGTCCTGCCTTATAGTTGCAGAAGGATTATGACCTTGCCACCTACTGCGGAAGTAACAGATAGTTCTTTCTATCCTAATCAGTTGTTATTCTTAGGCTGACCCATCTTTGTCCGGACATTCCCTAGAAGTCTTGGCCAGTTGTTTCAGCTCTACAGTCTCAAAGAGCTCCATACAGTAACTACAGTCATTTAACTTAGTCATAATAATGGTTTTGTCTGTTGATATTCTCCTGGCTTCCTTTAAGTCTCAGATAAAGCCCCACCTTCTAAAGAAGCTTTTCTTGAACCCCATTAATTTTGGTATCTTCCCTCCATGCCTCCCAGTACACTACCTTCCCTCTTCGCCTCCTTTAATGTTACCCCGCCTGTCCATTCTGGGCTCTTGTCAAACTGCACATAAACTAGCCACGAATTTTGCTTTCTTGGTACCTTGGGGACACAAGACCATGCATTGGTGAGGGCCCTGTATTTGGAGTCAGGGAACTTGGGTTTCTCCAATATATACCTGTATAAGATATATACAACATGTTGCCTCACCCAGTTTTTTTTGTGAGCTCCCTGAGAGGAGGAACGGTTTTTGCCTTTCTTTGCATTCTTAGCACTTTGCATAATATTTGATATACATATATACATAACATATATATGTATATACAGAGAGAGACAGAGAGAATAGGTTGTTGATTTGACTCAACTTGATCTTGGATCTTAACAGATTTTTTGCCTCTGTGAGCAGATGAAAGCTGGATTTCCTCTGAGAACTCACCTAGCTACACTCACAATTAGGTGTATGCTTTTGCTATGCCTTCCATTCCACAGATCCTGAAAATGAAATAAACATACTCCTTGTTCCTTCCTCCTCCTTCCAGATCCTAACCCTGCCACTATCACTTAAATTCTCCTTTCAAATTTTTCCTCCTGATCTTTGTCTCATTTTTATGATGGTCTTTGGGACTTGGCACTTGGAGAAGGAAGAAAGTAGTAAATGATATCAGATGCTACAAGCATTTTGAGAAAGATAAGGATAGAAAAAAGCCCTTGGATTTTGTAATAAAGAGGTTATTAGTGACCTTGGAGAGAGCTGTTTCTGTAAAGTGGAAGCAACAGAAGCCAGATTGTAAGGGATTGAAAAGCAACATGATATTTTGATGACTGTCATCTTAGCAGCCATGATAGCCATAGTATAGGTATGGTGTGCGTGAATGTATTGTAGACAGATTGATGAAATACAGTCAGAGTTAGATCATTTTAACACATAGCATTTTACCAGTATTTCCTGTAAATGAGGTTTTGCATTAGCTGAAGCTGTTAAAGTGACAAGTTATAAATATTTGCTCTTATTTAATAAGAATGAAAAACCTTTTGAAATACAAAAAAAAATACGAAGTATGGTAAAGTTTAAGAAGCATTTTAAATGGCTTCCCTTAGATTTCTCTGAGGTAAACCTACCGAGTAGGAACAAATCTTACTGATTGAGTACTGACATCTTTCTCTTAATAGCATATGACTTGTGATATAATACTCAATCAGTACATTAGACTAAACATATATTAGTTTCAATTTGTTTACTTTGCTTCCATTTTTTTAAACATATATAACTGTTAAAAAGCCATTCTTCCCAAAAAACGAGTCCTAAATATGTCATTACATTGTTAGAAATTTTAAAACTTAAGAAGTCACATGCAAAAGTTGAACTAGCTCAGAGTAGTTTAGCAAGAATATGTGGGCATGCTACTACATATTTTCCCCTAAACTCCTCCATGATAATATCAGATCCTGACTTAAGTAGATCTCTTCTGTACATTCAATCCCATTTTCCATTTTTCTAGTATGTTAACTTCCTTCTGACATAGCTAGTTTCCAGAGAATGTCCCCCTCTTATGTTAAAAGAAGGAAGGAAAAAATCCTAAACCAAAACTGAATCAGGATCTGATATTGAGCTAAAAGGGACCTTAAATATTCTTTAGTCTAACCTCTTCAATTTCCAGATGAGGAAACTGAGACCTAGAGAGGTTGGTTGATAGCAAATGGCAGAGATAGGTTTTGATCTGAGATCTGAATTCAGATTCACTGCTCTTTATGCTGCATGATGAACAACAACGATAGTAAGATCAATCAATCAAACAATAAACATTTTTATTAAGCCCTACTATGTGCCAGACACTGTGCTAAGAACTTGGGATACAGAAAGAGGCAAAAGATAGTCCCTTCCCTCAAGGGGCTTGCAATCTAATCCATTAGTCAGCAAGTATTTTTAATGCTCTTATTTTTATGCTAGACATTGTTCTGAGCTCTAGGATTACAAATACTGGCTATTTCAAAAGTTTTGAAGTTTTAGTAGCTTAAAAATTAGACTAAAACTTTTGGGATTCTGTGAATCAGCAAAAACAAAGACAAGTCTTTCCCTCAAAGAGCTCTAATGGGGAGAGGACAACATAAAAGCAGGAGAAGGAGGTACCTTCATGGGTACATGGTGTCAAAATATAGAGTTAGAAGCAAAGTTAGGAGAAGAATGAAGGATGGCTGACCTAGGCCCCTTCCTAAAATGGAGGCTCTAGGAATATATATGTATACATATGTATACATACATGCATATGTATAGGAAGGTGTATATGTATATAAATACATATGTGAGTGTGTATATGTGTGTATATGTATGCATAGACAGAGGGCACAGGATCAGGTGAATAGGAAGGGATGATATCTAAAGAATAAAATTAAGAGGTAAGAGAGGAATATAATGAAAGAAGGAGAAAGGGAGAGATAGAATAGGGTAAATTATCTCATATAAAAGAGGCGAGAGAAACCTGTTACAATGGAGGGGAAGAGCAGGAAGATGAAAGGGAATGGGTCAACCTTATTCTCATAGAATTTGACTTAAGGAGGGAAACATACACACTCAGTTGGGTATCTTACCCTACAGGAAAGTAAGGGGAAAGGGGATAAGAGGGGGGAGGATAGAAGGGAGGGCAGATTGGAGGAGAGGGTAGTTAGAAGCACATACTTTTGAAAAGGGACAGGGTCAAAGAAGAAAATAGAATAAGTGGGGGGGTGGGATAGGATGGAGGGAAATATAGTCTTTCACAATATAACTACTATGGAAACATTTTATATAACTACACATGTACAACAACCTATATTGAATTGCTTATCTTCCCAGTGGGGGGGGGGGGGGGTGAGGAGGGAAGAAGGAAAAGAATCTGGAAATCAAAGTTTTAAAAACAAATGTTAAAAAAAATTGTTTTTTACATTCAACTGGGAAATAAGACATACAGGCACTGGGGTATAGAAATCCATCTTGCCCTACTAGAAAGTTAGAGGTAGGGATGGGGGAGGATATAAGAGAGAGCAGATTGAGGGAAGGGGTATTCAGTAGGCTTGTTATCTTGGGGTGGGAATAGGAGAAAGACAAGGAGAAAATTTGTAACTAGAAGTCTTGTGGAAATGAATGTTGAAAACTAAAAATAAATAAGTAAAAGATTTTTAAAAAGAAATCAATCAAAACAAGTATTGTTTAAATAAAAAGTTAATCTACTTTAAAAAAAATAAAATAAAATGGAGGCCCTTGGAGGAAATCACCAATGGGAGATGGGGGGCTACAGGTCACATTTATATATAAGGTTATTTAGATTACCAATTATTTTTCTCAAGAAACTGTTCTATGAAATGGATAGTAAAGATATTATTTATCTCCATTTTGCAATTAAAGAAAATGATTTAGGTAAAATTACATGCCCAAAGCCACACCACTTTCAGAAAAACTCAGATCTTCTGATACCAGTTCTATTACTCTTGTTTTGGATCGAGAACCAGAGAAAAAATCAGACACAAAAAGAATAAGCAATATTTAAGATTGCTTTCAAATGGACAAACGTGTTTTGATCCTTCCCTTCCCCCCCTCCCCACCCCCCAACACATAGCAAAGATCTCAGTAGTAGAGGTTTTAGTCAGTCAGTAAGTATTTATTTAAGCACATACGGTGTGTCCAACACATAGTGCTGGGGGTACAAGGAAAGACAAGAGACAGTCTGTACTTTTAGTGAACACACAATCTAATGGGGGAGATAACATTAAAACCCACAACTATGTACAAACAAGATGTATATCGATATAGATGTATGTGTGTGTGTGTATTTATGTATATATGTATGTCTTCGGAGGAAGGCCCTATAACTAAGGAGGACTAGAAAAATATGGCTTTAGCTGAGACCTGAACTAAGCCAGGTAAGCCTGGAGGCAGAGATGAGAACCTAAGAGCTCCAGACATGGGATTCAGCTAGTCAAAACCCCCAAGTCTGGAGATGGAGTGTTTTGTATGACAAACATCAAAGAAGCTTAGCGCAGTGCCTGGCATGGAGTAGGCATTTAACAAATGTTTATTGATTGGTTAGCACCAGACGGTGTAAGAAGAACGGAAAGGTAGGAAGGGACCAGGTTATAAAGGGTTTTCAGAACCAAACAGAGAATTTGATATTTTGTCCTGGAGGTAAATAGGGATGTCCTAGAGTTTATTTAAGGTGGGGGCAGAGGAAGGGTGGAAGGGTTGACATTATTAAACCTGAGCTTTAGGAACATCAGTTTAACAACTGAGTGGATGATGGATTGGAGTGAGAAGAGACTTTAAGAAGGACATCCACCTAGTAGGCAACTGCAGCAGTCTAGGAGTGAGGTGATAAGGTCCTGCACTAGAGTGGTGCTTAGCAGAGTCCTAAGCCATAACGGGACTTGTATGAGAGACATTGTGAAGGTAGAAAGGTTTCAGACCTGAAGTGCAATTCAGACTAAAACTAGACCTTAAAAACACAACAGCTGGAATTTCCCCATCTATGGGAAATTATCTTATTTCATAGTCTGAATAAGGAATGAGACTAGGAGGGACTGAGGGGGAAAAACTTCTCACCTGTCAGCTTTCCTAACAAACAAACATCAGTGAGGAGGGTAGCAAGAAGTGGAAAATAAGAATAATTCTATCCAAGACATACTTTACTTTGAGAGATTGGGGTAGGGGTCTTGTCTGCAAAAATGTAAATTCTTTGTGATGAGTCTCCAAAGAACCATAACAAAATGGTCCAGGAGACTTTCTCATTTGTTCACTTCCAATGTTTATGTAAGAATAACACATATATTTATGCTTTCAAGTGCACTAAGAGTTTTCCACACAGCAAACTTGTGAAGTAATACAAATTTTATCCCCACTTTGCAGGTGAGGTAGTTGAGGATCAGAAAGGTTAAGTGACCACCCATGGGTCACTCATCTGATCTTTTGACTCCAAATCCAGTGCTCTTTCCTCTACATGGTGCATGTAGATTACCAATATGGGAGCTTTTTCTGCATGTTGGAAACAATTGGGAATCTTCCTGATATTTAAAAAGAATAATAAACAGACCCAGGTGTAACTACTGAGTCTCTTAAGTCTCTTAGACATAGTTTTCCATTTATAGGACAAGCACTTCCTTACAAGAACTAGGGAGAAAAACCAATAAGGCTGTATACCCTGACATTGTCTTCCCAGTTCTGTTCCTGACTTCTAGACTTCAAAGGCATCCTGGAACTTCCTCCAGGGCCTAAAATCTCCTCTCCCTGGAACAATCTACCACACCTGAGGCCCATTCACTGTGTATATCCCTCCGTAAGGCTTGCCTTTCTTCTGCCATTAGGAAGTTCCTCCTGGAGCCTCCATTTTGTAGAGGGCCTGAAGCTGGCTTGCCTTCATTCTCCTTCCAGCCCTATTCCTGGCTTTCTCTGGACTTCAGAATCATGGCCTTTCTTGGGTACATTTGCTCTCTTTTGTGTGCTTTCTTCCCCCAATAGAATATAACCTCCTTTAAGGTAAGAACTATCTTTCTTTTTGCTTGTGTTTGTATCTCTGGTGCTTAGCACACATAGTAAATACTTCATAAATGCTTATTGCCTTACCTTGCCTGAACCAGCTAGTTTTAGAAAAGGGCAGTTTGAAAGGGTATAAATTTGTAGAGGGTCAGCAAGCTTTAAAATATGAGCTATTTTTCATATTTTCAAAAAAATAAAATTTTGAAGTTATATTTTGTTTGCACTTGTGTACCTGGAAGAATGTATTTTAGGTTGTCACAGAGGGATTTTACACAGATCTTATCTGTACTAGCTTATACCTTTTTGTTATTTTATTTGGTATATGCAAGATAAGGCAGTAAAGAGACCAAAGAATATGTAGCCATATTATTTATGTGTGTATATATGTGTAATAGCTATACACACATATGCATATATATATATATATATACACATATACATATACATTTACCTAGCTATATTCCAAGAACTGGGGGAAGGTCCCTAAGGAACTCATATAGTGTCTGCCATTAGCACATTAGTTCAGTGAGTTTACCAGATTAGCTAATTGTCCCTTTGGAGATGAGAGATAGCTGATCCTTAGGGAATGAAGCCGACCTGGGAGGGATTATGAGCATTTGCCAAATGAGGTCTGTGATTAGAGAGAGGAGGCCCAAATGGGATACCACCATTGAGACTCTGGTGCTTTGAATAGGAAGGAGAGGAAAGAAAGATAACAGCTCTAGGCCTATTTACCAACAAGGCTAGTTTGCCTTTTTTTTTCATATTAAGTATAGATTCAGCTTTTTTTTTTTAACTAAAAGTTTGCAGGTTGTTGCAAATCTGTGTGTCACTTCTAAACCACCAGTCATTCTGACCCCTAATTTAGTGTAACAGAATCTGAGGTCCCATAACACAGCTTTAGGCCTCATTTGTAGAGAGATAGCAGCAGATTTTGACTCAGCCTACAAAAGCTAGGTCTGGTTTAAATTAGTTGATAGTCAACATTAACAGATGTCTTTAGTCACATCAACATCAGTGTTAGATTAAAAGCCAATATTTTTGCTTCCCCTGACATAGTTGTTCTCAGCTCAAAGGTGACTAGGGGAAGACACAAAATCATCTCTTTGTTCTGCTTGTATGCAACTTTTACTTTAATGACATCATTAAAGAGACTGCCATTTTTATTTTCACTAAAATTTAGCTCCTAGAAAAATCTCTGACTTTTTTTTTCTATTTCCTATACTATCCTATTTTCTTTTATTCATGTACCTTTCACTTTTTGTGGTGGCAAAGAATTGGAAATTGAGGGAATGCCCATTAGTTGGGGAATGGATGAATGAGTTGTGATATATGGAGGTAGTGTGATAGTATTTGCGCTATAACAAATGATGTGAAATAAGATTTAAGGAAAACCTGGAAAGATTTACATGAACTGATGCTGAGTGAAGTGAGCAGAACCAGGAGAACACTGTACATAGTAACAGCAAAATTGTGCCGTGATCAGCTGTGATAGACTTAGCTCTTCTCAGCAACACAGTGATTCATTCATGTAGCTTTCCAGAGACTACTATCCAGACTCCAACTTTTCTGAAGAGGAATCTTTAAATATTATTTAGGTGGTAGTTCTGGTACTCTCCATCCCCCGCCAAAAAAAAAATGTCATTGATCTGAGTACTTCAATACCTGGGAGTAACCCATTTTCATTTTCTTGGAAATCTCACACCAAGATTGTAAACGTCATGAACACTAAGACCAAAAGGGCCACATTAAAATTGTTCTACAGGAAAAGTTGTGCTTACTTGGTCCCATCAACTTAATTGGTCAACATCAACTTGTTCAGTCATTTTTCAGTTGTGCTTGACTCTTCATGACCCCATTTGGGGTTATCTTGGCAAAGATGCTGAAGTAGTTTGCCATTTCCTTCTCCAGCTCATTTTACAGATGAGGAAACTGAGGCAAACAGGGTTAAGTGATTTTCCCACGGTCACAGAGCTAAAAAGTGTCTGAGGCCAAATTCAAACTCACGAAGCGAAGTCTTCCTGACTCCAGGTCAGGCACTCTTATCTATCCACTGTACACAATAAGCTGCCTAATAACCCCATGCTTAGACTCTTTTATGGTAAACCATTGGCCCTACATCTTTATGGGAGTGGAACAGTACTCATTACATATCTGGAAACTTTATAAACCAATACCTGTGGACTTGATTCCCTGGACTTTTGCACATTCTTTTACATGGTTTCATGTATCTGGAACAGTGCCAGAAGTCTCTGAGAGATCATTTTTAACATATCCATTCTGGATATACATTATCAGTAAGCTATTCACTTTCTGACATGAAACCATGTAATGACTTCCTGCTTCAGAAACACTAGCTCGAGTTTCTTTAAACATAGTGGTTACAAGGGACATAGTTGTATTTTGTTCTGATGGTGGTTCTTTTTATGAACTCAGTTTGTTAACATGTGACCTATTCTCACTTTCAGAAACTGACCTCTTCATTTTCATGGCATCGTTTCCATAGATTTTGAGCAAAGAAATCTGTCCAAAATCCCACAGCTAATAAATGGCAGAATCGGTATTCTTAACGCCAAATCAAATATCCCTTCTCTGCACCATCCTGCTTTTCATATCTGAACTATGTTTAGGTTTGATATTTATAAGATAGTCTAAAGAACACATGTTTCTTTGTTCTTTAAGTCTTAAGTCTTTCATTTGGTCCCAGATCATAAAGTTCTGTCCTGATAATGCTTTTGTTATGTTGGGGAGAAGGAGGATAGAAGAAATGTTTAAAGACAGGATTAGGGTCTCGAGATTAAATTGGGACAAGGGGGTAAATGAATCTTCTTAGCTTTCTGCAATGCTCTTTAGCAACTCTCTATTTGAAATTACTTTCAAGGGTGTTCTTTTATCTAGAGGTTGTTTAAACAGGAATGACGTTCTAAAGTTAGGGTTCACCTTTAGCTGTCAATTAGAATATTTTTTAAATTGACCAAAGCAACTTGAAGAGTTTTGTCTTTTTCTGAGGACTCCTTTAGTGACTGTTTTTCAAGTTCAGACCTTTTTCATGATTAAAATATCACCAAAGTGGTATCTGGTAGTAAACTACTAAAGACTTGAAAGGCAGTATACTCACGTATTTCTCAATTTGTAAAATCTCAAATCAAGAAGTCAGGACCATTTTGTTTTCATACTAACTTGATTGGACTAGATTATCTCTGAGTCTTGATGATCACTGACTGTAACTAAAGTGTGGTTCGTATTCTATACAAAGGAATGTTAAAGTTTCTTTCCATAGCCAATAATGTAAAATAAAAGTTGGTGAGCAGAAAACCACCCCCAGAAAGAAATAGTTGTCAATGATTATGAGACTAGTGTCTTTCAAAGAGGGCCTGAGGATAGTAGGAAATATAAAAATAATTTAGCCCACTGATACATCCAGAGATTGCAGAAAGTGATGAGCATTGAACAAGAAAGATTTTCATGCATTATGAAGTAGATGATCATCTCAGTAAAAGGAATGTAATATTAGCTTGTAGCCATATGGCAGCTAACAAGTTCTAAATAATGCCTTGTACATAGTATTTAGAGCTGGAAGGGCCTTCAGAATCCATCTTATCTGACCTCTTCATTTTACAGTTTAGGAAAATGAGGTCCAGGAAGGTTGTAACTTGTTCAAGGTCACATTAATAGTAAGTATTGGAAATAAGACAAGTCTTCAGACTCTGGAGCAAGTGTTCTTTCTACTACTGGGATGTGTGTGTGTATCTGTGCACATTTATATATATATATATATATATATATATATATATATATATATACACACACACATACATACATACACTAGATTATATATAATCAATTGTATAGAGATTAATATATAATGTGATTTATAGTTATAAAGATTGTATACATAACCTCTATATGTATGTTTCAGTGTAATATAGTATATTATCAGTATCATGTAGTAGATTTGATAATAGATTATACTATTATACTTATAGATTTGTAATATAGATTATACTATCAACATAATGTAGTAGAATTTTATCTTGCTCTATGTATAATCAGTTCAATTGTGTGTGTGTGTGTGTGTGTGTGTGGAGAGATCAATGAAGAAATCTATCTATATACAATTCCACTCAAGGAGATATTTTGCTTTTAAAATTAGCTTTCAAATTTTCCAGGTACAAGAAAGGATCATAGATTTGGATCTGAAAGGCACCCTAGAGGTCATCTAGTCTGAGACCGTCATTTTACAAATTAGGAAATTGAGGTTGATAGAGAAATGGTTTGCCCATGACCAGTATCCAGGTTCCCTGGCTCAAGATGTAGCACTTTTTCTACCACATCAAAATATCATTTTGCCGACAGAAAAGCTGAGGCATTGGTACTGAAAACAGAATCCAGGTTTTCAGTCCTGTGTAGATGTAATGATGGATTTAAAGTTATTTTTTCTAGTCCTAATGATGGATTGCACGAATCCCTTCAGTGTATTCCCATTGACTTCCCCTTCTGACTTACTGTACCCAAAAGATTTCTTTTTCCATAGATTACAATGAAATTAACTAACCTACTTCCAGACCAAACTTTAATTTTGTTCTTATGGTGTCATGGATCCAAGGGAGATGGGAGATAGGGAGGGCAGAGGATAATAATAATTGAAGGGCTCCTTAATACTCATTTACATTCTTTACTAATACAATGAATAAAACAAGTACTATTCTCAAAGAACTCATAGTCTAATGGATAATACAAGGAGAGAGGGAGAGAGAGAGAGAGAGAGAGAGAGAGAGAGTACACACATATACACACACACATACATACACATACACACACAAGCCTTGGCTCTCTTTTCTCTATACACATCTTTCATTGACAATCTGATTTACTCCTCTGGCTTTAACTACTCTCTCTGAGCAAATAATGCCTAAATTTGTATTTCTAGTCTTAATCTCTCTTCTGAATTTCAGACATACATCTCCAGCCGCCTACAAAACATGTCCATATGTTTCACTACCACATTAAACTAGTAATGTTCTAAATTGTTTGTCCTCCACTAAGCCTTCTTCTGACTACTACTATAGTAATAAAAGCTAGCATTTAAACAGCACTATAGGGTATACAAAGTACTTTATATATACAATAAGATTTGATCCTCATAATTAGTCTCTGGGAGCTAAAAGTATATCTTCATTTTATAAAGAGGTTGAGTAATTTACCCATGCTCATATAACTAGTAAGTATCCAATGAAAGATTCAAACATAGGTTTTCCTGAAGCATACTATTTTTCACTTTAAAAAAATTTTCCCTTTGGTCTGTTTCTTCTTTCACAACATGACTAATATAGAAATATGTTTTACATGATTGCACATATGTATCCTATAACAAATTGCTTACTGTCTTCCTTTTATTTGTGGTCCTATAAGTCTCCCATGTTCAAAATTTAATTTTGAAATTATCTATCACTCTTCCTTCTCCATCAACTTTCTCATGTAATTAGTTGTCCAGTACTGCCAAATTCCACCTTTACAATATCTTTTTCATCTCTCCTTTCCTCTCTGTTGCCACAGCCACCACCATAGTTCAGGCCATAAATGCCATCTGCCTCAACTATCTTAACATCCTTCTAAAAAATTTTCCAGCCTCAACTCTCTCTCAGACCCTGAGCAATCAATGCTTCATCCTACTACCACAATAATATTCCCATCTTAATTCTTCTGCAAGAAGCCTTTCCTGATCTCTGATAGTACCATCACCTTCCCTTTGATATTTATTTCCAATTCAGTTGTTTGTATGTGGTTGTTTGCATATTGTCTCCCCCACTAGACTGAGAGCTGGCACTGTCTTTCACCTTTAGTTGTGCCCTTAGCACTTAATAGCTCAATGCTGGCACATAATAGGCACTTAATTAATATTTATTGATTGATTCCTTCTGCAGAGATCATCTTATGCTCAAAAATCATAAGTGATCTCTATTGCTTGAAAAGTTCAAGCTTTTTACTTGGCATTTAAAAACCCTCTTTACTTTCCAGATTTAAGTCATAATGCTTACTTCCTTTCACACAACCAGACTCCAGCCAAATTAACTCACTGTATTTTGTGATGCTCATGGCTTTGTCCAAGTCAATCACTGTGCTTGACAGACATGTCCTCTCTCCTCTACTTGACCTGCAGAATTACTTCCTATCCTTTGAAATGCAATGCAAATATCCTGTCCTCAGTGAAACTTTTCCTGATTTGACTTTTTTGGTTAAGGACCAAAGACCTCATGTAGCTCTTTCTTTTGAACCTAATTTACTTATTATGTAACATTTTATTATAATTATAGCTAATATAACTGAACCACTGCTGGGCCTAAGTACTGGAGTGTTCCTTCTACACTGAGTTGCCCCTCTGATCTGGACCTATGTCCTGTGTTCAGTCATCAGGAAGCTTGACCTCCTAAAAGAGGAGGTAAGCTTCAATAACTTAACTTTTAACTATTGTTATACTATGCCATAAGATGGAAACTCAAACCTGATCAGAACATAAAGCAGTTTGTGGGAATACTAAATAGTAATTGCTACATTTCACCTTGGTTTTTTTTCTGTTCCTTCAGAGTCCCTGTCTTTATTTCAGCCAAGTTGGAGCTTGGGCTACTATTGTGAGTGGTCATCTTCTCCAATTATAGAAATTCCCTTATAGGCCCAGCACTTTATAGACCTCACAAGAGTTCCAAGCCTTGTCATATCTATCTCAAAGATATGTGATCAGTTATCCATATGCAGGGGGAAAAAACAAACCCACAAAACACAAATGACACTCAGGGCACGAAATTCAGTCTCAGACTCAAGGACGACTTCTCTGTGCTTGTGGTCATATGATAAACAAGATGGTGAAAAGGCCACACTATCCTTTTCTCACTCCTCATGGGAAATCCCTGAATTACATGATGCCTCTCATATCTCAGGTTTAGGGAGGTTCAGAATCCTAAGTACAGTCATAAAGCACCTAAGAAGAGAGGAAAGACAAAGCAAAAAGCAAGTTAGCTTTATTGAGTAGACATGCATTAAAGAAGTGCAGTCAGGGATGATGTGGACAGGACAAGTCCCCTGGGGTTCAATGGAAGGCTAAGCCAAAATCAGTCAAATCTGGTGGGTTTTTAAAGGGCTCTTACTAGGTTCAGCAAGACCAGGCATTGTAGGGAGTGGGTAAGGAGCCTGGACCTAGGTAGTGGTACTGATTAAGAAGGGGAACCCCTAAGGAATTGGCAGCTAGCTGATGTTCATTTTCCTTGCCAGAAAGAAAAAGAACTTTCAGCAGTTACTGCTGATCTCACTTTGAGAATGTGATTCACCTTCTCTGAGGATTTTTTGTTCAGTCCCTGGTAAGGTTGGGGAAAGTAACTACAGTGGACCAGAAGAGAAGACGGGTCAGAGTTGTAGTCATTCTCTTTTTATAGGTCCATTGATTCTTTATCTCTTTGTGCTCAGTAGCCAATAAAGGAATTGCTTCAGCCTCCCCATAGCTCTTAAGCGCTATCATATGTGGTTAGGTAGCAGTATCAAGGGAAATTATTATTCCGAGAACATCTAAGACCTTAGTTAGCACTCAGGGTCCACCAGGAAAAAGCTGGACAGCTTTGGCATACCCTGTTCAATCTCTAGCTATATCAAGAACCACGTAGACAGGGGTCCTGTCTTATCTAACCTTTCATCACCCCTAGAACCTCGTACTGTGTTTAGCATACAGCAAGTACTTGATGTTTGTTGAGTGAGTGAATAAATGATAATATTAATTTCATTAATAAATGTTTATTTTGACCTCTTATTCATGTAAGGCAAAATGACAGTACAAGAAAGAGATAGCTCCATTTTTAATATGAAGCATTCCATCCAATTATCATAGTCTTGGACCTGTGATGCCATTTATCTATATCGATTAAGCCTCTACATAGTTAACCATTTGCTGTGTACTCTAATTGTGTACTTATGATTTATCCACAATTGGACATATGGAAGTAGGGAGATGGTAGGGAGGATAGGGTGCATGCAGTCCATCACCCAAGTGGAAACCAGTATCCTCAGTGGGTACTCAATTTTTCTTTTTGCCTTTTGAAGAATTGCTGATGCAGGTATGTGAAGCTAGGCAGAGAGAGATTAAAAAGTACCTCAGAAGCCTAGACAAATGAGGACCATTAGTAAATTCTACTAACCTGTGGTTCAGTTTAGTCTTGGTCAGGGGCACAAGGATGCACTAGATGCCCTATGAAGTCACCCTCTGCCCCTGTGAATCTGTGGTTCAGCAGCTAAGAACCAATTTTTGTAAAAGCAAAGTCTAACTTCCTCTTGAGCCATTGAAAAATCCATATTGACCAGAGACCCTGTATTAAAACCAGTGCAGAACATTCAGCAGTTTTGAATGGTGCAAAATTATCATTGTGCAATGAATACTCTCCAGTTGTTATCACCTTTTGAGGAAAGCTTGACATTACCATTTAAATATCACTATTGTTATGTGAAGAAATAGCCCTGAGAGCTACAGGATTTTTTTTTCTTAATTTCAGTAATGATTAAATTACTCTGAAGTATTTATTGGGAGCTTTATCTAGTGCAGAGGTTAGACTAAGAAAAGGACCTAAAGAAGATTCTTAATTTCTGAGTGGATTTCTGCTGTAGATGAGAAAGAAGGATGGAATAATTATTGGGCTAATTTAATAGCAGAGCAGTTCTCTTCATGTATTATTTTCTTGAATGCAAAATCTAACAAAATTAATTTTAAACAATGACATGTGGTCACAAAAGGCTTCTAAGATGTCAGTGAAAAATATCATTTTCATTAAAAGGACATTGTAGAGTCAAGTGGCTTTAGGCAACATCAAAGTTTTGGGGAATCTTTTCTTACCAGACAATTCAGGATGTTTAACTAGATTTCATTGACTCATTTTTCTTTCTACTTGGGTACATCTCTTTTTCTACCTTCAATGACTGGCTACATATCTGGAACTTGACAGTTTTAAGGATATGTTTTCCTCCAAGGTATAGTTCATTTCCCTCAGCCACAGAGAGACTTCCTCACATTCATATGTTGTTCTCATTATTATCCTAAGTATTTTCTACACACTAGCAGTTGGAAGGGGGGAAGAAATCTGTCCACATGGTGCCGATAAATAGAACCAGACTGACACCCCAGAAGGCTTTTTTTTTAATCCTGTGAATAAATAGTAGCAGTGTTCATTTTCCTAATCTAAGGTAACAAGTTGAAGTGGTCATTCTGTGATTGTTCAGTTCCTGGGAGAGCCAGTTTCAAAACACCACCATTTCATTTCCCAGTGACAGCTACTCTATCTACCTTCTGCTTTATAATACAATTTGAAGGTTGGTTGCGCTGAGCTAGTTTTCCTAGAAGAAGGAGAAAAAGGAGTTGGGGCTGCATAAAAAATGCTTTCCTGGGTCAAATCCATGTAGTCCAATATTTTATCTCTTTCATTGCACGTATTATGTGAAGACATGCTCCTTCTACACTGTCAACCTCAATGATGAGGAACATCCATGTTCACTCTAGTATGGTATTTGTAAGATATTAGTTTATCTAAATCCTTCTTGAATCCGTTTATTTTTAGCTGGCATTTTCCTTATGTGGTGATAAGCAGCATAAGTTTACTATATACTGTGTGAAGCAATCCTCTCCATTTTCTGTTTATTCCACATTATCTCTCCAAGTCTTTAAGTAATATATCCCTATTTTAGTATTCTTGGATTTTGTAAATAAGTCTTCATCTTATTTATATTTTCCTAAGGAGAATATAAGTTGGTGAGAGCAAGAATTTTTTTTTCCTGAAATCTTTGTATACCCAGTGCTTTGTACACTATAGATACTTAGTAATTATCAAATGAGTGCATGAATTGAATATTTAGTATTAGAAGTGAAGCTAGGTGGCACAGTGGATAATGTGCTGGGTCAGGAGTCAGGAAGATTTCTCTTCATGAGTTCAAATCTGGCCTCAGATACGTCTTAGCTATGTGACCCTGGACAAGTCACTTATCCCTGTTTGCCCCAGTTTCCTCATATGTAAAATGAGCTGTAGAAGGAAATGGCAAACCATCCAGGATCTTTAGCAAGAAAACCTTAAATGGGGTTAGGAAGAGTTAGACACAACTAAAAAATGACCAAACAACAACAAAAGACACTTAGTAATTACCAGATGAGTGAGTGAATGAATGTTTACTATCACAGAGTTCAGTGGTACCCTCCCTTAGTCTTCATCAACTCAAAATAACAGTTACTAATTATTTTAAATTGTTTCTATATATCAGACTACATCCTACCACCATTTTACTTGACCTCTAGTTCTATTTTCTTTTTCCAGAGTCTGTCAATCAGAATTTCACACAATATTCTAGGTGTTGGGGCAGCTAGGTGGCGCAGTGAATAGAGCACCGGCCCTGGAGTCAGGAGGACCTGAGTTCACATGTGACCTCAGACACTTAACACAAAAAACTAGCCGTGTGACCTTTGGCAAGTCACTTAACCCCAATTGCCCTACCTTCCCCCCTCCAAAAAGAAAAAAAAATCAAAAATATTCTAGGTGTTGTGTCAGTTAAGCAGGATAATATTTCTATTTTGTTTGCATTTTCCTTCCTGAAGCTACCCAGCATTTTGTCAGCCTTTAACCTGCAGCCACACATTGAGCTTGATGTCTTTAGGGCACAGTTTACCATTACTGCCGGGTCTCTTTTCTGAGTTATAGCTGATACCACCAATCTCATCATTTTATTATTGGTGTGATTAACAAAGAGAACCCAGTGGAGTCACAGTAAATGAATTCACTACTATTCTGGACTGTCTCTTTATCTGGAAGATAAATAGAAATGCTCTATTTAAGTACATAGCTATAATATTTAAATCTCTCAACTTCTGGCTCTCAGAGTCCTACAGCCTCTGCCATTAGACAGCCATCATGTCCCTCCTTAAAACTTCTCTTTTCCAGGCTAAATATATATCTCTAATTCTTTCACTTTATCCTCTTATGGCATGACTTCCAGTGCTCTGACAGTTCTGGCTACTTTCTTTTGAGTAGTGTCCAGTTTATCAGTGTCTTTACTAAAATGTGGTACCTAGAACCAAGCATAAGTGGCAAAAACAGAGGGACTATTGCCTTATACACTGTGGATCCTTTAGGTTTATAAATCTTGCCACAATAGCAATATCTTTTTTTTTTTTACTTTTTAATCTTTCATTGCATTAAAACTCCCAGATACTTTTCACATAAACTCTCAGCTAACCATGCCTTCTCTATGCTGTACTAGTGAAAAAGGTATTTGTACTCTGCCATTTTCAATAACTAGTGGGATAGTGCCTGGTGCATAGTAGGTGCTTAAAGATCTGTTGACCTACTGAAAAGATAGACGTCTGAGGCAAGTGCACTTTTGTGGTGTCTCTTCTCATAGAATGGAAGCTCCCTGAGGGCAAGTACCATCCCATTTCTGTCTTAGTGTTCTCAGCACTGAGCAAAGTACCTGGTACATAGTAGATGCTTACTAAATGCTTATTTGGCTCATTGACTGATTTTGGTATGTTTGTGTCTCCTCCCCTTAGGCTTCTCATCATGCACTGTTACTTTACCATCACTGGAGAAAGAGAGTGAGTTAACTGGAAAGGTAGTCATTTATATATGGTCCAGGCTACATATCTGAAAGTCAATTTATCTTAGAAGCCATTCTATGGCTTAGTATCTAGAAGCCAGTCTGAGAGCTCTACTAATGTGATTTGTTATTATTTTCCCCTAAATCCAGTCTCTTGTGCTTGCCTATATTGAAATGTGTCTGCTATTCTCAACAAGGCATCAGGTCCTGGGTTCTCCAGAGCCTAGCTTCACTAGGATCCTGGGAGGCAATTTTCTACCTCCACCAGTCAAAAGGACTCCATGACCCAGGTCACCTCAGCCATTGTAACACTGATTCTTTCATTTCTCTGACTTAACTATGACTCCAGCCCCTCCTCCTCTCTGGATATCATGACCATTTCTGATGCCCAGCTTTGCTCATCTCAGAGCTCAGCCTGTTTCCTTCATTCTTTGACTCTCAGATGGAATATTGTTCTCTCTGAAATTGGTATTTTAATTCCCTCATGGTCTGCTGCTTCAGCTAGACACCTATTACCAGTAATACAAGTGTTCCTGATAGACTTTTTGTTCCCCATAGCAACTGACATTTTCTCCCCGTACTCACCCTGCCTTCCACAGTAAGAATAAAAACCTGATCAGTCCCTCAGCCAAGTTGTCTCCTCAGCTAGTTGTCCCCTTGACTCATACAGCCTGAAGTGTCCCTTCACAGTCCTGATTGATCTCATGTGTTAGGAACAGTGCCTTGCAGAAGAGACAGGGATGAGAACAGGCACTTATTACGGGTCTACTATGTGCCAGGAAATGTGCTAAGCACTTTAGAGATCTCACTTGTTCCTCACAAAAACCCTGTAAGGTCGGTGTTTTTTACTGTCCCCATTTTACAATTGAGGAAACTGATGCAGATAGAGGATAAGCAGCATACCTAGGTTCACCCAACTAGTAAGTGTCTGAGGCCACTTTTGAACTTAGCCTCAAAAGATTCCTGAAATTCATCCACATTGGCTTGGAACATCTCCAAAGGAAGTATCATCTGTAAATTTGGACATTACAAAAATGTTAAATAAAGCAAGTACCATTAAAAATCCCTGAGGACTCCCACAATTTATACTTCTCTATCTACGAAGTACCTATTTTACTGCTTTTGGGTTTTTTTTCTCTCTTGTGCATTCATTTATTTATTCAGCAAGCACCATACTAGGTCATAGAGATATAGTTTTACAGTGACAGCTATGAAATAGTCCCTTCCCTCGAGGAATTTTTGTTCCACTGGGCAGATATAGTATCACTACAAATAAGTAAATATGAAACATATGCCAAGTAATGGAATAAAATGATTGCCTCAGTCCCATGGTGACAGTATTTTGTTTTTTTTTAAACATAACATACTGTACATGTATATATAATATATATGCATGTATATACCTGTGTATACATACTATGTAATACATATGTTATATGCTATATACGTGTGTGTACACACACACACATTTGTTAGAGATCCTTATCAAGTAATTTTATTTTAAGTTCAGAATATGTTACTGGGCGGCCAGGTAGCACAGCGAGTAAGAGCACTGGCCCCAGAGTCAGGATGACCTGGGATTGAATCTGGGCTCAGGTACTCAGCACCACACCCAGAAATAACTGGCCGTGTAACCTTGAGCAGTTACTTAACCCCAATTGCTTAGGGGCGGCCAGGTGGCTCAGCGAGTAAGAGCACCAGCTCCAGTGTCGGGATGACCTGGGATTGAATCCGGGCTCAGGTACTCAGCACCACACCCAGAAATAACTGGCTGTGTAACCTTGAGCGAGTTACTTATCCCTGATTGCTTAAAAAAAAAAAAAAGAATACATTACTACTTACCTCTTCTCTACTTGCATGTTTTCCTCCTCCGGTGCATGAGTCAGAAATGACTTTCCTTTCTGTTCCTCAGATGATTATTTGCTTAAATGTCCAAGAATCCTGCCCTGTCAGTGTCATGTGCCTGCCTGGTTGGGAAGTGCTCTTGCTCAGCTGTAGTTTTCACGGTAACCTATGAAGCTCTTATGAATGGGGACCATGTTGGCAATCTGCCAGCCCTCAGCACAGTGGTCATTTATAAAGGCAGGTTATACTCTTTGGCCCACAGTTCCACAATTTCACCCTTGAATTCCTTTGAAACTCTCTGGTAATGCCATCTGATCCTGATGGTGTAGCTACACCTATGTTATCAATTAGATTTTGATTATTCTGTGCATTTAAAATGATTTGATCATATACTATCATTTGACTAAGGGATTAGGGTACAGTTTGAAACTCAGAATGATCTTCCAGAGGAAGAAAGTTCAGTTTGTCTGCTGTCTTTTCATCCTCAAAAAAAAAGATAGCAGACAAACAACCAAAAATATTATTTGGTCCTATGGACTCCCCAGCTGGCTTCCTCCACACCTTCCCCACTCCCCCCAAAAAATAAAAGTACTTAAAGAATTTATTTGCGTTCAAGTTGATTATAAACTGAGAGTAGCTGTGGTTGAGATGATGTAGCTGCGATGTCCTTCTAAGGAGTATAATGAAACATGGCTCTGCTAAAAATAGAATTTGACACTGTGAAAAGTAGCAAATTAATTTCATTGTGGGAAAGTGTGCGATAATTCAGTTCAACAAAAATTTATTAAGTATCTATTGTGCCCAAGGCACCATGATAAATATGAAATAAAAAAAAGAATCCCTTCCCTCAAGAAGTTTAACAGGAAGGTTTGTTTATGTAACTAAGTGTATACAAAACAAAGTATCTTAAGGGCTAAGTTAAAATCACAGTAGAGCCGTGATTTCATTAATGTGAGTATTCTTTTCAGTGATACAAGCCATGTTCCATCTAAACCTAACCATCCAGAGCAACTCAAATCTTTCAAGTTCTTCCAAAAATTCGACATTGGGGATCTACACAGCATTCTAGTATCCATCCTTATGTTCTCTATAACAGGGGGCTGGTACCAATGGAATATGAAGCTTGTTCCTTTCTCTTGCTTACCCTTCTTTTTTTTCTGATGACATACTTTACATCCATTGATCAGTGTGATTCTTCCTCTCTTGTGTATATCCTCAACTTCAGATATTTGGAGACTTTAATGTTCAATGACTCACAGCTATACATTATCAGTGGAAGAATATTATTAAAAAGATAAGACTTTTGTTTCAGGGAAAATTCATTCAAAGAATTGCATAACTTCCCAAATGCAATACAGGTAGTCAGCAAGTATTTATTAAAAACTAACTGTTGAGAGTGTTAGGGACATGAAGAAAAGCAGAAATATGGTCTCTACACTCAAGGAGTCAAATTCTAATGGGAGAGACATTTACAAGCAGCTGTACCTACAAGCTATACACAGGATAAATTTGAAGGTAAATTTGATGTTAATCAAAGGGAAGAACCTGGGGGAAGAGAGAGAAGTTCCCTCTGGAGAATATGGGATTTAAGCTGAATCTTAAAGGAAGACAGAGAAGCCTTGCGACCAAGGTAAGGAGGTAGAGCATTCCAGTCATTGGGGTCAGCTATTGAAAAAGTACAGAATTGGAGAGGAAGTGTTGTCTGTGAGGAACAACGCCCCTTTTGCTCCCTGTTGTTCACTTCTGCCTGCATCTTACTGTCCATTTTCAATGTCTATTCCAGTTATGTATACTGGCAGATGAGATTTCTCATAATAGCATGGATGATAGTCATTTCCTTACTCACTTGTTTTTTCCTGTATAGATAATTGGGTTGATGTGGTTGATCTTGAGTGATGATGGCTCTCATTTAGGAGGTTCTGCAGTGTTTCTGGGCTTGATATAATCAATACACTATCATTCAAAAACAAAAGCATCTGTAGAATTCACCATCTATAGGGAATTCTTTGACCTGAACTCTGTGCTGGACCTCTTCCATGACAGTGATAGTTACCTTTAAAGAACTTACATCTCCTTATCTTATGCCTCACACAGTTTTAATAATCAGATGTTGTCAGTGTTACTTCTCTTGTTGCTTCCTTAAGGGAATCTTTTTCTGATTTTGATATGTTTATGGTAGTAGACATCTTATTTGCAAATAGCCTTTCGTTACATTCTACCATATCAAATGGATTTTTACCATTAAAAAAAAATACAGTCAATCCAAATATTCCCTACACCTTTCAATTAATTTGGTGCTTTCAAAGATGTGGTTTAATATGGAATATTGCCTTCAAAATCCTGCCCCTCTTCTAAAGGTTTCATCAAGGATGCTGTTGACACACGTGTAGATTACTTCCAATGAATGTTGTATAGATGAGAAAGTAAAACATATGAGTTAGTAATTATTTATATTTCTTAGTTTATTCTTTAAAGAAGAACATAAATGTGTTTATAGAAACATCAATTTAAACCAGGTAGAGACTTTGGAGATGATGTAGACCAATTCCCTCATTTTCTAGATGAGGAAAATAAAGCCCAAAGAGATCACAAATGACTTGCCCAAGGTAAAACAGATCATAAGGGGTTGAGATAGGTTCTAAACTCAGGATCTCTGACTAAATTCAGTTCACTTTCTTTCCATTGCACTACACTGCTTCCAAGATTTTTTTTCTCATACTTGTGGTGTCCTACCCTTTTTTATACCTTGAGGATGAACTCCTCATTGTCCTCAAAATTGCATCAACTCCAGCTTAATTCTTAGTCTTGTACAATTGCTATTCCTATCTCTGTTTCCTTCAGTGCTATTTCTACTTATTTTTTTTAATATATCCAGCACTGATGTTAAAGTTTAGATATCATTCTGTTGTACTTTATGATGAAAAGAATTTGTTATAAAAATCTTTACAGATCTTTTCTACCTTTTTTATCTCTTGTCCTCATTCCATTTTCATCTTTTAATGCTTTCAGGCTGGCTTTGTCTAGTTGAGTCTCTCACCAAACTTTCCTTAAACATGTAACTTTTTTTCTGCAACTTCTTTATGGTACTGCTCATAAATTCCCATTATCCTTCACTGTAAGATTTAATAAACAAGTTTATATTCTAAATCAGTGTTGGTTTTGCTGTTATATCTTTCTTCATGGGAATGAGATCAAGTTTTGCCTGGTGCTATCATTTTCTAAACTCTTAGTTACCTCATTATGGCAGTTGATTTACATAGCCCATACTTCTATATGAATTTTTTATTAATGTCCTTCTCTCCATCCGTTTCTTAATTTTTCAGCACTAATAACTTATTTAAATAGGTTTGATTAGAGCTCTTTTGTACTCATTATATCTTTTGTTCATTTTTATTCCTCTAGATTCGTGGTGATTTTTACATTTGCTCAAAAGTACAGTTTACTGTACCCACATAGTTGATTCAAGACTAACTCATTCCTCAGTAATAAGTCATTATTTTCTGTCTGTTAAAATATAGTTAATTTCATTTTTAAATATTTCTTTCAGTTAACATCTATAAAATAAGCAAACATAATAAAAACATGACAGTTGAAAAGATAGTTATGAACGAAAGTGATTTTAAATGGGTATTATGAAGACAACAAAATGAAGTATTTTGAGACCAGAATGGCATTTAGACAGTTCAACTGTATTTATTATTTTTATAGATAGACAAGATAGAAAACAGATTGTAAATACATGGCATATTCCATTTAACTTCGCCGGTGTTGCATGTGTGGTTTGCCCTTCATTCTCAAACAGGACCATGACATCAGGAAGATGATGCCATGACTTGCAATTGAATTGGATTTGAGTTAGGGAAGGCTGTGCAAAGTCACCAGCCTCATTTTCTCCTCCAAAGTCATCTGGGTCCAGATCAGGACAACTAGAGATGGCCCAGGATGCAGTGGGAGACCTTTTTGAAGTTCTTTCTGAGTTCTCACTTTAACTGAGGCAATGCCCATTCAGTGATTATTCTACTCTTATGGAAGCTACCAGTGTTCATTAGAGATAGATCCATGGGAAGAAAATTAATCTTGTCATTTTGGAATTTATAGAGACATGCCCCCCATATGAAGGGACTTCAGTCTCACTACTAAATAGAGTATTAGTGAAAATGGAGTACCCCTCTTCACTATTTCACCATGGTTTAAAAGTTTACTTTCCTGTAAAAAAAAAAAAAAATCCTTTCCATCTGGATAAGACAAATATTTGTAGAAAGTATGATTAATTTTAAAATGAAATAAAAATAGACAGATACCATGATCCAGTTAAAAGAGCACTGAATTTGCCATCAAAAAGCTTAGGATCAAATTCTGGCTCTTTTTAAACTTATGTTTGTGACATTATCTCTATTACTTCCTTCACAGGAAATTCTAGGATCATAGATTTAGAACTGGAAGGAACCCAGGAGGTCATCTCATCCAATCCTTCATTTTCTAGATGAGAAAATTTAGACTTAGGGAGACACAGGATGTTATCTGTGTAGCCAAGGTTACCTTTAGTACCCATGAGAAGATTTAAACCCAGGTCCTCTGACTCCAAAACACTCTGTCCTCTGACCCACCGTGCTTTTTTGCTACCTAAGTAAATTTAGAAAAGTCATGTAACCTCTCTGTCCTACCCCAAAAAATTTATCTGTAAAATTGGCCAATATTGAACTAGATGATTGATCAAGTTTTATAATCTATCTTGTATAAAATAAGTATTTTTGTTTCATTCTGTTTTATATATGTTTCTATGCCCTGTGGTGAGAAATTTCAGAATGAAAGAAATAGCTATTTTCTAGAAAAGGGTTACCAAATCTAAATCATACAAGCTATAAAATGGATGACAGATCAATTTTAAATACTTTCCCCCCTAAGCTATTTTAATTGTCCCATTTTATTTCTCATCCATTTGTAGAAAAACACTAAAGCCTTGACTCATTCAAATCACCCTGAGTTCTTGACTCAGTTTCTTCAGGGCATAAGTTTATCAGTTTTGTCTAAAGCTAGAAAAGAGAAACAAACATATTTAGCCAATGAAATGCTATTATGGAAGCTTCATTTATATTTTGATCATTTTTCACTTCTCAGTAAAGTCTAAATTAAAATGACCTTTTATTATCAATTCACTCTTGTCTTAATAAATTTGTCTGTTATACTGAGTGCAAAATGATATTTCAGTGGTAGCAGCTTTAATGGATAGAAAACTAGCAACAGAGATGGGAATGATTGTAACTTGATATCTCTGTATTTTTATTGATACCTTAAATACTAAATATGGATCACACTATGTAAGTCAAATTAGGCTTAAATGTGAAACAACAGGCCTAATTCTGGGCTTTCCAAGTACTGCAGCCTATACTTAGCTTCAATCTAAAATCTCCCCACCCCACTTGGCAACACTAAACTTTATTCGTCTATCTCTTATTTCAGGAAATTGGATATAGTCTGGCCAGTAGCCTCTCAGTCTAAACTGACATTCTGGTATTATGGCCAGTAGTAACCTTTTTATGGTGTTTTTGACTGTGGCAGTTCTTTTGTCCTATTCTGCTTTGGAAATTATTTTTCTTTCCAAAAATTTTTGCCTGGTGGAAAAAGAGCTAAAGATAAAGTTTTATAATCCATCTTATATAAAATAAGCATGTTTTACTTCATCCTGTTTTTATACATATTGCTGTGCCTTGTGGTGAAAATTTTCAGAATGAAAGAAATAACTATTTTCTAGAAAGGAGGTATACATAGTACCATTCACAATTTTCCCCCCTATCATAATATCTTAATTGTTTACTGTCATGAAAACTTAAAATGGTAACCCCGAATAAAATAGGAACAAAAAAAGCAATGGAGAGAAACAGCAGAGTTTATATGCAGGGCATAGTCCTACCTTAAGAAGGAATATGAATGTTTTTAAGAATCTTGAAATGCCACGTATCTTAAATAGATCTTTGCAGAAGGTGAGGTCAGGCATTCTGCAAAAGCCTGTTAGAATAAGGTGAGGGGAGGAGGATCCCCCAAGAAAAAGATCATTGTGAAAAGCCCCAGGAGTCAGTCTAAGTTAAACCAAACATATCCCCTGCACACCTTAGAGAAGAGAGCCCTTGACCTGTCTGACGTATTAGCTCTGAGGCAATTTACTAAAAATAAAGATAGTGAGGTAAACTCTAGCCAATGAGAGTGAAGATGACTGTCCAAGAGACAGCACATCGCATAGAACAATACTAGGAATATGGGCATGGGAAATGAATTGAATTTTTATAAATCACAACATTTTAAATGCATTGGGGGATTTCTATTTAAAGAACTTCTTAGTAGATTCCTTTGAAAACCACAGATCCTTTTGCAACATAAATATATACCTCATAGTTCACCTATTTTTATGATTAGGTTTTTATATGCCACATTTTCCTAATGTGGAAATAGCCTATGTATTAAAAAATTCTTTTAATTAGCCACACAATTCTAAATAAAAGAGTAAAATGGAAAGTAAAATTTATACATGAAATCATCGTAGGTGCACATATCTTTTGCATCATAGGAAAAATACATAAACAGACTTCAGTATCTTCTTAGATATCTTAGCACCCAGGTTGTAGAGGATACAACCTCTACATATACAGGATATTTTAGTAACTCTGTATGTAATCTCTGCATCTAGACATGTTCTGTGCTCCTGCTTCTGCTTTGGCTTACTGCTGTTTCCTATGCCCTCTCCTTCTTGAATTTCTTTAAAACCCCACCCAGATGTCACTTCTTTCATAAAACCTTCCCAGACCCCAAGTTGATAATGACCTTTTTTTTTTTTGCAGAGGGGAAAGCAGGGCAATTGGGGTTAAGTGACTTGCCCAAGGTCACACAGCTAGTAAGTGTGTCAAGTGTCTGAGGACGGATTTGAACTCAGGTCTTCCTGACTCCAGGGCCAGTGCTCTATTCACTGCACCACCTAGCTTCCCCCCAGTGATGACCTTAATAGCTCCCATTCTCATAACTCTTTAAAGTCCATAATTCTCAAAAAAAAAAAAAACCTGGGGTATAAGTAGTGCAGGTATTGTTATGCCCATTTTAAATGAGGGAAACTGAAGCAGAGATGGGGCAAAATGACCTGCTCAGCTTGACCCAGCAATCTAAGTAGCAGGGCTGGGATTCAAGCTTGGATCAGGGTTCCTTATCCTCTGCCAGGCTGCCTTATCCAGAATCATCAAATAGCACTTTGTTCTACAACTCATGTCCCAGTACTTCCAGCCCAAATGGCTTTTCAATCAATCAATAAACCTTTATTAAGCACCTACTATGTGCCAGACACTCTGGGGATAGAAAAAGAGGCAAATGACAATCCTTTCCCTCAAGGAGCTTCCAATCCAATGATGGAGACAACACACGAACCACTATATACAAAGCTAGCTATAGGTAGGATAAATAAGAAATGATTAACAGAGGGAAGGCACTGGAATTAAGAGGGTTTGAGGAAGGCTTCCTCTAGGAGGTGGAATTTTAGTTGGAACTTAAAGGAAGCTGGGGAGATTGGTAGTTAGAGCAGAGGAGTGAGTATTCTAAGCATGGAGAACAACAGAGAAAATGCCCAGAACCAAGAAGTGGAATTTCTTGTTTGTGGAACAGCCAGAAGGTCAGTGTCACTGGACTGAAGGGGACATGTTGGGAAATAAGGCATAGGTAGGAGGTGTTAGGTTATGAAGGGATATGAATGCCAAACAGCATTTTGTTTTTGTTCCTGGAGGCAATAAGAAACCACTTAAGTTTATTGAGTAGGGGGTTGGTGACATGATCACTTATGTTTTAGTGAAATCATTTTTTAGAGTGTGGAGAGTCTTGAGGTCTGCAGACCCACCAGCAGGTTATTGCAATAGTCCAAGTGTGATATGATGAGGGCCTGTACTAAAGGAACAGCACTGTCAGAGGAGAGAAGGGATGTATGTTTGGGAAATGTTGCAAGGGTGACATCAACAGGCCTTGGCAAAAGATTGGATATGGAGAGTGAGGGATATTGAAGAATTTAGGATAACTGCTAGGTTGCAAGATTGGAGGTCAGCAGAGAAATTGGGGAAGGATAGATGGATTTGAGAATCATCAGCATAAAAATGGTAATTAAATCCATGGGAGCTACTGAATTCACCAAGTGAAATACTATAAAAGGAGAGGAAAACAAGACCCAGGACAGAACTCTGAGGGACACCTATGCTTAGAGGGCATGATCTGAAGGAGTATACAGAAAGGGAGACAGAAGTCTTGATAGGTAGGAGGAAAACCAGGAAAGAACAGGGTCCTGAAAACATAAAGTATCCAGGAGGAGTGATCACCACTGTCAAAAGTTGAAGAGGGGTCAAGTAGAATGAGGATTGAGAAAGGACCATTGGATTTCACAGCTAAGATGATTAGTAACTTTGGAGAGAGCAGTGTCAGTGGAAACAATAAAGTCAGAAGCCAGATTATAAGGGGTCAAGAAGAGAGTAGGAGGAGAGAAAGTGGAGGTATTTAGAGAGAGGATTGTGGCAGCCACAGAAGGATCAAGTCGGGAGTTTTTTGGATGAGGGAGACATGGTCATGTTTGTAGGCAGTAGGAAATGAGCCAGTAAGGGGCGGCCAGGTGGCTCAACGAGTAAGAGCACTGGCTCCAGTGTCGGGATGACCTGGGGATCAAATCCGGGCTCAGATACTCAGCACCACACCCAGAAATAACTGGCCGTGTAACCTTGAGCAAGTTACTTAACCCCGATTGCTTTAAAAAAAAAAAAAGAAAGAAAATGAGCCAGTAGAGAGGGAGTGATTGAAAATAAGTGAAAGAGTGAAGATGACAGGGTAGTCTGTTGAAGGAGACTAGATAGAATGGGATCACTTGAACACCAAGGGGAAGAGAATGTGGCAGAAGGCACCTAAGTGATAGGAGATGAAGAAGAGGCAGTTCACAACAAAGACCACCATTTGTTAATGCAAAATATGAGGCAAGGTTGTCAGCTGAGAGAGTTGGGGGGAAGGGAGCTATGTAAGGTTTAAAGAGGGATGAAAAGGTTTGGAAAAGCTGCTGTGAAGAAAGGGATAGGAAGTTAAGGGAGGTATAGCAGGATTGCCTAGAAAGCAAGGGCCCAGTTATGTAACATAAATTTGTAATGGACCCATTCAGAACAGGTGCATGATTTTCTCTATCTTCGTTTAGCAACACATGTGTAAGAATGAAGTTAATGGATGTGTGTGGTGGGGGGAGTGTAATCAGCGATATCGTAAGGAGGCTGGGGATTTAAGAGAGGAGGACAGTGTAAAGTTGAATTGATTCACCAAGGAATCAAGATGAAAAGAAAAGAGAATGGCTAATGCAAGGGAGAATTGAAGGGCCAAGAGATGAGAAGTCATAATGTAGATGTAGATAGGGTTATGTAAGAGAAGGCAGAGGAAGAGGTGAAAAGCTAATAGATGATGGTTGAATAAAAGGATGTCAGAATTCTTGAATGTAGAGGTAGTACACTTGTGGGTAGTGGCATGATCAAGAGTATAGGCTAAGGTGTGGAGGAATAGTTCATGGGAGGTGAGGAAGTTGAGGAAGTGAAAAGTTTAGGGTATTTAAGGAAGAATCATGTGTGTGTGTTGAAGTCCCCTAGTATAAGGACAGGATTTGGGGAGAAGAGAAAAATTGCAAGATAGGTATTGAACTAATTAAGGAAAGAAGGAAGGACTATAGTCAGTGGGTACCAGGATTTTGATTGGGTGGTAGATATGAATAGCATGAACCTCAAAGGAAGAGATGTTCCTGAGTTAGAGAGGGAGGAGGAGACGCTGGAAGTGGCAATGAGGAACAAGTAATCCAACTCCCTTGCCCTGAGCTGAGGAGAGTGAGTGAAGGTGTAGACAGCGGGAAGAGTGGCCAGGGAGGCTATGTCATCACGAGGAAGTCAGGTTTCAGGAAGAGATAATAGATGGAAGGAGTAGGAGAGGAACAGATTTATGCTAAGGGGAAGTTTGTTGTCTATGGAACAGGCATTCCAGAGGGGACAGCATGATGGAAGGGCTGGGTGGAGTTAAGATAAAACTCTAGAGTGGGAGCTTTGAGGGGGGTGGGAGTGAGGAATTGGGTGGTAGAAAGTGTGGAATGAGGTTTGTCTGTGTTCTACAGGATTTCAGAATCACTGGATTGTGAAGAGTATGGCCAGGCATGAAAATGTTCATCATTGAGTGGCAGACACCACTTCTCTAACCTCAAAGGATAGGCATAGAAGGATATGGGAGGCCTGAACTCAAAGGAAGGATTACTTTCTGAACAAGAAGCAGACCACCTCGCCCCTGCATACCTATTACAGCAAAACTTTAAAAGTTCACCCCTGACAGAATAATGATGAAGAAATATGATGAGAAACCACAGTAAGTGGCTTCTTTCATTCCAGTCTTCACAGATAGCCAAAAACCCACGAAGAAGATCATCAGCAAAGCCAGCACCAGTGAAGATTTACCTCACAGCATGATCAAAGATAAGTCAGGAATAGGTATACCTTCAAGGTTTTGTGTCCACTGAAAATAAGAGTAGAAGGCTTCTCCAAGGAAGCTCCAGGGTAGGGGCCTTGGAAGCCCCAGAGAACAGTTGTAGACCAGCTTGGTACCACAGCGTTCAGATCAGGGCAGCTGAGTTCCAGACTCTGAGGGCCCTGGTATTCTGTCTGGAGAGTCCACAGAAGATCCTAAAGATCTAGTTCACTGAACCTGAAAGATCTGAGGCAGGGAATGTGGGGAACCTAACTCCAGGAGTTGGAGAAAAGCACAAGAACTCAAGGGAATTAAATTGACACCAAGAAGGGCTAACCACCCCACTCAGAAGTAGAGTAGTTAAACTGAGCCTGACTCTGGCACAAAGTCCTAATTCAGGAACTAAAGATGGAAACAAAACAGAAAACACAAGCCAGTATTAAAAAATAATTACAAGTATCAAGACCCCCAAAAAGGAGAGAGTAATTCCATAACAACTATAAGCAGATACTTGTAGGAGAAAAAATTAATTTTCCTTAAGTACTACACGAATGCATAGAAGAAATGAATTAATAGATTTTTAGATGAAATAAAAGGTATGGAGGAAAAATCAGAAAGAGACAATCTAAAAGAGAAAACCCTACCCAAGAAATGAACTCCCCAAAGGCTAGAATAGACCAAATAGAAATCAATGAGTCCCCCAAGGCAGCAAGAAATATTAGAGCAAATTTAAAAGATTGAAAGGATAAAAGGAAATAGAATACATTCTCAAAAACAAATTATCTGGAAGGAAGACCAGGGAGAGAGAATTTAAGAATCACTAGACTCCTAAAAACTACAATTAATTTTTAAAAGTATAGATACTATATTCTAAAAAATCATATGAAAACTGCCAAGATATATTGGAATCAGACAGCAAAGAGAAGATAGAAAGAATCCACTGTTCACCATCTGAAAGAAACTCCAAAAGGGAAAGTCCCAGAAATGTCATGGCCAAAATCCAAAACTCACATTGAAGGAAAAAAAGTACCATGAGCATCCTGAAAGAAGCAATTCAAATATCAAGGAACTACAGTCAAGTTCACGTTAGAACTGGAAACTTTTGAAGTAACTGAGACATCCTGGAACAGTTTTCCCAAAGGCAAAAGAGAGAGGCTTACAACCAAAAATAACATAGGCTGCAAATCTGAGTATAGTCCTACAGGAAGAAAAAAAAGGACCTTAAATCTAATAGAGGACTTTGAAAATTTGCTGATGAAAATGTGAGAGATGAGTAGGAACTTTGAAGTACAAATAAAAGAAACCTTAAAAAGTTAAATTTATTTCAATAATTGTAAGACTGTATGATGACATAGTGCTAACATTCTAATAGAAAAAACAAGTCTTCTCAGAACTTTAATGTATTCAAGGGGTATTGAGGAAGTTAAATAAGTAACGGAGAGATTTGAGATGTTTATATTCTGAGTATCTGAAGACAAGAAAGAAAAAGGGTAAAAAGAATACACTCTATATAGGAAAGAAGGAAGAAAGAAAAGGAAAAAAGGGGGTAGAACTCATTGTTTTATAGTTGGGAGACATAAGGATATACAAACATAGAGGAACGGGTATCAGTAGTCTACCTCAGCCCCCTCCTCAGAGTGGTGAGTTCTCCCAGGAACTTTGAGAAAGTGCCTAAGCCCATCATGCTCTCTCTTCTATGGGCTCCACTCCTGAATCTCTGGACTACTGCACCTTGTCCCACTCCAGCCCTCTCCTTCCCCCATTAAAATGTAAGGTCCTTGAGGGCAGAGACTATCTTTTTGTTCATATTTGTATTTTCAGTTTTTAGTACAATACCTGGCACATAATGTTTAATAAATGCTTTATTTATTCCCGACTTGCCTTCCTACTCGACTCCTATGGAAGAAAAATCCAGGTTCCTCCCTCTTGTGGCAAAATTGCACCCACACCATACCTCTCCCAACTGCTTTTACCCCTTTGAAAAAAAAAATACAGTCAAAGAAGACTGGTCACTGCTTCCTTTCTCCATATTCTCTAGCCATTGTGCAGGTTCTTTCCCTTCATAATGATATTGCTGTTTGCAGATAAGGGAAGAAGCAGACAGCCAAAATACAATGTACTCTAATCTTTTAAAAGAGTGGAGAGGGGGGTGAGAAGCAGCTCATCTTTCTGGCATTGGCAAACTATGAACTGTCACATCAGTGTTCCATTGGGTTTCATTTTCATCTCTTTGTTGTCTTCCTTAAATAATCTGTTATCGCTCTGAAACCTGACTGGCAGGTCTTCACATTATCTAGGCTTAAACAAAAATTGCTATTGTTAAAATGGAAGTGACCGTGGGTTCAATAGCATGTAATTACCTCTTACCAATAGGTGTGGGGTGACCAGTGTCTGGCTGAAGGGAGAGATGCAATCTTATAACTTCCTTCTTTAGGCTATGAGTGAACTCGTATCGGGCAGATTATCGACCTGTAGGCTTTCTGATTTACACTGCCTCCTTAAAATCCATTAGCATAAGACCTTTTGTAACTATCTAGCTACTTACTACACTTTATATAAAATAAACACTCAGTGAATGTGACACCACCACCACCTCCACCACCACCACCAGTAGGCAGCTAGCCAGGCCAAATATGGCCCAGCCAGAATGACATCTGATACATTCTGAGAGCAGTCAGGGATATTTTGCCAGCCCTGTCTCTGCTGTTGCCAGGCAGCTAGCTCTCAGACTCCCAGCAGGAGGGACATGAAAGTCTTTGCCACACCTGACAGCATTGTCAGATAGACAGACACGGTCAGAGAGACAGAGAGACAGAGACAGAGCATGCTAATGAACTTGAGGCCCATCACCTCCATACAGACAGGAGGAGAGAAAACTATCAACTGCCTCGGGCACTCCTCTCCTAATAGGCTTCACGAGTACAATCTGGCTTTATTTTTGTTTTTTGTTTTGTTTTGTTTTTTAATTTTTATGTGACACTCAAGTTATGGCCCAGCAGAGGGCAGTAGCTTACACATATAAATTTGATCTTGCATAGTTAAAAGAATGAGTCAAGTGGGCCCAGGTGGTTTCCAAGAAAGAAAAATATGGATTGTAATCAGAAGCTCAAAGCTACAAGAATGATTGGAAATGAGCACAGCCTTCCTTAGAGAGGTGCTTTTCAGTGAGCCTATGTGGATGTGGCCCACCAGTCACCCATTTCTAAATGTCATTGTTGCTGAAATTCTAATGCATGGCCAATACCTCTGTGAGCCTTTGTGAAGGGGGGAAGAGGGAAAGGGAAATCAAAAGCAAGGTTTCACTTTGGGTTAATATTTGGTTCTCTTAAATAAGTCAGAATTTTAATGTGTCTCTTTTTGGGAGGAGTGCCTATTATTTCTTTAGTGTGTCAAACTGAGTGGTATCAAACTCAAACAGAACGGGCCAACAAACCATCTATAAGGGTCTCTGCTGCTGTATGTTGACTTAGAAAACCACATATTAACATTATCTGTGTTCTATCGTATTTTTATTCATTTTGTTAAATACTTCCAGTTACATTTTAATCTGGTTCAACAGCACTCAGGAGTGTTATACTACATGGACAGCTCCAGTTTTTGACACCCCTGGTACAGATAACTCCCAACATGGAAACTCCCTCTACTGTCTGTGTAAGCTTAGAGAGTAGTTGTCTGGGGCATTGAGAAGTTCAGTAACTTGCTGATAGTCACAGAGCTAGCATGTGTTGTAGGCAGGCCTCGAACCCAGATCCTACTGATCACAAGGCTAGCCTGCCATCCCCTACACCAAGCCTGCCTTGTATCTCCAAGTAAAAATGCTAAATATGTTCCATTTTATTAATTAGTAGATGCTATACTAGATTTTTCCTCAAAGACTTGTAGAAATGGCCAGTCCCAAGATATGAGATGGCAGTGAATGATTGGAATAAAAAATAAATCTTGGGATTATGTCTTCTATTTTCTGTTCAGTGCTTCTAACCTCCGTGACTGCTTCCCATGCCACTTGAAATTTTTACTTTGTTGGGGGCAATTTTAAGAAGGAAAATAAATCTAGAAAGCATATAATTCAGAGAATATAGTCTAGTCCAAGACTGATGCTGAGAGTGGTTTGGCTCAAAGTTGATGCCAAAACTAAAAGAAAAGTTAAGACTGAGAGGTAAACAAGCTGTTAGTCTTCTTTTGTTGGCTGTGTTCCACGTCACATTCTGTCATCTGATAATGTTAAGACTTTTGGATTTGGAGTAAGAAAACCAGAGTTCAAGGCCTGACTACCACTTAGTAGCTTGAGTAGCTCACCACTAGTGAGCTTGAGCAAATTACCCTCTGACTCTCAGTTTGTTCACCTATAAAATGGGGATAAATAATGCTACCCCAGAGGGTTGTGGAAAGGAAAGGGCTTTTAAAACTCTAAAATTGTATATATAATAAACTATTATTTTGTGTCCATTTATGTAAATAAGGGCTCATAACCACTTTGTTTACAAGGTAATGAATTATTTTGGCCATAGAAATTCCCATTTTCTCAGGCATGGATTGTAATCTCAGTAGTAGAGAGAAGACCCACTTGGACAAAATCACTGATTCTTGGGGTATTTAGATATTAGGTACAGATATAAAGCAAACCTCATATATGGAACTGTCCTGAAAGGGTTTCTGAATATACCTTTTCTCTCAGGATCATAGGATACCAGATTTAGTATGAAAGGGCCCTTGGAGGTTCTATTGTCCAGCCCTCTCATTTTATAGAGAGGTTCAATAACCTTCATCACACAGGGAACATATAGCAAAATTTAGATTGGGACCCAAGTCGTCTGATTCCACAATCACCATTTTTTTTCGCTGTGACATCTACTGATGGTGAAGGCGCATACTGTCAGAGGAGAAGAGCTAAAATAACTATTCAACATTTGATAAACCCCCACATTGACTTTATTAGAGCATGAAATATGTAGCTGTGCTGCTTTGACCTGTAAGTCATCTGGAGAGGGTGAGAAATAGCATTATAATTAGAGTCAGGGAAGACCTATTTTCAAATCACACTTCCAGTGCTTAGTTAGTTGACCACTGGAAAGTAATTTAATTCCTCTGAGCCTGAGGTTAATTGTATAAAAAAAAAATAGGATAATAGTAACTGTGATATTTGCTTTATAGGGTTATGGGAAGGATCTATAAATAATGAATATATGGCACTTTGCAAAATTCCAAGAACAATGGATAGAGCTCTGGGCTTTGAGTGAGGAATACCCTAGTTCAAATCCAGACTCATACATCTATTAACTGTGTGGCCCTGAGCAAGTCATTTAACCTCTGCTTCAATTTTCTTATCTGTGAAATGAGAATAATAATAATAATGCCTACCTTCCAGGGTTGTTATAAAGATCAAATGAGATAATATTTATGAAGTGCTTAATAGTCTGACACACAGTTGGCTCTATATAAATTCTTAGCTATTATTAACATATTTGTTTATTATTTTTTTTCCCTCTACACCCTGTCCTCCATCTTCCTAGCCTCTTCTGAGAGGAGCTCCCACCCCACCTCTTTCCCTAGGTCCTGGTCAGAGAGTACTTCAGATGTAGCCCAGTATATCAGACAAGAGGTTTCATCCATGCCTCACTTTACTTCCCTACCATCTTCTTACTAGCAGCTTTACCTCAGGATGACATCCCACCCTTCCTCCTACTCCACACTTCCATTTATGGCACCGTAATCAAATCAATACTGCTACTGCTTTTGCTGCTGGAAGGAGTTTGCCAATCTACTTTTCCATGACTCTACTCGCTATGCCTGTGACTTTTCAAACCAAAACCTTGACCAACACTCCTCTATAGGTGTTCTCTCCCATTAGTCTCTTACGTTTTGTTCAGGGCCAGGACTATTTTTGCCTTATTTTTTGTATCTCCAACGTCTGGCATATTGTAAGTGCTGAATAAAATGCCTCTTCATCCATTCATTCATATATTTCTGCTATTACTGCATATTATTTAGAGGTTGGAGTGGCATGTCAGAAGAACTCCCTAGAGGTGCCAAATTGGGAAAGTACAAAGTTCAAGAGACTCTTCCTAAATCTAAGATAATCTTTCCTCCTACTCCCCACACAGTCTATTTCCTGCTCCTTAAAGAGAATAATATTCCTACCATCTCCACCTACCTCAGGTAAATCTGGAGGATTGGAAATGGTAGTAGTTATCATTGAAGCACAAGGGGATTTGCAAAACAGCCAGTGGAAGAGAGACCTCAGATTCTTTTTTTAATTATTATTAGAGGGGTGAAGGCAAGGCAATTGAGGTTAAGTGACTTGCCCAAGGTCACACAGCTAGTAAGTGTGTCAAGTGTCTGAACTAGGATTTAAAGTCAGGTCCTCCTGACTCTAGGGCCAGGTGTTCTATTCACTGTGCCACCTAACTGCCCCATAGACATTAGATTCTTGACAAAGATGATCAGACCTTTCTGGCTCAGCTGAGCAAAGTATATTACTGGAATCAACTAGAACTGCATGGAATTCCAAATTGAAAACTTTGGTAATGGTCAGCCCCCATACTCAGGAGACCTTCATAATTTTTCCTTTTTTAAAAAAATCAGCAAATGTCAAAAAAAAAATCTCTTTTAAAATAGTGTAAAGGTTATAGTAATATAAAAAAAGAATCCTCCTTCAAATGTTTGTTAACCAAAAACAATATTACAAGTCCATGAGACATTATGTTGCAACTAGATTTATTATAAGAGAAATGAGTGTGCATGTGGAATCCAAAATCAGAGCAAAGAGTTCACTAACCATATATTATGGCAACTCAGATGACAAGTTCAAGGACCCCCTTAACATTCCAAATAGTTATTATTTTAGATTTTATTTTTAATTGTTAAAGGAATATAGAACAATAAAAATCATTAGAAGACATGTTCCTAAATGATTATCCCCTTTTTCCCATGTGCCTAATAGATTTCAACATTCAAAAATTTGCCATAAAAATTAAGATTAGAGAGGCTACAGGTTGCACGTAAGCCATATAAGTATTTCAGCAGAGAGACAGCCAAAGTCAAGCTCAGTGCTTCTGTGGATTATATTTTGATCAGAGAGCAACATCATGGATCAAGGGTTTGGGGCAAGTAAATTTCAGTTCATCTGTATGTATGTAGTGAATTAAACCTTACTTTTCCCCAGTCTCTGTTCCACCTGTCTTGGCCCTTGTGAAGTGCAAGATATATTTGCATACATAAACAGTAATATATGAAATATATGCAAAAATATTCTATTTCAGTTTCAGATTCTTGTCCATAGAGATAAAGAAAGATGATAAAGTGATTCTATTTCATTATCTATACAATTAAAACCAAAAAAGTGAGATTGAAGAAAGGGGGCAGGTATTCACTCTAAATGTAAATTACTTGAAGGCAGGAATTGCTTCCATTTTATCTTTGTATAACCAGAGCCTAGAAGAGTTCCTAGCACATATAGTAGGTGGTAGTTGTTTGATGTTTATTGAATTGAATTGAATTGTCTAGGTCTGCTATTCTTTCATTCATTCATTTATCATACATCTATATTCTAGACTCTGGAGATGAAAAAAAAATAAAAAGAAAGGTGGATCAAGCCCACAGTGTCAGTGATCACTTTATTTTTCCTTCATAACCCATCCCCACGCCCACTTCCACCCCAACACTTAACTAACAGCAGAGAATAAATCATGAGTCATTATTATCATTTTTACATATGTTATAGAATACCTTTCTAGAGGGCATTAAGTTTTGATGCTGAATCAAATTCAATAGTTATTGAATATTGTGCACTACACTTAGAACCTGAGCTATCTAATATTCCAAGGTTAAAGATTAATATTCTGACAAGGTAGAATATTTTTTTTGAAATCTGTCCTATTTTCAATTTTCAGACATAACCCCCTCCTTTTTGTAGTTTATCACAAGCTTTGATACTGATTGAACTTGGTCTAGACAGATAGCAAAAGATTTTTCAGTAGTTGCTAAGGAACTGGATTAGTTGCTAATCTAGGGAATGTATTATTCATTTTAGTTTCCATTTATTCCTTCAGCACTTTAATTGCAGATAAATGTCTTTTAGAGCTCTCCTGAGTCCAAAACATTTCTTCACTTTAGTTGGGTAGTAGAAATGATATAAGACTCTGTTTATATTTGCCACGCTAGCACTCCAGCAGCATTCAGAGGTGACATGACTCTGTTGAAAGTAGAAACATCTGGCCACCCAGAGGGAACCACAGACATTGATAAACTTTGCAAGCAGCAGCTGACTACTCACCCAGAGTTCAGTCATTCAATCATTGTCGCCCTGGTCTTTAATCTAACACCAACATCTCAAAACACCTCTTTATGTATCATATGATGCAATTCTGGTAACCTGCCTCTAAATTTAGGTAGTTTAGGAAATCATTTGCTTGAATAAATGGTACAATTTTAGCACTACAGTTATGCTAACTGAAAGAAATTGCATTGGGAAAATCTAAACATAAAAATGGATGGTTAAAGAAATGATTATTTTGTATTATGATAAGATCCTTACTTCAAAAATGAATTTACTGTAAATTTCCAATAATGATGATGATGATAAGTAGACTTATATAGTACTTTAAAGTTTCCAAAATGCTTTAATATATTTAGAATAAGATTCTTTTTGCAAACTTTTCAGGAATGTGCCTATCATATAAAGCATAGTATCATAATTTTTTTAAAAAACTTTCTCCATGAAATGCTCATTTAAAAGCATTATCTGATTTTAAAAGAGGTAACTAGGATGTCGTAGATAGAAAATTGACCTTGGTGCCAGAAAAATCTTACACATAGATAAGTGACCCGGGGCAAATCACAACTACCTCTCAGTGCTATTGCCAACTTTCCAAGACAATTAAGTTGCAGAGAAGTGGCCGACACATTAGTAGTGTGAATTTCCTCATCTGGAAGTTTCTCATGACAATGAAAAAACAGGTCTAGTCCCTATTCCTAGACTATCCCCTGTGTCACACATTGCCTTTGTTACTTTCACATCCTGGCTGTCTCTTCTCCTTACAAGGACATAGTGGATGTTTTATCATGTTTAGGTAAACAGAAGACAATGGTGGTGATGAGAAAGTCATGAAATGTACAAGCCTTCAGTAGTAAGTGACCATTGCTATTGCTATTTCCGACCCCATTCCTCTCAAGGACTTATTACCATGGCTGATAGTCTATACCTGCTCTGGTGTTAAAGTCACCCAGTAGTATAAGCTTGTCCTTTTTTGGCAGATTGATGATGAGGATCTCCAGGTCTTTAGAAAATTTTTCTTTGACTTCATCAAGGTTCATCACAATGGGAGCATATACATTGATGATGGTGGCATGGCACTTTCCTACAAGTGGCAATCACATTGCCTCTTGTTTACTCCTTTTGAGAGGCTGTTATAGGAATGTAACTTTTTAAGATCTTCACTGCACCTGGAGCCTGTGGTGGGAGGCTTGTTTTCCAGGAGATACTTTGTGATTGGGCAGTGGGTCAAGAGGGTTGTGACATTCTCTGACCCAGGAGAAGGCTATAAACCCTGATGTGAGGCTTTGCTTTGGGGCTCACTTTGAGAAGTGTTGTATGATTTGACCAGATGAGACGCTGGGCAGCTGTTGAGAGCCCCCTGGCTTTGAAAAACCCAGATGTTGATGCTTCCCTCTCTGGTAACTGACTAGGTATGGATGAATGGTCAGACAGTTGGAGGCCTGTCTGCTTGATATGTTTTTCTGTTTTCTTGTAACTTCTGTCTGTATTCTCTGAAGTTCGGGGTGCTGACTTTTTCCCCTGAACAAGGTAAATTATATATTTGATTGTTTAAAGCAAGATTGTTAACCCATTTTGAGTTGCTTTCCTTTAGAAAAGCAGATCTAAGAACCTGTGTTTGTTTGTAAGAACCCTGGGGACACTGGGGTGCTTGCTGCTACAGAGGCATACTTGTTGACTAGATTAGTTTTCATTGCAAAACCTATGCCAGTGGGGTGGCTAGATGGTGCGGTGAATAGAGCACTGGCCCTGGAGTCTGGAGGACCAGAGTTCAAATCCTGCTTCAGACACTTGACACCCTTACTAGATGCATGATCTTGGGCAAGTCACTTAACCCCAATTGCCCAGCCTTCCCCCTCCAAAAAAAAAGAAAAGAAAAACCTATGCCAGCTTCTTGGCATTCCCCATCACTGCAGCCACTCCAGAAAAACACATATTTCACTCTTACTTCTGTAAGCTAACCTTCATTTGCCAGTCTTGTTTCACTCAAGGCTGCTGTTTGCATGTGATACCTGCTGAGTTCTCTCACAGCAAGAGCTATTAAGTCTTTCAGGTCTATAGGATTTTTGTGTTGTCCATAAGCACACATTCCATGTACCAATGGTGTGTGAAATCATCTTCAAAAATTTTTTTGTATATTTTTTTGTGTGTTTTGACCACAAGGTGATATCCCTGCTTGTCATGGTAAGCAGGTCAGGGTTAGGTTAGGTGAAGCAGACAATTTGTAGGGCACATTTTCTAGCTCCTTCCTCACTCCAGTGGGTGAACAGTACAGTCCTTAAAAAAAGCTGTTCAGACACCCAGGGGGATGCCAAATCCCACTGCACCTTCAGTCCCCTGAGAAAACAACTCTATGGCCTGGGCCTCCTTCGGGCAGGGTTGTGACTACAATTCCCAGTGTACCCATACCTGCTGCTGTTCCTCTTGTCTGTTGGCTCAGGACTTTGAGGAAGGTGAAAATGGTAAAATGGTATGGGTGATGTGTTTTGACTCACATATAAATTGGATTTAAATGAGGCAGAGTTGCAGAGGTCACTGGCCTCACTCTCTCTTCTGGAGTCATCTAAGTACAGTGGTAGAAAAAAAGTCAAGACAACTGGCAATGGCCTGGGATGCAGTAAATAACCTGGTTTTCAAAATCTTACCAAACTCTAAGCACTTCACAACACCTGCTTCAGACAATTCCTAGCTGTGTGACCCTGGTCAAGTCACTCAACCATGTTTGCCTCAGTTTTCTTTTTTTTAATTTATTTTTAGTTTTCAACATACAGTTCTGTAAGCTTTTGAGTTTTAAATTCTCTCCCTCCCTTTGACTCAGTTTTCTTATCTGTACAATGAGCTGGAGATGGAAATAGTAAGCCACTCCAGTATCTTTGCCAAGAAAACCCCAATGGGGTCATGAAGAGTCTGACACAACCGAAAATGACTAAACAACAACAGCGACAGCTGATCGTGTCTTAGTGTAGATTGGTTCCCGTGTTATGTTTCTTAAATCTCAGTTAACTGTAAAGAATCTGGTATTGTGGATTGAATGATGGACTTGAAAGAGTTTGGAATTCAGCTCTAACTCTTACTACCTGGGGATTTGGGGAAGTCACTGAAGCCAGGCCACAATTTCCTCCTTTGATAGTCATAGGGCTGCATCTGAGGACCTAGAGGGCCTCAAGGACGAAGGTTCCCCACCCCTGGTCTTTAAAGCCCCTTTTCATTCTAAAGTCTTCTGCTCTGTACTCTAAGATATAGTTCTTTCATATGAGATTCCAATGATGCTGAACCAACTGTTTATATCACTAAGATATATTTTTTTGCCAATTTAAGAAATTTTTTTCTTCCATGAATATCTCTGTTGACTTGTTCTTAATTTGCTTAATTACCAATAACATAATGTTGTTTTGATGCATTTCATTTAATAGGCAGAAAATATTCTCTTTAAAAGGTATGACTAACTATGAAAAAATGCTCTAAAAAATAACTATTGATTAGGGAGATGCAAATCAAAACAGCTCTGAGGTACCATATCACACCTATCAGATTGGCTAACATGACAAAACAGGAAAATGATAACCGTTGGAGATGTGGGAAAGTTGGAATACTAATTTATTGTTGGTAGAGCTGTGAGCTGATCCAACCATTCTGGAGGGCAATTTGGAACTATGATCAAAGGGCTATAAAAATGTGCATGCCTTTTGACCCAGCAATACCACTTCTAGGACTGTATCCCAAAGAAATCATAAAAATGGGAAAAGGACCCACCCATATATACAAAAATATTTATAGTAACTCTTTTTGTGGTGGTCAAGAACTGGGAAATGAGGGGGTGCCCATCAACTGGGGAATGGAAGACGTATATGAACTGACCAGGAGAACATTGTACACAGTGACAGCCGCAGTGTGTGATGACTGATTTTGATAGACTTGGCCCTTCTCAGCTATGCAAAGACCTAAAACAATTCCAAAGGAATCATGGTGGAAAATGCCAGCCACATCTAGAGAAAAAACTATGGAGTTGGAATGCAGAAAGAAGCAGACTATTTTCTTTTTAAAAAATTTTTTAAATTTTGTTTTGTTTTCTTTCTCATGATTTATCCCATTCGTTATAATTCTTCTATATAACATGACTAATGTGAAAATAGGAATGTGTATGTAGAGCCTATATTAGATTGCATGCTGTCTTGCAGAGGGAGAAAGGGAAAGAGGGGGAGAAAATTTAAAACTTATGGAAGTGAATGTTAAAAACTAAAAATAAATAAATTAACTTAAAAAAATAAAAGATAAGACTAAGTAACAGTGTGATATTTTCAAGAACTGACGCTGTTTATTATTTAGCTGCAATTATTCTAAAATTCTGGGACCATCTGAGAAAATTAACCTTATGCTTTAGATACAGTATTATTTAATGATGTTCAATTAATGAAAGAGATATTGCCAAGGAAGTGATACCATTGCATCATAAACTTTTAAATTATCTGAAAAGAATCTTAAGCCTTTAAGAAAGTTGTAGTACGTAATTGATTCAAAGTTAGTTTCAAATTCTGGAAAAAAAAAATTTAACGTAAATTGTAGTTTTGTCCCTTACATGTAATAGACTGAATGAAATGATGGAAAGGGTACTGAACCTGATATCTAGTGCGTGAGACTCAAAATCCAGCTCTGTGACTTTACTGCTGCCTGAGGGACCTTCGGCAAGCTATTTACTTTCTGTGGGCCTCAGTTTTTCTCATCTATAAAAGTGAAGAGCTCTAAAGTCCCTTCCAGTTCTAAAACCTATCACCTTGACCCAGATGTTTAATAAATATTTGTTAAATTTAATTAAATTATTTGTCAATGACCCAGATAATTGGGAAGCCCTTTGCAACAGTTACCAAGAGAATAGTAAATTCAAATTTGTGTTTTATGTCTTCATGTTTAATTATAAGTATTTGAAGGTGTAGCCACATTCAATCAGTAATTATATGGTAGTGTGTGTAATGAAATGAAAATGTTTCTATCCTGCTGCCTTGTATGTATCTGAGAGAACAAACATAAAGGAAAATGAGATACGTGCACACATACACACAGATACACACACACGCACGCACGCACACATAAGCTGCTGCATCTTTAGGGAGATTTTACATGTGTGGGAAGTCTTATAAAATAATTACTACAATATAGTCATATAGAACTCACATGAAGAAAGAAAGGAAATAAGCACCTACTATGTACCAGGCACTGTGCTAAACACTTTACAAATATTATCTCTTTTGATCCTTACAACAACCCTGGAATAATGGCTAACATTTATATTAGCACTTACTATGTGTTGGACAATGTGCTAAACACTTTACAAGTATCCTCATTTGATCCTCTCAACAGACTTGCGAGGGAGGTCCTATTATTATCCCCATTTTACAGATGAAGAAACTGAAGGAAACCGAGATTAAGTAATTTGCCGAGGATCACATAGATGATAAGTGTTTAAATCTGGATTGGAGTTCGGGTCTTCCTGACTATAGACCCAGCGCTCTATCCACTGTGCCACCTAACTTCTGTGAAATATATGTGTGTTTATATGTATGTGTATATACACATATATGTATATATACATATATATGTTGTATATTGTATTTATATGTGGGGATACATAAATATATATTCATATACATATTCTTAGGGATGGAAAAAGGGACATTGACACTGATTGTAATAATTTTGCAGATTTAACCAATATAAAATTTAAAACCTTAATACTAAAACAGTTAACCTACCTGCCAAGTAAAGACCACTGGAAGCTGAGGCCCACACTAGTTTAGAATATAAATTCCTTTGTAAAGTCTTACAGGGAAGGATGATAGAAGATTATGAAAAAGAAGCATGGAGAACAGAACTACTTTAAAGAAAGTTTTGCAAAGACTCAGCTAAGCAAAGTCATCCTGAGGGCATTTAAGGATGAAACTTAAAAAGGAGGAAAACAGACAAAAGGTGGAAAAGACCTACAAAGTTATTGGGGGGGGGGGGCTAAATCCAACACTCTCTTTCATTATCAAGTACAGTGAAGCCTCCACACTTTACTCCAATCATTTCAAATGTCCTTATAGAGGAGATATAAAAAGTACTGAAGAAAACAAGTCTAGGAAAAGCATCTGAATGAGACCAATTATTCCCAGAAGAGATCTATGCCAGACACAGCATGATTTTGAGGGCACTGAGGGGATAATCTCAAAGCATATAAAAGAGGGATGATATACCAAAGGCATGGGAAAAGTCTTCAACATTACTACTACCAAAAAAGCGACCAAGAAATGGTCAATAACTATCTACCCATGTGTTGACTTCTCTTCTATATTAATTTTTTATGAGAATATTCTAAACAGTCAGTGAGAGCATCCCTGTTGGGGCTGTTAGATAGGAACAGACTTTCACAAGAAGTATTCCAAATTATGCCATATCATTACCACTGCACAAATAACTAAAAAATGTCGATTATCCCAGATCCTACCTACCATGTTTATTTTGGTGTTTGCATAAAAATCACTATAGAATCAAAGTTGCTAAATATCCTCATGGCCATTGCTTCTATATGTTGACTGATTTGCTGTAATTTTTGTGGTTTCTTAGGTTTGGAGGGGGATGCTGAGATCTTTTCCTTCTCTAAATCAATGTTTGGTAGAATGTGAGCTCCTCAAAGATTGCAGACTATTTAATTTGTCTTAAATCTGTAGGACTTAGTAAAGGGCCTTGCACAAAGTAGGCTCGTAATAAATATCAGCTAATAAGTGGATGACTTCAGGTTAAATTCAGTTTAAACAGCATGATAAATTTTATCTGATCTGTAATTAATTTGGAAGCCTCTTTTTTTTCATTGTACTATAAAATTCCTCTCTGAAACTATTTCAAGATTTCATTGCTTTTACAGATTATATAACACACCTATGAATTTAAACTACATAGGAAAAAGGTCACTATATTGTATATGTGGCTTGTTAACTTCATATTGTTTTTCCTTTTTTTAATGAGTTTTCTCAAGCAATTGGCATGATTTAGACAGTTCCTGCTATACCATGTGATTTCAGCTTCCTAATATTAACCTCTTTAGTAGTCTAAACTCAAGTGGACAATGATTCACAGTAGTCATTATACTAATCGAAAGACTATCATCTTGTTTTTCCATTTAGTCTAATTGATTGACCAAGCTTCATGAACCAAGGCAGCCTCATCAGGCAGATAAATGATTGCAATGATGCTCTCTTTTTTTTTTTTTGAGTGTGATGCCCTCACCTGTGTTGTCTCATCCTTTGCTTTGTTTATTTTAGGAAATCTTCAGAAGAACTGGATATGGATAAAGTAACAGCAGCAATGGTACTAACCAGTTTGTCCACCAGCCCTTTGGTTCGAAGCCCTCCTGTACGGCCAAATGGTAAGTGTATGATGCTTGGGAAAATGTTACTTTAAAGACACAGGATCTTCATGCTATGAGGGACCTTAAAGGTCATCAAGCATGACTCCCCTCCAAAATAACCCTTAAATGTGGCCTTCTGGTCCTTGTGCTCAAACAACTCCAATGATAAGAAATTCATGTCATTGTGAGGTAGCCCATTCCATTTTTTGAAGAGTACTTAATTGTAAATAAAATTATTAGAGAATTTGTTAGAATTTATTCTCTAATAAAATTCATTAAAGGGGCGGCTAGGTGGCACAGTGAATAGAGCACTGGCCCTGGAGTCAGGAGGACCTGAGTTCAGATCCGGCCTCAGACACTTAACACACACACACACACAAACTAGCCATGTGACCTTGGGGGCAAGTCACTTAACCCCAGTTGCCCTCCAAAAAATAAATAAAATAAAATTCATTAAAGCACTTAGTTGTTAATAAATTTTTTACTTTAATTTTTACCCAGTAGTCTTAGTTCTGTTCTCTTAAAACTCACTAATGACCTTAATTACCAGATGCAATAACTCCTTTTCATTTTTAGTACTTATTCACCTTGGCCTCTTCAAATTTTGAATCTGCTGATCTCTCTCTCCTGTTGGATATTCTCACTTCTGTTGACTTCAGAGACAGCCTCCCAGTTCTCTTCCTTTTTCTCTATGTAGACGATTTTGCCCCCCAAAAAACTTTGTTTAAACTAGTGCCTAATGTGGAATAAGTAAATAAGGAGACTTTGGCATTAAAAATAAAATAGCTATAGTTTTTCAGTGATTCAGAAACTATTCTTTGTCTCTTCCTCCTCGTGATCATTTTCTAACCCCTTAATGAAAAAGTGTCCATCAGAGATCAACCCTATGTTTGCTTTAGGCAGGTGCATTCACTCTCATAGCTCTCAAATCCATAGCACTAACCCTAACTTCTCTTTTGAGCCACATCAGTCACATCACATTTATTAAGCATTTCCTATGTACCAGGCACTTGAGAGTACAAAGAAAAGCACACACACACACACACACACACACACACACACACACACACAACCACACCAAAAAATCAGTCTCAGAACTCCCTCAAGGAATTCAGTCTAAAATGTCCACATCAACATATTCCAAACCAAAATAATAATCTTTTCCTCTAAATTTACTCCCTCTTCTCATTTACTGTTTCTCTGCCTAGTACCATCATTTACACTGCATCTATATTTTAAATATTTGAATTCTCTTGACTATTTCTTCTCATTCACATCTCCTGTAGAATTAATTATGAAATCATATTGATCCCACCTTTATAGTATTGTTTATAGCCATCCCTCTTCTTTACTCCCTTTGCCACAATCCCAATACAGGCCCTCATTAGCCCCTCCTAGAGTTTTATAAAAGCTTCCCATTGGATCTTACAGCCTCCATTCTCTCCAGCTTTCAAACCACTGTTTATAACCAGTGCCAAAATAATCTTTCAATGGCCAAAGCCTGGCAGAGTACAATAAGACAATCAAATCATTTACTCTGGGTTCTATGCTTCTATATAGTAAGATACCAATCATATTAGTTTTTGTTCTCTGCCATGTTACAGTTCACTTATATTGAGTCTGCAGTCCACTAAAATCCCTGAGTCATTTTTACATAAACTGTGGTCTAGCCACATTTCCCTCATATAGGACTTGTGGTTGATTTTTTTTAACTTAAGTGTAGGGTTTAGGATTGATTCTTACTCATTTTCATCTTATTAGATGTGGGCCCTATTTCTAGCTTACTGGGATACCATTTCATATCTCAGTGCTATCTTTAAATATATTAGTCATCCTCTCTATCATATATAACACAGCCAAAGCAACTCCCTCATTTAGGTCATCTGGGTACTAACTTACTACCTCCTCACTAGCCTCGGGTTTCAATCCCTAATTCACACAAGATCACAGGTTTAGAACTACAGTCTTAGAAGTAGTCTAGTCCAGAGGTGTCAAAGTTACTTATCATGTCTACAAGCAACCTTAACTCCCTTGTGAAGACTCAACCAGATTAAAATATAATTTGTTATTCTTGAGTCACTTTTAGTCGTGTCCAACTCTCCATGTCCCCATTTAGGATTTTCTTGGCAAAGATATTGAATGGTTTGCCATTTCCTTCTCCAGCTCATTTTATAGATGAGGAAACTGAGACAAACATCATCACACAGTTAGTGTCTGAGTTTTAATTCAAATTCAGATCCTTCTGACTCCAGGGCCAGCACTCTGTCCAACTGCGCCACCTAGCCGCCCCAAAATATAATTAGGAAATGTTTAACAAAATAAATAAAAATATAATACAACATGAATAATGTTAACTTGTGGCTTTTCTAAGTCAATATGCAACCTGCAGGGATCCATTCTACTTGGATTTGACGCAGTTGATTGCTTCTACTCCTCTCCTTTTACAGATGAGGAAACTGAGACCCAGTGGCTTGTGGCTTGTGTAAGTCACTTTGTCTTGTACAAGGTTCTGAGAAGTATAAATTTAAACTCTAGTTCTGCCAGATCCAATACGATTCCCACTGAATCACCCCTGCCTCTGTTATCCATATTTGTTCAATTCTTCTTGGTCTGAATATCATTTTCATTTTTGGGAAGACAGAACCAGAATTAGGATTGAACAGTTTAACTTTCTCTGTCATACATTGTCATAGTCCTATCTATTCCAGTCGTCTGACCAGTCCATTCTTTGTTGTTGCTTTTTCTGTCCCCATCCACCATCATAGTTGAAGAAACTTTCCTGTCTTCCTTGGCTTTCGTAAATCTCAGACCATCCTGAGATTTAGACCTCCTGACACCCTTCCTAAGATACAGATGCTAATTTTTGGTACTCTGAGTCAGAGTCTGAGTCAGGAGAAGCAGGTTTATTACAAGAGAAATGGACATGCCTGTGGAACCCAAAGAGTTCACAGTCCTTACAGAAGTTTGCATATTTATGACAGTACAGAAAAAGGAGGAGGAGGCCCTTCTAGAAAGGGGCATGGCATGGGAGGGGAAAGGTACAGTAACCCCTCCTGAAGGGGAAGAGCAAGTGGATGACAAAAGCCACATTCTTTTTTCTTGGAAATCACTAGACTATGAAGATGAGAGTGTCTACTTATCAGCAAAGGACCCCAGCTGCACAAGCATTTTCTTAGCCCGGCACAGACCTGTCTTGCCTCTGAAAGAAAAACAGGGGATCCAGCTTGGGGTGCAAACAAATTATGTCAACTGGGGAGGATTTCATCCTTGACACATGCATGCTCTGGGTCCAGTGTTTCTGGAGGATATGGCAATTCAAAACGACAAGTTCAGGGGACCCCTTCACAACCCTTAACATGTGCCATCATTAATCACGTAATAGGTAGCATTTATATCATTATTTAAGGTTTGCAAAGAATTTTACGTGTATTATTTTCATAACAACCCTGAGGAATAGGTGATATTATTATCCTCTTCTTACAAATGAGGAAACTGAGGCTTATAAGAACAACATGACACAGTCTGTAAGAAGAATTTGAATACGTCTTTCTTACTCTACATCCAGTATTCTAGCCACTGCGCCACCTAACTGATGTTAGGTGTTAATGTCCATTACCTGAAAGCGATTCAGTCTTTTGTACATCTTCCAGAGTTCTCTGAATAGCTCTGAAATTTGCTTTCCTGAAGTCTAGGGGATGTTGTCCATCTTTATCTATCATAAAATCTTATATGATGTAAGTCAACTGCCTCCTTCCCCATTCCTGTCTTTGCTGGTCAAACCAAGTCTATAAGCATTTGACTATGCTAAGCTCTGAGACTGCAAATATAAGCAGAAAAAAAGACAATCCCTGCTCTCAAAAAGCTTACATTCTGTTGGGGAAAGACAACCCAGTAAGGGGAAAGAGGGAAAGGTACCCATTAGGAGGCACTGTAGAGAAAGTCTGAAGAGTTAGGAATGGGACCTCAGGCCTAAATCTTCTCTGCAACATTCACTGCTCCTAGTTTTACCCTCTGGGGCTAAGCATCATCAGTCTAAGTCTCTCATTTGACAACCCTTCAAAGAAAGCATGCTGGCCCTGCCACATTCCATTTGTGTGTGCTTCTGAGACTCAGTTTCCACCTAACTTCAAGGGCCAGATCAGCTGGAGCTTGGGCTTGGGCATTCTCAGTAATCACAGAAATCTGCAGGAACTTTCTCTCCTCTAGTCCTTGACCACGATCCTGGCCTCTGTGTAGATATAAACATGTAGCTGCCTCTCCTCTTTTGGATTTTTTCTTTCTTGATCTTGGGCAAATTGATAATCCATGGTGGAGGTGTCCAGTACTGCAGCTTCCTGAACAAGTCAGTCCCTTCCTTATTGATCAGAATCGGGCCCAGCGTAGCAGCTCCCCTCATCACTTCCTCTACCTCCTAAAAGATGAAAGTAACCAAAGGCAGGTCAAGAATTGTTCTCATCATCTTCTTTGAGCAAAAATTTTTTTTTTAATTTTTAAAAAAGATATGCAATAGATATTTATAACTGAAGGTCTCTATCACAACTCCTATGCCAGCTTTTTGATAGGTGTAACACACAAGAGGTAAGACACCTATCCTTACATCTTCATTTCCCATATGTAAAGACAAGCAAAATGAGTATTTATACCTAAACTAAAATGGGAAATAAATGTATGGCAATAGAGATGAAAGAGCTCCTGGTATCAGCTCCCTGTTCTTCCCTGACCAGTCATATAGTTGTCCATGTCACAACCCATACCTCTTACCCTATATTCTGTCTCTGTAATATTTGCATTTTGCTGGTCATCTGAAACATGATTTTTCTCCTAGATCTACTTTTCCATGACTGTACTCACTATATCCCTGTGACTTTTCAAACCAAAATCTTGGCCACCATTCCTCTATCAGTGTTGTCTCTCCCATTAGTCTCTAAGCTTCTTGAAGGCCAGGACCATTTTCACCTTATTTTTGTATCTCCAATGTTTGGCACATAGTAAGTGCTGAATAAATGCCTTTTCATCCATTCATTCATATATGTTACTATTACTATGTATTATTTAGAGATTAGAATGGCTCTGTCAGAAGAATCACTCTAGAGGTGAATTTTCCCCCAAGGTAATGTCATTTAGAATACAGTAAAGTTATTTTCCTTAACAGTGTTTTATTTCTAGTGTGGAAAGGGAGGGAGGAAGGGAGACACTGTGCAAAACACTTTGCAACTATTATCTCATTTAATCCTCACAACAACCCTGGGACATAGGTTCTATTATTATTATTATTCCCCATTTGACAGGTGAGGAAATTGAGGCAGGCAAAGGTTAAGTCATTTACCCCAGGGTCATACAACTAATGTGTCTGAGGTCATATTTGAATTCATGTTTTCCTGACTCTAAGCCCAGAGCTCTATCCTCTACAGTAATTACTTAGAAAAAGGGTAGTTGATGATGAGAGGAATGGGCAGAGGTCAGACCAAATTATCTGTTCTCCTAGAGAACTGAAAATAATGAAGTTCGTTGTAGATGTTGATATTCTTTATTCTATTCCCCAAATCAAGCTTGTTAATTTTTTTTTTTTGCCTTTTGGAGGGCAGTTGGGGTTAAGTAACTTGCCCAAGGTTACACGGCTAGTTTTTTTGTGTAGGTGTTAAGTGTTTGAGGCCGGAACCGAACTCAGGTCCTACTGACTCTGGGGCCGGTGCTTTACTCACTGCACCACCTAGCCACCCCTAAAATTTTTAAATGTTAAGTAATTTAACATATTATTAAACAAAAACTCTAGTACCAATGAAAAATCTACTCCTGAAAACAGTCCCCAATCCAGAAAAAAATGTAATAAGTATGGTTTGCACATTTTTATTACAAACATGAAGTTTTGTTAAATCTGACCAATACCCAGGCAGTCCTGTCAAGAACGAGCTATCTTCTAGTTAATAACAACAACCTTTATGAAGTATTGCCAGAAGACCACAAGTTATTCTGTGCCATGAATCAGTGGTGTCTGTCTCATGAATGAGCATATGCTGGAGTTGACCTGACCAATTTCCACAATACTAAATGGTAGTAAAACATGACATGTTTTTGATGTAAACACTCCCCTCTCTGTTGATAGCATGGCATTTCTCATTTAAATAACTTGGAAGGTGGGCATTCTGTTTGACTGTCTTATCTTACAAAAGAGCTCTTAGTCAGTAATATATTTAAAGCACACAATCTCTTCCAGAAACACAGGGCTACAGAACTCTTTTGAGTTCATCAGGAAGAAAGGGATTATAATATAAATAAAGAATTCCATTTTTTATTCTTGTCATTATCTCTGAAGTCCTTTACTATTTCTTATTGAGAACAGTTCTAATATTTCTTTGATGCTAAAAGAGTAGAATTACAATAGACATTTTTCTTAAAGCTGAATATTACTTGCTTCCTCAGAGCAAACGTTTGTTCATACAATTATAAAAAAGTAATTTTATGTTCAATTAGGCAAAAAAAAAAACCCTGCTCAATTAATAAATTGCCTGATTCTTTGATTTAATCTGTAATAGGAAGTAAAGCAGTTTATTCTTCCAATAGCAAAAAATTTGCTTCAGGATTGTTGATAACCTATTCTCCATGAACTTAATTAATCAATTGTGATTAATCTCATTTAGTCAGAATTCATTCTTTGAAAAGGGGAAGGGTTCAGAATGTAACAACCATCAAAATCTTTAGCAAATACTTTATTTGTTCCTTCTTGAGAAAAAGAAAGGCCACCGTTGAAGTATACCATAAGTTCACTCTTTTATCAGAAGATAGTTTATTAGTTTGATCCTCTGAATGAATTGTTTCTAAATTAAATGTAGTTCACTTAATAGTAATTGCCCCATAATAGCAATGTCATTAGCATTATGTGACTTGACCAGCAATATAATAAAATATAAAAAAAATATAATAAAAATTGCTTCTCAAAATTGTTGCTTTCAGTGAATAAAATTACCACAAAATTAACAACTTTTGTTTTGAAAATATGCATTATATTAGATTTATCTCATAAGTATGCCAGAATCACCAAATATCAAAGTTGGAAAGGATTTCATATAATTTAAGTGCCTGGACCTTAACTTCCTCCACAATATACCTAGAAAGTTACTTTTGTCCGAACAACAACTAACTAAACTCTTATTATGTTCCAGGCCAGGGGCACCTAGGTGGTACAGTGGATCGAACACTGGGCTCAGAAAGACTCATCATCATGAGTTCAAATCTGGTCTCAGACACTTTGACCCTGTGCGAGTCATTTAGCCCTGTTTGCCTCCGTTTCCTCATCTGTAAAATGAGCTGGAGAAGGAATTAGTAAACCACTTCAGTATCTTTGCCAAGAAAACCCAAAATGGTATCATGAAATTGGACACTACTAAAACAGCTCGACAACAAAGCATTATTAGGTGCTTGGGATACAAAGAGAAAATGAAAAATAGTCTCTGCCCTCCAGAAACATACATTCAAGATGATTTAGGAGAAAGAGAACTCTTTGACTAGAGGAAATCAAACCAGAATGGTTTCCCATAGGAGTTAGTGACTGAGATGAACTTTGAAGGAAGCTAATGATTTCAAAGAAGCAGAGATAAAGCTATCCAGGGAGGGCATAGCTGATTCCATTTTCACATTGCAATAGCTTTTATTATTTGCAAGTGTTTACCTACTTTGACCTTCATTTGTCTCCTTGCAATTTCTGCCCACAGATGCTACAACTTTCTTCCCTCTTCCACAGGACAGTCCTTAGTATTCTTTAATATAGCTGTCATTTCCTCCCTCCCCCCCCCATATGTCTACTCTTCACCAGACTAAAACCCCCAACTTCCTACAGCTCATCCTTTTATAAAGTTGAGGCCCTTCACCATCTTGTTTGACTTCCTCTGGACACTCTTGGGCTTATTGTTGTTCTCTCTCTGAGGTCTCCTCTAGCTCCAGAGGTGTGATCTTATGTTTCTTTGTTTTTCCCTGAAATGCAGTGCCTAGAACTGAATGTAGTGTTCTAGGTGTGATCTTACTAGAGCAGAGCATAGTGGAACTGTCACTTCCCTATCCTAGAGATTGTCCCAGTTCTCTTGCAACCTAAGATTGCATTAACTCTTCTTCACTGCCATGTCACACTGTTAAATGATATTGTGTTTGCCATACACTAAAACCCCCATATTTATTTCAGACGAACTTCTTTCTAGGGGTGGCCAGGTGGCACAGTGAGTAAGAGCGCCGGCCCCAGTGTTGGGAGACCCGGGATCAGTTCTGGCCTCAGATACTTGGCACCCACACAAAATAACTGGCCTGTAACCTTGAGCAAGTTACTTAACCCCCACTGCTTAAAAAAGAAAAAACAACTTCTTTCTAGCTATACTTCCCTGATCTGGTCATTTGTAAAGCTGTTTTTGTTTTTTTTTTTAACCCAAGTGTAAGGCTTTACATTTATCCCTGTTAAATATCATCTTCTTAGATTTGGTCCATTATTCAGGTTTGTCAAGATCCTTTGAATCATGACTCTGTCATTTGGTGAGTTAGCAACCCCTCCCAACTTTATCCATCTGCAAATTTGATAAATGTATGACCCTCTTCCTTTTATTTTTTTTCCAGTTTTTATTTATTTTTTTTTATATTTATCCATTATTTTATTCCAGTTCATTTATAAAATGGTTAAGCCACACAGGACCAAGCACAGTTCTCTAGGCAATTCTGCTAGAAACCTCCTTCCAAGCTGACATAGGACCATTAATGACTGCTCCTTGGATCCATTCACTGGGTTAAATGAAAATTAAACAAGTCTTAAATATACCACATGATGCTGTTGTCTAGCTCTTATTTCTCCATCTTGTTCACAAGAATAAAATAAAGAGAATAAATACCTTATCCAATGCTTTCTAAATTTAGGTGACTATATCTACCTCATTCCTCTAATATACCAATTTAGTAGCCTGACGAAGAAAGAATGATAGCTTTCTTGTGAACTGCTCTTAATAAAGTTGTGCTGGCCCCTTTTTTTCCCCTAAATGTTTACTTATCATCTCTTTAATAATATATCCTGGAGTTTTTCCAGAAATTGAAGTCAAGCTTATTGGACAATTTTGTAGATTTTTTTCTACTTCCTACTTTTGAGATTCAGGACATTTGCTCCCACTTAAAAGTTACATTGCATGAAATGAAATCTACTTAAAATACATACAAATTACATAGCAAATATAACAAACTACATAGCAAATACATCACAGTCATTATTTATGTTTTGTTAACATTAGCAAAGCTTACCAGGAATGACCAAAAATTACAAGAAGAAATTAATAACTAAAATGGATAACATCTGACATTTGACTTTATTCCTAAACTGACCTTTTTACCAGACCTAGTTGAGGAATATTCTAGAAGCTGATATTAAATAAAAATGAGTATAAAACACCTTTACTAAGAGTGCTAATCTATAATTTGTCATCATTTCATTAACTATATAATATTAATAAAAATGTTAGTATTTTTCAATGAAGAATTATTAGGGTTTCCCCCTCTGTGTTAAAAAATAATTTTAAGTCATTAAATATGTTATTGAGTACAGGGAAATAAAAAGAAAATAAAGAAAATATATGTACATATTAATGAAAGCTAAGTAATCCACTGATATTGAGCAACATTAAGACTTACTAACCAGATCACCTTTCCCTAGATTAGCAAAAATAGCTCATTATAACAGTTCACTTTATATAGCACTTTGATAATAATGACTCTTATTCAGGAATTGGTTGGACCAGATGCCCACTAAGGTCTCTTCCTGCTTTGAGATGCTGTGATTTTATGAAATTGTCTAAGTTTCCAGTATCTCAACATTCCAATGGAAGATGAATCCATAAACACCTATCCAATGCTTTCTAAATTCAGGCAACTGTATCCATCTCGTTCCTCTGATATACCAGTTTAATCACCCTGACAAACAAAGAATGACAAAATGAATCCATCATCTCAACAATGTGGAAATTCCCTCCCTGCCCATCCTGCATAATTCTCATTCATGCCCCATCATTAGGGCAAATTAGAAATATAAGACTTGCATTCAGATACCAGGTCTGCCATTTGTTTACAGAGGTTCCCAAACTTATTTGGCCTACTTCCCCCTTAAAAAAAATTACTCTGCCCCCTTAGAAATCTACTTTCTTTAACCTTTTAAAATTTTTTAAATTTGCATTGCTTCAAAAAATATATTTTTTTCAAATGATACATCTTAAATTTAATAATTTATTGTAAATTTGTGGGGTTTTTTCTGCATTGAAATTTTGATGATGCAATATTGCATCATATCACCATATAGAATCACATTGTAAATAACTCATTACACATGTATATTCTTGCCATGGATGCTGGACTTCCTGGCAGTGCATGGCACACTTACCTGCCAACACTTGCTTGTTAAGAACTATTAGCAGACTTGACCACAAGATAGGTTACAACTTAGATTTTGTGTGTTTATTTGGAAAATAATGTAATCACTGTGACTTTAACTCTGTTACACAACAGATGAAACATGTATGAATGACTTTTCAAAATTTTCTTATCCTCTCTTCTTTCCTTATGCTCCCACTACCCCCTTATTTTTATTTAATACCCCCAATTGTACCTGAGGCTACTATTGCTCCTCTAGATTGTTTCAGGGCTCCCCAGGAAGTGAATCTCACAGTTTGAGAACCTCTTACTACATGTGTGACTTTGGACAAATTGCTCAATATCTCTGGACCTCAGTTTTCACATCTATTAAGAGAGAGAGAGTGGGCAGAGCCAAGATGGCTGAGTAGAAACAGGACTTCCGCGCAATTCTGGTTTCCACTTACTCCAACACATGTAAAAAATGACTCTAAACAAACTTTAGAGCTACAGAACCCACAAAGTAACAGAGAAAAACTAACCTCCCTGTGAAGACAGCCCGGCAGGCCAGCAGGAAGGGGACATTGCAGCATGCTAGGAGCCAAGCCCAGCCCCACATGAGTCCAAGGTTTTAGCCTCAGAGATAGAGGGACATCATGAGAGTGGATCAACAGCAACTGTGGTGGTTTCCAGAATTATCAACCCATAAAAGCCAAAGACAAAGTGAGAGGTCTGTGGATTTGGGGAACAGGGAGTCTGGGAGTGCAGTCCAGCCTCTGCCCCCAGAGGGAAAAGCAGCTGAGGTGCGGTGGCCTCAGCTGCATAACTGCTTCAGAGCTTCTGGCCTGCAGATTGTAGAGGGATCAAGCAACCAGTCTGAGGGGTAATCGTTTATGCTTTAACCTGCTTGGACTGGATTGTATAGAGTGGAGGTCCTGGGGTGTGTGACCAGTGTGCCAGAGCCAGTGGAGGCTTCTGAGAGGGCACCCAACTAATAGCTCAGGCAGCTGAGAAAACCCCAGAGATTTGGGACAAAGCTCTCCCCTCTGAAAGCAAAGTTCTACTATGGCAAAAAGCTCAAGAGTCAAGTGGCTGAGTGGCAACATGAACAAGCAGGGGAAGTGGGGCAAGCATAGCAATCTGACTTTGGATTCCTTTTCTGGGGCCAAAAAGGATCAAGACATGGAGCAGGAGGAAGACAACAAAGCCAGAACTCCTGCACCAAAAGCTTCCAATAAAAATATGAATTGGTTACAGGACATAGAGGAGCTTAAGAAGGACTTTGAAAACCAAATAAGAGAAGTGGAGGAAAAATTGGGAAGAGAGATGAGAATGAAGCAAGAAAATCATGAAAAGAGAGTCAACAACCTCACTGAAGAAAATAACACCTTGAAAAATGGACTAACTCAAATGGCAAAAGAGGCTCAAAAAGCCAATGAGGAGAAGAATGCCTTAAAGAGTCAAATTTGCCAGATGGAAAAAGAATCTCAAAATCTCACTGAAGAGAATCATTCCTTCAGAATTAGATTGGAGCAAATGGAAGCTAGTGACTTTATGAGAAATTAAGATACTATTAAACAGATCCAAACAAATGAAAAAATTGAAGGCAATGTGAAATATCTCATGGGAAAAACCACTGACCTGGAAAATAGATCCAGGAGAAATAACTTAAAAATTATTGGACTACCTGAAAGCCATAATCAAAAAAAGAACCTAGAAATCATCCTTCAAGAATTTCTCAAGGAAAACTGCCCTGATGTTTTAGAAGCAGAGGGCAAAATAGAGGCTGAAAGAATCCACTGATCACCTCCTAAAAAGATCCCCAAAAGAAAACTGCTAGGAATGTTATAGCCAGGTTCCAGAGTTCCCAGATCAAGGAAAAAATATTACAAGCAGCTAAGAAGAAACAATTTAAATATTGTGAAAACACAATCAGGATAACAGAGGATCTGGCAGCTTCTTCACTGACGGATCGAGGGGCTTGGAATATGATATTCTGGAGGTCAAAGGAGCTGGGATTAAAACCAAGAATCACCTACTCAGCAAAACTGAGTATCATGTTTCAGGGGAAAATATGGTCATTCAATGGAATAGAGGACTTTCAAGAATTCTTGATGGAAAAAAAACAAAGTTAATTGAAAATTTTATATTCAGATACAAGAATCAAGAGAAGCATGAGAAGGTAAACAGGGAAAAGAAATCATAAGGAAGTTATCAAAGTTGAACTATATACATTTCTACATGGAAAAATGATCATTGTAACTTATGAAACTTTTCTCAGTATGAGAATAGTTGAAGGGCATATAAATGTGTGTGTATATATATATGTATACATACATATATATGTCTATATAAGAGGGTATATGGGCATATGAATACATATGTGAGTGTGTGTATATATGTGCACAGGTATGCATAAACAGAGGGCACAGGACCAATTGAATAGGAAGGGATGATTCTTAAAAGGTGAAATTGAGAGGTAAGAGAGGAATATAATGAGAGGATGAGAGGAGATGGGGAGAGACAGAATGGGATAAATTATCTCATATAGAAGAGGCAAGGGAAAACTGTTAAAATGGAGGGGAAGAACAGGAAGGCAAAAGGGAAAGAGTCAACCTTACTCTCATTGAATTTGGCTTAGGGAGGGAATGACATACACACTAAATAGGGTATTCACCTTACAGTAGAGTAGGGGGAAGGGGATGAGAGGGGGGATGATGGAGGAGGGGAAGGCAGGTTGGGAGAGGGGAGTTGGAAGCACATTTTTGAAAAGGGACAGGGTCAAAGTAGAGAATAGAACAAGTGGGGGCAGGATAGGATGAAGGGAAATATAGTCAGTCTTTCATAATATATCCACTATGGAAAGGTTTTGCATAGCTACACATGTATAACCTATATTGAATTGCTTATCTTCCCAGTAAGGGTGGGTGAGGAGGGAGGAAGGGAAAGAATCTGGAATTCAAAGTTTTAAAATCAAATGTTTAAAACATATATATAATGTTTTCCATGCAACTTGGAAATAAGACATACAGGCACTGGGACATAGAGATCCATCTTGCCCTACTGGAAAGTCGGAGGGGGGATGGGGGAGGATATAGGAGAGAACAGATTGGGGGAGGGGTATTCAGTGAGATCACTGTTTTGGGGTGGTGGGTAGGGGAAAGATGGGGAGAAAATTTGTAACTCAAAATCTTGTGGAAATGAATGATGTAAACTAAAAATAAACAAAATTTAATTCAAAAAAATAAAAACTATTGCATAAAATGAGAGAGAGAGAGAATCAAACCCAAGATGGCAGAGTAAAAGCAGGGACTTGCTTGAGCTCTCCCCCATACCCCACCAAATATCTATAGAAATTACTCTAAACAAATTCTAGAGCAGCAATACCCACAAAATGACTGGGTGAAACAAATTTCCAGTCCAAGACAACCTGTAAGGTTGGCAAGAAAGGTCTGTTGCACCAGGCTAAAAGAAGAGCATTGTCCAGTGCAAAAAGTGCCAGCACAGACAGGGCCCCCAAAGACCTAGAGCAGGCCTCAAAGGACTAAATCACTGGCAACTCTGTTGGTGTCCAGACTTCTCAATCCACAAACACCAAAGACAACTTAGAAGGTCAGTAGGAAGGGTCTGTTGGACCTGGGTAAGAGAGGACCATGGTCCAGCCCCAGCCCCAAGTTGGTGGCAGTTGCTTCTGGAGCTGTTGGCTCACAGACTGTGGGGGGATTAAGCATCTAGATCAGAGTGGGGTTGGAAGGATCTCTTTGCTGGCATTGAGGCAGGATTTTCTTGCTTTGCCCATGCTTGGGTCTGGGTCACAGCCCTGGGGGGCAGTCCTGGGACGAGACGAAATGCTGGCATGGCAGTGCTTGGGGCAGTGGTGAAGAGGGAGCCCTCCTCACAGTTCCAAGGGAGAAAAGAGTGCTTGTGGTCACTCAAAGACCAGAGCACAGACCAGGAGAGACATAAATACCTCTACTTAGATCATATCACCTTGGAACAACTGAAATTTACAGGTCCCTATAAACATCTGTGAAAACAGCTGCACTGAACCCCTGAAGCTTGGGACAGTATGCTCTCCACATTGGAAGCAGAGACCCTACCTTAACAAAGAGTTAAAAAGTCAAATAATTAGTTGGGAAAATGAGCAAACCGCATAAAAAACGTCAGACTATAAAATCTTACTTTGGTGACAAAGAAGATCAAAACATACAACTAGAAGAAGACAACAAAGTCAAAGCTCCTATATCCAAAGCCTCCAAGAAAAATATGAATTGGTCGCAGGCCTTGGAAGAGCTCAAAAAGGATTTTGAAAATCAAGTAACAGACATAGTGGTAAAACTGGGAAGAGAAATGAGAGTGATGCAAGAAAATAATGAAAAATGAGTCAATAACTTGCTAAAGGAGACCCAAAAAAATACTCAAGAAAATAAAACCTTAAAAAATAGACTAACCCAAATGGCAAAAGAGGTCCAAAAAGCCAATGAGGAGAAGAATGCCTTAAAAAGCAAAATTGGCCAAATGGAAAAGGAGGTACAAAAGCTACTGAAGAAAATAATTCCTTTAAAATTAGAATGTAAAAAATGGAAGCTAATGACTCTGAGAAATCAAGAAATTACAAAAAAGAACTGAAAGAATGAAAAGATAGAAGACTGTGAAATATCTCATTGGAAAAACAACTGACTTGGAAAATAGATCCAGGAGAGATAATTTAAAAATTATTGGGTTACCTGAAAGCCATGATCTGAAAAAGAGCCTAGACATCATCTTTCAAGTAATTATCAAGAAAAACTGCCATGATATTCTAGAACCAGAGGGTAAAATAGAAATTGAAAGAATCGCTTGATCACCTCCTGAAACAGATCCCAAAAGGGAAACTCCTAGGAATATTCTAACCAAATTCCACAGTTCCCAGGTCAAGGGGAAAATATTGTAAGCAGCCAGAAAGAAACAATTTGAGTGTTGTGGAAACACAATCAGAATAACACAAGATTTAGTAGTTTCTCCATTAAGGGATTGAAGTGCTTGGAATATGATATTCCTGGGGTCAGAGAAGCTAAGATTAAAACCAAGGATCATCTACCAAGCAAAACTGAGTATACTCCTTCGGTGGGGGGGGGAATTAATATTGAATGAAATAGAGGACTTTCAAGCATTCTTGATGAAAATACCAGAGCTGAATAGAAAATTTGACTTTCAAATACAAGACTCAAGAGAAAGCCTGCAAAGGTAAACAGGAAAGAGAAATCATAAGGGACTTATTAAAGTTGAACTGTTCACATTCTTACGTGGAAAGATGATATTTGTAGTTCATAAGACCTTTCTCAGTATTAGAGTACTTGGAGGGAATATATATATATATAGACAGAGGGCACAGGGTGAGTTGAGTATGAAGGGATGATATCTAAAAAATAAAATTAATGGGTGAGAGCAGTATACTGGGAGGAGAAAGGGAGAGGCAGAATGGGGTAAATTATTTCACGTTAAAGAAGTGAGAAAAAGCTTTTACAGTGGAGTGGATGAGGCGGGGAGGTGAGAGTAAATGAGTGAACCTTACTCTCATCAGATTTGGCTTAAGGAGGGAATAACATATACACTCAGTTGGGTATGGAAATCTATCTTACCCTAAAGGAAAGTAGGGGGGAAGGAAATAAAGGGAGGGAGGGGAATAGAAAGGAGAGCAGATTGGGGGAGGGTTTAATCAGAAGCAAACACTATAAATAAATATATATAGTTAGTCTTTTACAGCATGACTATCATAGAAGTGTTTTACATGACTACACATGTATACAATCGAATTGCTTGCTTTCCCAATGTGTTTGGGTGGGGAGGAAGAAGGGAGAGAATTTGAAGCTCAAAGTTTTAAAAACAAATGTTAAAAATTGTTTTACATGCAGCTGGGAAATAAGATATACAGGCAGTGGGATATAGAAATCTATCTTGCCCTACAGGAAAATAGAAGGGAAGGGGGTTAAGAGAAGGGGGAGAGTGATAGAAAGGAGGGCAAATTGGGGGAAGAGACAATTAAAATGGATGCCATCTTGTTGGTGGGCAGGGAGAGATGGGGAGAAAATTTGGAATTTAAAATCTTGTGGAAGTGAATGTTGAAATCCAAAAATAAATTAATTAAAAAGATTTTTTAAAAGAGTTGAACCACACTATCCATAATCTGTCACTTCGCTCTCTTAACCACCCTATTGTCCAAACTCGCCATCTCTTCCTTCTTTCCACATCTGTTGCACACTGCCATTAAAAATACCTTTCAAATATCCATGGGTTTATCTTCATCAAAATGCTCTCCCCAAAGCTTATTCCTTTTCATTCCTGGTGTTTCCAACATGAATGTAACTCCTTTGTATGCTGTGCTACTCCATTCCTCCTGATTTTATCTTTTCTTTTTCTTTTAAATTCACTTATATATGTACATTTTGTACACAGACTATTGAATGTTAAAATAATAATAGCCAGCATTTATAGAGTACTTTTAAAATTTGAAAAGTACTTTACACATATTATTTGCTCCTCACAACAATGCTTTTAGATAAGTGCTATTATCCCCATTTGACAGATGAGGAAACTGAGGTTTAGAGAGGTCAAGTGATTTGCCTAGGGTCACACAACTAGTAAATGTCTGAGTGGGTCAAACTCAAGTCTTCAGACTATCCACTGTGTTTTATTTGTTGTTGTTCACTTACTTTTAGTCATATCCAACTCAGCATGACCCATTGGGGTTTTCTTGGCAAAGATATAGGAGTGGTTTGCTATTTCCTTCTCCTGTCCATTTGACAGATGAGGAAACTGAGGCAGAGTTAAGTGACTTGCCCAAGATCACTCAGCTAGTAAATATCTATGATCAAATTTAAGTTCAGGAAGATTAGTCTTTCTGACTTCAGGCCCAGTGCTCTCTATCCACTGCACTACCTAGCACTCACCCACTGTGCTACCAGCTGCCTAATATAAGATTCTTGAGGGCAAGGACTGTTTCATTTGTTTCTTTATATAACTATCACCGGGCTAGGGCCTTATACGTATGAGGTTCTTAATAAATATTTATTGAATTAAATTGAAATGCTGAACCCTTTGAAGAGACAGAAGATAGTGTAATTATCATCATCCCCATTTTACAGATGAAGAAACCAAGGCTCAGACTTACCCATTGTTATATGCCTAGGATTCAAACCTAAGTCCTCTAACTACTGTATCCTGCCACCTTTCAGTCAGTTTATAGTATTTACTCTCATGAATGCAAAGGTGAAATAAAACATCTAAGTTGCTTGTACTCCTTTCTATATATTCTCCTCCAAGTTCAACCTTGGCTTTGAGCTTAGCAGTTTACTTTATATGAGAAGTTAAGACCTAAGGGCCTTGCTCTGTTATCTAGCCAGATTTTGCAGCTCTTCACTGGTTAATCCTAGACAAAGCTAAATGAACATTTATTTAAAATAATGAAGAGATGGTCAGCTCTTGAGTACAACCCTGGGAATGGGGATATTTAAATAAAGTTCTGAACCTTGCCATTACCACTTCACGCAAATCATTTAACACAATATCTATGACTGAACAAAAATCAGAGCCAGGGTGCCCAGAGTAAAGATTTCTTATTCCTGACACTTGTTCAACCTCAGTGTAAAGAAATATGTATTTATTCATTAATGTGTTTGTGTATAAACAGAGGGCCTCAGCGGATCTTGGAAAGAAGGGGGATTTGTGCCTTCAAGTACAAGCAGTAGTGGGTACTGGAGCTGGAGTGCCCCCAGCGATCAATCCAACCCGTCCACCCCGTCTCCACCTCTGTCAGCCGATAGCTTCAAGCCCTTCCGAACACCAACTCAGCCAGATGACGGCATTGATGAAACTGAAGCAAGCAACCTTCTCTTTGATGAACCCATTCCCAGGAAAAGAAAGGTTTGTCTTGCTTCCAGTTACCTAACTTTTGCATTCTTGGCTTCATGAGCATACTTTACATTTCAGAATAGTTTTTTTCATCATTAAAGCCAGTTGTCTGGCCTGCCTCGAATTCTGCCATTGTGAAATGCTTCACTTTAAACTAAAGTTGAGTTGATTCCTTAAAAGAAAAAAATTTTGAGTAATCTTTATAATGCCTACTACTTATAATGCCAAGGATTTTTTTTAATCTTGTATCTTCAGATTAATTTTGTTCTGAATCTGATGATATTACAGTGAGCTTGTTTAGTGAGATCATTTGCTTTCAATAATTTATTATTGAGAAATAAAATTAGCTCACCTTATAAGATGCTTTACAGCAAAAGCCAGTATCTTGCAATACAGTATCAGCAATTAACTGATTCAGTCATATTTTTCATGAAGAAATTTAGGATTTTTTTTATTTTACTGCGATTATTTATAAATATCTTTGTTATTTTAACAGAACAGTGAAACAGATTTATAAATATTTGGTAATATGGCTTAAGGTGCCCATCAAGATGACTATAAGCAAATCCACCTTAGGGATAACTATTGTCCTGTTGAGGACTTTTCTATATTTGGACCGTGGTACTGCTAAATCTCCTTTTTTTTATTAGTTCCTTTGATATTCTTGACTTTTTGTTCTTCAAGATGAAGTTTATTATTTTTTCTAATTCAGTAAAATAATAATAAAAAATAAAATAAATTTAAAATTTTCAAAAAGAAGAACTCGATACTGGAATTTGCAACTGGATGTTTCATAGCTAGTCTTTGTTATTAATGCTTTTGCTTACTTGTCCCTTCAAACTTATTTTTATCCAAACATCCCTAATGAGCTCTAGTACAAAGAAAATTATAATTAGAAAGGCCTAAGATTATAAGTGGACCCCAATTATTTTACATACGCTCTATGAGACAGACTAATAATCAACTAATTGTGTGTTATACATTATTGTATGGACTCATTGACTTCTTTTAAATCTTTGATAGTTCTAACAACTACATTGAAGAGAGAAATACTTCGTGTATGTCTAACACTGCCAAGCAGACTAATTTTCTTTGTATGCTTATCCACCATTGCAGTGAGCTTTGAAGGATGTGTTCCAACCTCAGTTCTGCCTCAACTCACTTCTGTGCCTTCTCTAAAAAACAATTCCATCATTTGTAAAAATGGAGTTAATAATGCTAGTGTGTGTTTTGACCTTATCAGATTTGATGTGTAGTACACATGTGGACCTCACATTAAGAAAACCTGATAAAGGAAAATCTGGATTTAAACAACAGAAAAGAATTTGTTTTATAAAAAGCTTTACAGCAAGATATTTTTAAATAGCAAGCTTCCTGGTACATTTAAAATTAACTTATTTTGCAAAAATATAATTTACTCACAATTTTCTACTTATAAAAAGTAGAGCTATATTGAAGTATGTCTTTCTTTGAAAAAAAGATGCTATGCAGATATAAAAATTATATCATTCCTAGATTTTGAAAGTTGATCTGTATTAGCAGCACCATACATAATTATACACCAGATAAAATTCAAAGCAAAGTCCTGAGCTTTACAGAGAATAAATTATTTATTTATTCCAGCTCCTCTCAACAAGGAAAACAAAGAGATGGCAGCAATCCAACATTTTCTTCCCTGCCTCTCTCTTAACATAACAAGACATGTTTTACATAGTAGGATGAAAAGGGGCTCTCCCTAGGAAGAAAGTAAAAAAACAAGATGTTTATTCTTGCTTCCTAGTGACTTCTCCCTTGACTCAGACCCCAGTAGGCCCCTGGGAAACTCTCAGGAGCAGCTTAATGTATAATGCAGCTTAAATTAGCTAATTATGTAACCTGAGTCAATTGATTATTTTGTAACCCAAGTTATTGACCCTCGAGTCCTTAAACTGGCCTTGGTAAAGAAAAGGGAGTAATGTGTTAATTATCAAGTTGAAGAAAGGACTCTGAAAAACATGGAAAAATAAAGTTGTTTTTAGGAGAACAGAGTGAAACCCTTCCCCATTCACACACCCCCACCCCACCCATTTCTATTTAAATTCTGTTCTTTATTTTTCTCATTTAATATAATGGGTACATAGCACTGAGTCAATAATGATTGGTCTGGAAGGTGGTTTGGGCTTTCTTTTATAATTTTAATTATAATTATCATTGTTATTGTTGTTGTGTGCTTTTTAGTATTGGGTTTTGTTTGTTTGTTTTTTTTATCTCTCTATGACAATTCTATAAACCAGGGGTTCCTAACCTTTATTGTCTCGCTATTACACTTAAATACAGTTATTGGTATAGTTTTTTTTTTAAAGTTCACAAGTCCCAGGTTAAAAAACTCTGTAGAGTATAAATCCTAGTACACTTCTGTTATATATGTGTGTATTTTCAAGGACATAGGATTTCATATCATTCCACATATAGAGTTCAACATTTCTAAGACTTTGTAGATGGTCTTAAAGAGTTGCTGTGGCTAAAAAAATCCCCATCACCTTGATGATGAGGGTTGTCCCTACTAACAGACATAAAACTTGTTTCTAATCTTGTATGTTAAGCTTTTCCAACTTTGTAAGATCTTGAGTTTTAGATCCAGAATCATAGCATTTCAGAACCAAGAAGGGACCTCCACTACAGCAGGGGGTTCCTAACTTGGGGTCCACAGACCACAAGGAGAAGTTTCATGAAGTTCATGAACTTCGATGGGGGAAAAAAATTACATCTTTATTTCAATATAATTGGTTTCTTTCGTAACCCTGTGTATTTTCTTTTAAGCCTTTAAAAAACATGATTCTGAGCAGGAATTCATAGGTTTCACCAACACTACCGAAGAGGGACCATGGCACAGGAAACATTAAGGACCCCTGCCCTACAGGAATCCCTCCTATGCTCTGTGGTCATTCAGCCTCTGCTCAAAGCACTCTCAGGAGAGGCACTCACCAGCTTCTGAGGCTACCCATTCTCCTTGTGAAAGCTCTAATTGTTAGGAAGCATCTTCCATCCAACCTGCTTGGCTCGTTGAGAATAAGGGTCATCTCAGTGCCACTAGGAGGCAGTGATGCCTCATGCTTCTCATTCTAAGGGGCGATAGCACTGGTCCTGAGCCCCAGGCTCAGCAGATGGATAGCCTGGTGAGACAGAAGAAGCTGTTCCTTGCCAGAGTCTCCTTCCTGACTGGTCGTGTAAACACTGCCTTTTGGTTTGTGGCTCTAGCCACTGTAGATAGAATCTGACTATGTCTGCATCTGAAACGGACTCGTGATGCAATTTGGAGCGATTAATTACTTTCTAAATTGTAGGATTTAATGTTAGCCCAATGCCTGGCATATAGTAGATGCTTATTATCATGGAAAAGTTATGTAGGCCCTCACACTAAATGTCTGCATAATGCATAATGAACTATATATAGTTTGTGCTATACTTAGGTCTGTATACATATATGTGTACACACACACATACATATAGTTTGCTACTGAAAGTGTGATCTCTTAAAGTAGGTTGTTCCCATTTCAAGATAGGGGACCATACATTTTACTTCTTTTGCATCCTTCTTATATCAAGCACAATGTGGAAAACAGTGAGCATGTAATAAATACCTGTTGACAGATAATTTAGTTTTAAAATTAAACGCTATGAGGAAATTGGGACACCGGGAGTTGGGAAGGGAAGAACTAAGCAAGTTGCATCATCTCAGAGTTGCCTCAAAGGCCATCTAGTCCATCCCCTAAATGAATAGGAATTCTTCCTATATTAACCTCAAGAAGTAGTCAGCCAGCTTCTGCATGTACGGTGTGGAAAAGTTTCCTTCACAGCTTTTATTGCTTTAGGAACAGCTGGAGAGACAAATAGTGATTATATTTCTGTGAGATTATTTGGGGGTAGTAGGAAGTAGGCCAGTTGCTGGTGTATGTCAAGATGGGTGATCAGCCTTGACGCAAAAAGAATAAAATCTTAATAGGGAATTGTTGGAGACAGGAAATGTGTATTGGAAGGGTGAGTATGTTACTGGGTGTGAGAAGATAGAGTGAGTTCAGGGAAATAGTGAGAGAGGCTGAAGGCCAGCAGCAGTTCACCAGTGTTTGCCTTGGTTTTCATTTTCTAGTCATCGTGATTTGATGGAGTTGTTTATGGATTTCTCTTGGGCAGGATTCATGGCTCGTTCTAATACCCTTATACAATACAAACCAGTGTGGAAGCAAGTAATGATGATAGCTGTTGGAACTAATCTGTTCCCATGATGTTTCTTTGAATCACATCTGTTAAGCTTTTCCCCAGTTCCCACCCCAAGAATAGGCTATAGCCACATTGGCAGCAACAGACAGGCATTTGTAAAGTGGGTTAGTGACTACATACAGACACTCTTAAGAACCTCTGAGAGAAAAAGAAGTGGACCCAGGAATTCAAGAAGATTGATTTCCCCAGCAAAGCAAATAGGCATGTCCAGTAAGCATCCTTCCCACCCCTGCCCTATCATTTTGCTGTGAGAATTGAACGCAAAGGTTATCAACAAAACTAGCTGAGAACCTCTGAGCACCTCACTTCTAACAAGGATTAAGGAAAGGCCAGTAGAATTTTGCCTTGACCAAAAGAGTGGGCAAGTATTTGTCTTTCCATTATGGGTATATGCCTGCTAAATATGAACAGAATGTGAATTGGTCTCCCACCTAGAGGAAAGGGTTGGGGGGAGGAAGAATGAAATGTTCCATTTTTTAAAAATAAGAAAGACTTTACAGAAGATCCTCTAAGGTGGAAACAGCTTCTTATGCTCCAAAAACTGATACTATGAATCCATAGGTATCATCAGGAATATAATGATGCAGTAAAAGTCAAAGGAAGAGCTACACATGATAGCTCATGCCTGAAATCTCAACAAATGGGAGAGCTAAGTGACTCAGGGTGGGGCTAGGTGACGCAGTATAGAATGCTGGGTCTGGAGTCAAGGAGATTCCTCTTCCTGAGTTCAAATCTGGCCTCAGACACATACTAGCTGTGTGATCCTGGACAAGTCACTTAACCATGTTTGCCTTAGTTTCTCCTCCATGAAATGAGCTAGACAAAGAAATGGCAAACCACTCGATTTCTTTGCCAAGAAAACCTCAAACCAAGGTCACAAAGAGTCAGAAACAACTGAACAGCAACTAAGGCTGATGGATTACTTGCACTCAGTAGTCCTAAACTGCAGTCAGGTTAAGACAATTGAATCTGGCATTAATATGTTGAGCCTCAGGGGAGTCTAGGTGGTGCAGTGAATAGAGCACTGGCCCTGGAGTGAGGAGGACCTGAGTTCAAATCCAACCTCAGACACTTAACACAGACACCAAAAAACTAGCCGTGTGACCTTGGGCAAGTCACTTAACCCTAATTGCCCTCCAAAAAGCAAAAAAAAAACATGTTGAGCCTCCAGGAGCAGGGGGGGGCACCTGTCAGCTGAGAAGTGGCAAGCCAGCCCAGGTTGAAGAAACAGAGCAATTGAAAGTGTTCATTGTGATCAGTATTGGCTCAGGCCCATGAATAGCTGTTGTCCTTCAAATCTGGGTGAGACAGGGAGACTAGGTCTCTCCCACCCCCCAAAAAAAATCAAAAGAAGAGATTGAATATTAATAGTTGGTGACACTCATATTAAGCGGTCCCAAAATAGGTATTTGTTGATGTGATATTAACAATAGAAAAGGTCTGCTGTCTTCTTGAGGCATGTCTCCAGATACTCTCACGACTATCCCAAAGTTTTTTCAAGTTTGATAAATACTACCCACTACTTGTGGTTCATATGGGGATAGATTATACTTCTAGGAGAAACTGAGAATTACTGAATATTATAAAGTACTGAACAAGAATTTGAAGATATTAGGGCTGGAGATAGTGTTTTCATCGCTAATGCTGAATGAAAGCAGGAGTTTCTGAAAAGAAAATCAGATTTGGGGATAGATCAGTTAATTAAGAAGATGGTATATATGAACAGGATTTTAACTTCTGGGACATGACTTGAAATACAGGAATTAGGGTCTCTAGGCTTGAGATTTGGGTACACTTAATGAGGCCTAATAAAAATGTATTTGCCTCGAGTCTTAGAAATCTGAGCAAAATGACTTTAAACTGAAAAGGAAGGAGTGGCAAGTCCATGGCCTTTGTGCCAAGCATTTGTGAAGATAATTATTCCATATGCTTGAAACTCGAGGTTTCTAAAACTTTTGTCACTGAATATGGACAGTTTTCCAGCTCCCTTGGTAGAAGTACAAGAATACTGTACTTCAGAAGTCTTTTTTCCTGATCATCAGCTAAATGAGCAGCCTTTCAACTATTTTCTCCACATTATCTAGAACTGTAGGTGAAATAGATTGGATTTTTTTTTTTGTCTTATTGGAGGAGGGAAGGCAGGGCAGTCGGGGTTAAGTAACTTGCCCAAGGTGACACAGCTAGTTAAGTGTCAAGTGTCTGAGTTCAGATTTGAACTCAGGTCCTCCTGACTTCAGGTCCAGTGCTCCATTCACTGTGCCGGGTAATTGCCCCATGAAATAGACCTTCAGACAAAGAAGAACCACAACCCATCCTCCTCAGGACACACCCTCCACTGTGATAATAGCTTACATTTACAAAAACAACATTGTAAAGCACTTTTCCTCACAGCAACCCTGGCAAACAAAGTGGTAAAAGTTTTTACCCATTGTGCCAACAATGAAAACTGAGCCAGAAGAAAATTTTAGGTGGCTTACTTAGAGATGAGAATTCCAACCCAGGTCTTCTGACTCCAAACCAGTGGTGTCAAATAGAAACAAAGTCCTGCAGACCACGTAGTGGCTTGTTGTTCATTCCTTTTCAGTCATTTCCAACTCTTCATGCCCCCATTTGGAATTTTCTTGGCAGAGATACCGGAGTTTACCATTTTCTTCTCCAACTGATTTTACAGACGAGGAAACTGAGGCAAACAGGGTTAAGTGACTTGCCCAGGGTCATATAGATAATAAGTGTCTGAAGCCAGATCTGAACTGAGGAGGATGAGTCTTCCAGAATCCAGACCTCATTCTCTATTCACTGTGCCTCCTAGCTACCCATATACTGACTAAGACGACAACAAATTAACATTACCCATGTTATATTGTTATGTATTATTAAATATTTGCCAATTGTATTTTTATCTGGATGGGGCCTTGAAGTTTTGCACAGGGAGTTTGACACCTCCACTCTACACTGACATCCTTCTATCATCTGATTAACCACAAAGGATTGGCATAAGTTGTTCTGATGAAAATCATTTTAGTCTAACTTCTAACATAGAAAACTAGTTGAAGATTGTGTACCAGATGATGGGGACTGAATGAAATGAAGACATATTGTCATGATAGGCTTTGCTGGCAGTTTTGAAGCAGTGACATATGAATGAGTAAATAACATGTGTTACAAAGATTTCTGTAACATGACACTGGTGGTAATGTTTGCCTTTATAATACACAGCTTCTTTTTTTTTTAATCAGATTAGCACCCCCATTATTCTGTCAAAAATGAATGAAGCATTTCTATAACTAGTAAGTAATGTACAATGAGTAAAACAAAAGAAATGCAAACATAAAGCAATATCAGTGATCTAGAAATTGAAGAAAAGCTTAGGAAAGTCAGCTTTCAAGTAAGTCTTTCTGTGGATAGTAAGACTAAGATTCCTCTTTAACAAGAAGTTGCACAATCATTTATACTGTTTACTGTAAATTATTTGAAAGAAACCTACTATGCAGGAATCCATATTCACAGAAATAACAACTTAGGAAAATGACCCTTTAAATAATTCCTGATATCCCTGGGCAAGGAGGTTAGGTATATGATGAACTAAGCAAGCAAGCAACCTTTGCTAAAAAACCACAGGCCAAATAAAGGAAGGGTAAGAGGACTGATTGGCAAAACCACAGGCAAAAATGCTGTTTGTTAATTAAATTATTTTACCAGTTAAATAAATAAGTGAAATAAGAAAATTACTGAAAATATTTAGTGTATAACCTTGAGGTTTTAAAAAGGATTAATTCTAGTTATTCTAATTAAATTAATGTATTTGAGGTAATCATTATAGAAGCTCCATTTGATCGTATTTTCCGTATATATGTATGGAATATGTGTGTATATACATATGTAAACATAAACAAATATACATACACATACACACTAATTGCTATGTGCCAGGCACTGTGTGAAGCACTGACAATACAAAGAAAGGCCAAAGATAGTCCCTGTTCTCAAGGAGCTCACAGGCTAATGGGGAAACAAGTTAAAGCAACTGTGTACAAACAAGATATATACATCAATAGAGGAAAGGCACTGGAATTAAGGGGGATCAAGAAAGACTACCTGTAGAAGATGGGATTTTAGCTGGGACCTGGAGGAAGCCCAGGGAAGCCAGGAGGCAGAGTTGAGGAAGGATAGAGCTCCAAGCACAGGGAATTGGGGGATGGAGTGTGTTGTTTAAGGAGCAGCAAGAAAGTCAATGTCCCTGGATCACAGAGTATATGGCTGGGTTTAAGGTATAAGAAGACTGGATATATGGTTACTGGTCAGGGAAGGCAGGTTATTAATGCCTCTGAACACCACACAATTTTTTTATTTAATCTTGGAGGTAATAGGAAATCACTGGAGTTTACTGAGTGGAGGATGACATGGTCAGATATGTACTTCAGGAATGGGGAGAGAAACCAATCAGCAGGCTCCTGTAATAGTCCATGTGTGAGGTGATGAGGGCCTGCCATGGCACAGTGTCAGAGGAGAGAAGGAAGTGTATATGAGCAATGTTACAAAGGTAAAATTGACAGCCCTTCCAACGAATTAGATACAGGAGGAGGGGTGAGGGAGAGGAGGAAAGAGAGACTGAAGAGTTGAGAATGATGCCTGGGTGACTGGAAGGATGGTGGTTCCCTAACAGTAACAAGGAAGTCTGTAAGAAGGGAGAGTTTTGTGGTGGAGGGGGGAGATTATTAGTTCAGTTTTGGATATATTAAGTTTAGAATGTCCAGTTGGCAGTTGGACATGTAAGACTGGAGGTGAACTGAGAGGAAGGTCTGGATAGGTAGATTTGAGAGATAGCAGCATAGGTAGTACAGTGGATAGAGTGTTGGGCCTGCAGTCAGAAAGACTCATCTTCACAAGTTCAAATCCAGCCCCAGTCACTTACTAGCCATATGACCCTATGCAAGTCACTTAACCCTATTTATCTCAGTTTCCTCATATGTAAAATGAGCTGGAAAAGGAAAAAAAAGAACCACTCTAGTATTTTTACCAAGAAAACCCAAAAGGGGTCATAAAGAGTAGACATGACTGAAAAATAACTGAAGAATAACAATCAAGAAATCATAATTGAATCCATGGGAGCTAATGAGAACAAGTTAAATAATATCTGTTCAATACTAGAGGGAGAAGAGAAGAGTGCCTAGGACAGAGCTCTGTGGAATATCCACAATTAGGGGGTACAAGCTGGATGAAAATCCAAGAGAAGAGATTGAAAAGTGGTTAGCTAGTTAGGAGGAGAGCCAGGAAAAAGCAGTATCACAAAAACCTAGAAAGAAGAGATTATCAAGGAAGAGAGGTTCAGAAGGAGGAGGACCGAGAAAAGGCTATCAGATCAGCAATTAAGATATTGTTAATAACTTTGGAGAGAGGAATTGCAATAGAAAATGAGCTTGGAAAGCCTGACTTATGGAGAGTTCAGAGTGTGAGAGAAAAGGAAATGCAGAGACATCTATTGTGGATAGCCACAGAAGGGAGCAGGGGAAGGGAGGAAAGCTAGTGGGCACGGCAGGGTCAAGTGAGGGTCTTCTGAAGATGGGGGGGAACAGTCTATGCCCTCGAGGAGCTTACATTCTAATGGAGGAAAACAGTATATCAATAACAACCTGGAAAGTAGGGAGTTACAAAGCTTCTGTGATGCAATAGATCAGCTTCTGTCAAGATAAGGGGAAAGCTCATTTATCAGAGCCAAGAATGTTAGCAGGGTCTAAAATTCCAGGGGGAAAGGGATGATGGGGGGAGTGGTTAGGATACATTCTATTTTTTTTTTTAATTTTTAACCTTTATACAATATTCATTACTCTGAAATAGAGATGGTTGTTATTGTTGTTCAATCATTTCAATCATGTCTGACTGTGAACCCATTTCTTGGCAAAGATACTTGACTGTTTTGCCATTTACTTCCCCAGTTCATTTTACCTATGAGAAAACTAAAACAAACAGGATTAAATGACAAATTTGAATTCAGGTCCTACTGACTCTAAGCCCAACACTCTATCCATATTCACTACACCATCTAGCTGCTCCTCTTACCTGGCTGCTTTTTAGAACAATGATTGATGTTTACTATTTGTCAGCCTAATTGTACAACTTATTATATAAGTCAGATCAGTGAAGTAGATATTTGTGAATTTATTGTCTCAAATCTGATGTTAATTAGAAGTTATCCTTGGCAATGGTGCTTATAAACTTTAACATGCCTTAAATTAAAACTATATTACATATTTTGTACAAAAAGAAAGTTTTAGAAGATATCCAAATAGAAATGGGAATCTAATCACAAAAACACTGTGATTTTTTTTTTTTTTAGTTTTCAGTTTAGTTTTTATATTATCAACATTAGGGGCAGCTAGGTGGTGTAGTGAATAGAGCGCCAGCCCTGGAGTCAAGAGGACCTGAGTTCAAATCCAGACTCAGACACTTGACACAAAAACTAGCCATGTAACCTTGGGCAAGTCACTTAACCCCAATTGTCCTCCAAAAAGCAAAAAACAAACAAAAAACCCCATTAATAATAGTTCACATGTACACAATGATAAACTCTTTATAAAGTATTTTTCTTCAAACAGTCTTATCCCTAAAGGTAACTAGCTAGCACATTGGCTAATGAACTGGGCCTGGAGTCAGAAAGCCTTGGTTCAAATCCATTCTGACACTTATTAACTGGGTCACTGGGCAAGTCACTTAACCTCTGTCTTCCTTAGTTTTCTCAATTGTAAAATGGGAGTGGTAATAGCACCTACCTCCCAGGGTTGTTGTGAAGAACAAATAAGTAATAATTATAAAGTACTTACTTGGCACAGCACCCAGCATACAGTAGATGCTTAATAAACTCTTATCTCCTTCCTTCTTTCCTCCCTTCTCCTTCTTTCCCTCCTTCTCTTTCTTCCTCCTTCCCTCCCTTCTTCTTTCCTTTCTACCTCACTTCCTTCTTTCTTTGCTCCCTCACTTCTTTTTTTCCTTCCTTCCAATGAAGCAGGTAATTTTACTATCCCCATTTTGCAAATGAAGAAAGCAGGTTTCAAAGAAGAAAAATGATTTGCTAAAAAGTAAATTTTCTAGGACTTCTGACTAAAGAAATCAACTACTCCATCTTCTCTCTAGACCTTGTCGTTTTAGAAAATACTATCATCTGATTAAAATGGTCACATTTCCTTTTATAAGTGCCAGGTAGTGGTTAAGAGGTAAGTTGGATAAAGAATAGGTTTAGAAGTTAGAAAGACACAAATTTCACTCCTAACTCCAACTTACTTAACTAGCTAGGTAACCCTCAACAAGTCATTCTAACTTCTCTGAGCCTCAATTTCCTCATAATAGCACCTCTCTCACAGGACAGATGTGAGAATCAAAGGACATAATAGATATAGAGTGTTTTGCAAATTCTAAAGCACTATATAAGTGTTAGCCATTATAGCTCTTACTCCTTTATTTTTTTTTTAGATGTTTGCTATGTTCTTTTAATATCCAAGCAAATTCCCCCACTCCCAACCCCATAGGAACACATCTATCTTATAACATAAATTGAATTGAGAAAATATGTTCATTTGGTGTCAAACTCAAATAGAAACAGGGACTACTAAACCATACAGAAGGATCACTGCCGGTCATATACTGAATTAGAAAATCACATATTAATATTACCTGTTTTATGGTATTTTTTAATTTCGTTAAATATTTCCCAGTTCCCTCTTTCATCTGGTTCACCTGCCTTTGGGAACATTGTGGGTCACATATCTGACACCTCTGATTTAAAGGAAAAGGTGGCATTGGAGGTGGGAAGAAGTTTAGTTGAAAGAATCCTAGGCTGAGGGAAGGGAGCTCTAATCTCTCCTCTTAACTAGCTTTGTGCTTTAAGAACATTTAACTTCACTGGGCTTCTTTTTTTTCAATTGTTAAATGAGAAGATGGATTAGATAATCTCTAAAATCTCTTCCAGGGCAGGCAGGTGACACAGTGGATAGAGTGCCAGGCCTGGAGTCAGGAAGGCTTACCTTCTTTAGTTCAAATCTGGCCTCAGATGATAGCTGTGTGACCCTGGGCAAGTTGTTTAACCTTGTTTGCCTCAGGTCGGTTTCCTCATCTGTAAAATGAGCTGGAGAAGAAAATGGAAAAGTAGTCCAGTATCTTTGCCAAGAAACCCCCAAAAGAGGTCACAAAGAGTCGGGCATGACTAAAAATGACCGATCAACAAGAAAAAGTGCCTTCCAGCTCCAAAGCTGTAAGAGGGTTGGGAGTTGTGGGGAATTAATGAGAATGCTTCTCCTTCCTCTTCCCATCAGGGCCCTTCTCACCAGAAAGGGGAAAAAATTAGAGGAGGATTTTCTTCTAGAGGCTGGAACCATGGAGGAAAGCCTAATGAGCTCCCTAGCTTTCCATTTTCCCATTTTCAAGGAGAAATTATTGTGCTTTTAACACTGAAGTTCAGCTGCATCAAGGTTAAACAGACTTCTTCAAGGTGTCCTGGGAACCTCACTACCATTCATCATATTGTTGATTTATGGATGATGAATGTATACCAAGTGAACTTTTGGAAGATAGTTTAGTAGGGGGGCTACCAGTATATATATTCACAATTAATCTCAGTTGAGTCCCTGCCTGTTTGTGTGCCTTCTGTATACAGAATCACAGACATTCAGAGTTGGAAGGTATTGGATGTCATTGTGGTGCAATAATCCACACCTCAAAAAGAACCTCCTCTACCACAGACCTGTCAGGTAATCAGCCAGCTGCTACTGGATGGGTATCTCCATTGAGAAGAGAATTCAGTACCATCTAAACAGCCGATTCTACTTTGGGAGAGTTGAAATGATTCCAAAGTTCTTTACATGGAGTCTAAACCTGTTTCTCTGTTATTTCTACTTGTCATTTGAAGTTCTATCTTCTAAGCCAAGGGGTTTCAAACTTTTTGGTCTTTAGATCCCTTCTGCTCTTAAAAATTGAGGACTCCCCCAATTGCCCCTCCAGAAACGCACACACACACACACACACACACAATTGAGGACTCCAAAGAGCTTTTGTTTATTCGAGTTTTATCTATTGATATTTGTTGTTGTTCAGTTGTGTCTAGACCACACTTTGAGAACCACTGTTCTAGGCCTACGAGAGCAAGTTTAAACTTCCTTCTAAAAAAATTGTTTTTTCACTCAAGAGAAATCTATTTTCTCTTTCCCCTTCCCCTTATCCAATTGAAAAAAAATAAAATGAAAGGGAGAAACAAATTCATTGCAATGAATACTCATAGGTAAAACAAATTCCCAGATTATGTTTTTTTTTTTAAGTCTCATTCTGCACCCTAAGTCTAGCAGCTTTGTCAGGACATAGACAACAAGCTTACTGAAATCCTTGCACTAATCTTACAGCTTTCAAAGTTGTTTGCCTTTACAGCATTGTCATTGTATAAATTGTTCTCTTGTTTCTGCTCATGTCATTCTTTATTAATTTATACAAGTCCTTAGAACTGTTCGTTCTTATATTATTGTTGTTAACAGTATAAATCGTTTTTCTGATTCTGTTAACTTCACTAGTTCATAAAAGTTTTTCCGTGTGGCACTGAAATCATCTATTTCCTGTGGAATAATAGTATTCCATCTCATTCATATACCACAATTTGTTCAGATATTCCCCAGTTTTTGGTGTATAATTCCAAATTGCTCTCCCAAATGGTTTTGCCCCATTAACAGGTCTCCCAGCAGTGTATCAGTGTGTCTGTTTTTCCACATCCCCTCCAATTTTTATCATTTTCCGTTTTTGTCATCTTTGCCAAACTAATAGATATGCATTGGAATCTCACAATTGCCTTAGTTATTATTAGTGTTTTGGAGCATTTTTTCATATGGATAAAAATAAATGGATATGGATATAAATAAACCAGTTTAATTTCTTTAAGGCAGTTGCCTGTTTATATCCTTCCACAATTTATCTATTGGGCATTGGTTCTTATTACCATAAATTTGAATCACTTCTATATATACATACACACACAGGGTGGGAGGAAGAATTAGACTTTTATCAGAGAAACATGCTACAAAAAAAGTTTTCCCAATTATTTTCCTTTTAATCTTCATTTTATAAGATTTGTTTGTACAAAACCTTTTAGATTTTATGTAATTAAAATCATTAATTTTTATTTTTTGTGATCCTCTGTATCCCAGGCCTAATCATGAACTTTTCTTCCATCCATATATCTGATAAGTAATTTTTGTCCCTTTTTTCTAATTTGTCATGTGACATTTTATAGTTAGGTCAAGGATCCATTTAGCACTTATCTTGGCATAAGGTATGAGGTGTTGGTTCTGCATCTAATTTCTTCCATATTGCTCTCCTGTTCTCCAGGCAGTTTTTAATCAGATAGTGAATCCTTGTCCCAGTAGCTGGGGTGTTTGAATTTGCTGAACATTAGGCTACTAGGTTTAGTTGCTTCCATATATTTGGTAAAAAGTTAATTTTTTCTACTGATCAGTCTCTCTAGCTTTTAATCAATACCAAATTGTCTTAAGGATTACTACTTTGTAGTAGAGTTTAAGAGCTGGTATTATTAGGTCCCCTTCATTCCCACCTTTGTTTATTATTTTCCATGAAATTATTAACTTTTTTGCCCCCGTGTGAATTTCATTTTTTTTCTAGTTTTACAAAGTAATCCTTTGGTAGCTTGATTGGTATGGCATTAAATAAATATATAAATATAAGTAGTAGTATCATTTTATAATTGCTCAGCCTACCTATGAACAATTAATATTCCTCCAATTGTTTAGGTCTGTCTTTATTTTTGGAAGGGGTGATTTGTAGTGGTATTTATATAGTTCTCTGTTTCTTAGTAGGTAAACTCCCAAGTATGTTTTACATTCTGTAGTTATTTTAAATAGCATTTCTCTATCTTTCTCTTCCTGTGGGTTTTTATTGGCATTATTAGAAATGCTCATGATTTATGTAGATTTGCTTCATATCCTGAAATTTTATTTTATTTTAACTGACTCTCTAGGGTTCTTTAAGTATGCCATCATATTATCTGCAGAAACTGATCATTTTGTACTTATGCTTTATTCCTCAATTTCTTTTCTTGTTTTATTGCTATAGCCCTCATTTCTGTGTCAAATAAAAGTGATAATGGACCACCCTTAATATTATTGGAAAGAATTCTAGTCTATCCCTATTAAATATGATGCTAGTGCTTAGTTTTAGATAGATATTGTCATTTTATGGAGAGTTCTGTTTACTCCTATATCTTCTAGAGTTTTAAATAGAAATGGTGGTTGTATTTTGTTAAAAACTTTTTATACATGTGTTGATATAGTCATATGATTTTTATTGTTTTTATTAACATGATTAAGTTCATAGTTTTCCTAGTATTAAACTAATCCTGCATTCCTAGTATAAATTCAACCTGCTCATAGTATAATCAATCTTAGTGATAATGTTGTTTTAGCCTCTCTGCTAATAGTTATTAAAATTTGTTGCATCAGTGTTCATTAAGAATATTGGTCTATAGTTTTCTTCTTTCTCTTTTAACTCTCCCTTGTTTATGTATCAAGACTACAGTTATGTCATAGAAGGAATTGGGTAGGACCCTCATTTTGTTATTTTTGCATAATTTTGGAATTTTCTACTACTTGACAATCCTTCATATTTTAAGATCGATATATTGTTTCCTCTCCTCTCCCCTACACCCTCAAATAAATCTTTTCTTTACCAAGCTAACTAGCCCCAGGTCCTTTAGTTTATGTTTGTATAGTATGGTCTCACCATAGAAGGTTGCCCTTCTCTGGATCTGATGCAGATCAGTGGAGGTAGTGTGGTAACAGTGGATTGGGAGATAGACTTGAGGTCAAGTCCTAGCTCTGCCACTTAAAATCTGTGTGACCTTGAACTAGGGCCCAGCATGAGTGATGTCCCAGGCTGGCCAGGGCCGCTGCTGGCGTTGGCAATAGGGAGACCTGCTACAACTGACATGCTTCTTCCCAGGCAGCTACAAATAGAGGTTTCCTTGCTCCAGGGATGGCAAGGGCTGCTTTCCCTATGAAGTAAAGTGAAGGAAAAGAAGAAAAATGATCCTCAGAACATCTCTTGTATTTCAGAGTGATAGAAATCCTAGCTTCTAGTTGATAGAGACCCTATAGAGTTGATAGACAGTAGCCTCAGCTCATCTGTGTAATCAGAGGTTAGACTAAAGGACTAACTCCCTTCAGCTTGACATCTGTGATCCTATGGAACGGGACAGAGTTCAGTGGTACTATCAGATGCCTAGTTCTGGACCATACCTCCATTAGTGAAGGAAAGGAAATAAACAATTTATTAAATGCCTACTATGTGCCATTCACTATGCTAAGCACTTTACAGTGTTATTTCATTGGATCCTCACAACAACCCTAGGAAGTGCTATTATTATGCCCATTTTACAATTGAGAAAGTTAAGGTAGACAGAGATTAAGTGGTCGCATGGCTAGTGAGTGTCTGAGGCTGGATTTGAAATCATGTCTTCCAGACTTGAAGCCCAGCCCTCCATCATTATGCTACCTATCTGCACAAAGTACCCCATGTCATTTTATGTTACTTTTTTGGCTCCTGAGCAGTCACACTTTTAACTCACAGTAAACTTTCATACAACTAAAACCTTTGAAGTGTTTGTTGTCCTTTACTGGTTCCATTGATTATTTTTTAAATATGAGTATAGGATTTTATGCCTATTAAATCCTACCTTATCACCTTCAGTTCACCCTTCTAGGTTGTCAAGACCATTTTGAATTCTGAATCTATCATTCACAATACTGACTATTCCCTATTTGATAAACATGCTATTTTCTCCTTCTTCAAAATAACTGATAGAGTAGGTCAAGGGCAGATCCCTGGAGCACATCAATCTAGACCCACCTCTAAATTGAAACTGAGCTATGAAAGGCCACTTTTTAGTTATGACCATTTAAACAATTTCTAAATTCACCTAACCATAGCCTAGATCTCTCCATTGTATCCACAAGAATTACATGAAAAACTCTTGTCAAAAGTTTTACTAAAATTCCATTTTACTTTATCTCTAGTATTTGTCTGATCTACCAATATGGTAACCCTGCCCCTCCCCCCCCCCCCCCCCCCAAAAAAAAGTCAGGTTAATCTAGCATGACTTGATCTTGATGAAGCCACGGTCTTCATTGCTTCCCATTCTAAATATTTGTAAATTCATTTCTTATTAGCTGTTTTAGGATTTTGCCAGGAAGTAAAAGTCAAGCTAACAGTTTATAGTTTGTTGTTGTTGACTGGGGGACAGGGCGCAGGATAGCATGGATTGGAAGGGAGGATTGTTTATTGTTTTTTGTTTTTTAAGTCAAACATTTGGCCATTTCTAAGCCCAAGGGACCTCTTCCACACTCCATGATTGTTTAATGATGATTTACTGGTAGAAACCAAGCAATCCTATCTGCTAACTTTCCCTTCATCTGGGCCCCATAACTTGAATTAATTGAAAACATCTATGCACACTCAGCATCTTATAATTCTTATCTTTTACTTGAACTCTCTGTTAGCCATTTTTATTTTAGCCTTCCTACTCTAAAAATTATTCTCCTTGGCAGAGAATCTGTTATCATCTTATCCACCCTGCAAAGTGGTCTTTTCTCCTATTGATCACCTTGTGCCCTAGAAACATTCTTTGTGGCTCTTGCCATTAATCAATAGCCTCAGCTCAGTTTATACTCTCAGAAGTATTCTTATATGACTTTGTCACTCTTAGATTGTATTAATTGTCATGTACCTGCCCTAAGCCTCCATTTTATATATATATATATATATATCTTTATAAAAGGTCCAGGTTGGTCAGGGATTTCTCTATGTATCCACTTTGTTTTCTTTAGACAACTCCTGCTTTTCTTCTCCAGTGGGATCATTTGTGTTTGTAGCACCAATCTTTGGTTTCACACCCATCTTAGGCTGTCTTCCTTCAAGAGAGTTTTAAACTATGATTTTATTTTTTAAAAGTTTATTTCATATAAATTTAATTTTAAACCAGTGAAGAGCATCTGTCATTCCTTACTCTCCCTACATGAGCAGCACAGATCCTTTTCTGTACTTGCATTCCCTGAATGATCTCCTTATTAACCACAGCGTAATGACTAGAGAGCCAGACTTATGGTTAGTAAAACTTGAGTTCTAGTCCTGCCTTGGATATGTATTAGCTGTCAAAGGGCAAGTCACTTCCATCAGAAAGCCCAGGAAACTCTTTAAGACTATAAGGTACAGAGATTCCCTTTCTGCATCAGTGAAATGAGAAGCATTTCTCCACCCTGAAGAAGTCACAAGGACATACCTTCCCCAGAAAAATCCCTCATTCCTCCTCATGTACATAAATCATTGTTAGACATATGCTAAAACTTACGATTTTAATTTAATTCTATAATTTAGTAAGCATTTTGTTAGTACCTATTCTGTTCCAGGCATTGTACAGTACTAGGTACTAGGGAGATAAAGGTAAAAGCCTCAAAACAGTCCCTGCACTCAAGACATGCAGCCTGTTGTTCTCACCATACATGTCTCCACTCTTCTTGGGGTTGCCCATAATTTTGATTTCTTTGAAATTGTGGTATTCCAAGATGCATAATCATGCAGCCTCACAAAGAGAACATTTGTATTAAAAAGATATCCTTTTGTATTGGGGAACAGCTTGGGATTCTTAAAGTCACTGCATAATTTCACAGATGCTATCCAGCCCTTTCTTTTCCTCCTGTTCAGTTCTGGGCCCAATCCTTTGTCTATCTGCAGTGCCAATTTTTGATCTATAAACTGATATTCTAACTCAGTGAATTGCCCATCCAACTATATGTCATAAAGCAGTGAGGTGGTGCAATGGGTAGAATTCTGGACCTGAGTTCAGGAAAACCTAGTTCAAGTCCAGCTTCATACACTTAACAGCTGTGTAGCCCTGGACAAGTCATTCAACCCAACTGCCTCAGTTTCCTAATGTGTAAAAATGGGGATAATAAAAGCACCTACTTCCCAGAGTATTCTGAAAAGATATTCTGAGAATCAATTTTTACAAAGTGTTTTGTAAACCATAAAGCACTTATATAGATGCCTGCTATTAAATGCTAACCATGTGACAGTCTTGACATTAGATTTGTTTTATTCCTTAGTTGTGTTTTGTTTGTTTTAACATGGGTTGTTAAACCAGTCTCATGTGGCTAATTGTGGAGGTTGTTGAGGATGCCATATGAGAACTATATGGAGCCCTTTCCTTCAGTACTTCTCCTTTGTTCCCAGGTTCAACAGTTTTGCTGATGTCATTACAGACTTGGTGTTCTGCATTAAGATAAAAGGGCTTTCCGTTAAACATTTTCAGAGATTGCTCCATGCATTAGATAATAGGCTTCATTTTCCCTAACATCTCCGAAAGTATAACCAACTAGCCAAGAATTAAGCAGCCAGGGAACAGCAGTCGTGAACCCCAGGCTCTTGGGTGCTGCCAACTTGGTTTGTTCTGGCCACCATGGCCCCTACTGAAATTTGATAGCTGTTTATTTAGCCAGTCCTTCCTGTTCCTCTTTCCCCAGCTTGATTTATTTCAGCATAACAAACAGCCACTAGTTTATCTGCAGACCCAGGCTATGTTTGAGCCATATGTAGGTGGCTGTAGTTTAGTGAAATTTAAGCAAGCCTGTACTCCCAAATAACAGATGTAGTAAATTCATGGTTTCACTTAAAAATGAGAGTCCCAAAGCAAGACTTTCTTGAGGAAAGTCTATTAGCCCAAAGTTTATAACATTATAAAAATCAGATTGAAGGTGACTTTTATGCCCCAAACTTCTTTGAGGAATTAACAATGTGGAGCTTTGTTTCACTATAAGATGTTCTTGTCCAGTCTTTTCAGTCATGACTCTTTGTGACCCCATTTGGTGTCTTATTGGTAAAGATACTGGAATGATTTGCCTTTTCCTTCTCTAGCTCATTTTACAGATGAGGAAACTGAGGCAAACAAGGTTAAGTGACTTGCCCAGGGTCACAGACACTTAGTAAGTGTCTCTAAGCTACGTCTATAGAGAGTTCTATATAGAATTTTTAAAAGTCATCTTACTGGTGATAATGTACGAAATAAAATAAAGTGAATATAAAAGTACATTCAAAAAGAGTGCAGATTTAAGGATAAAGGAGGAAAAAAGTAGGAGCAAAACCATAGACTTCCACCATTTTTAATGAAAGAACAGGTTTTGTTCTCACACTAGAAATTCAACTAATATTTTTGATACCCTTCAAAAATAGATTTTATTCTTACCTAATACTAACAGAGGTGTTTTTTTTAAGATTGCTTTTATGATTCCTTTTTAAATCGAAGACTGCCACTGTAGTTATGTAAACAGAATTTGGTATTGTACACATAATCCACTTTGCATTATTTGTGCTAAGAGAGGGGTGTAATGGTTACAGAATATCCAAAAGTAGTTTCTCAATCTGGAGTACTTTGTACACATTTTTCAGTAACAGATTTTCCATACTAATTCTAATGATAAAAATCATCTTGTACTCCTTGACTATACACAATCTAAGTGGTAAGGAACATTCTTTTTCAAAGAAGAAGCCAACCTGAAATTTAGGTTCACTGTGGATGGTTCACAAAGCAGCTAATTTATAAAATATCAAGCATTAAATTGAAATGTGAAATATCTGTGACAAAGCAACCTGTAGTTAGTTCCACAAGAAAGTGATCGTTTTTATATGTGAGTGGTTTGACTAAATTAACCAGACAAATGTATTATCTAACACTTTACAATATTTTAAAATTGATGAACAGGTTTTTTAAAGGGCTATCAAGTTGTCTCATGAAAAAGACACAGATTCTTTCAGGTCTTTAGGACCAGCAAGCAAATAAATAACATCTTGTCCACACTTGCCATGTCTCCTGAAAACCCAAGGAAGTCGGGAGACATCGTTCCTAGTCTCAGCTTTGCTGTCAACTTACTGTGAGAACTCACTTACATTCCTAGGGTCTCATTTTCCTTATTTGTACAAGTACATTGGACTAAATTATCTCTAAGAAAAGTCCTTCCAGCTCTGACATTCCATGATTCTTTAAGCCTTCAGAAGATTTCTTTTTGACTTGGGGTAGGCTCTAACTTGTATAGCATATAAAGACCACCCTATTTGTTTTGGGGAGATGCACACACACACACACACAAATTGTTAGTGGCAGCTAGGTGGCAAAATGGATAGAGCACTGGGCCTCAAATCAGGAAGATCTGAGTTGAAATTTGGTGTCAGACACTTACTAGTTGTGTGACCCTGGGCTAGTCCATTTAATGCTGTTTGCCTCATTTCCTCATCTGTAAAATGAACTGGAAAAGGAAATGGCAAACCATTCCAATATATTTACCAAGAAAATCCCAAATGGAGTTATGAAGAGTCAGACACAACTAAACAATAACAACAGCAACATACAAATAAGTATAAGCCAGATGTGGTGGCACATGCCTCTAGTTTGTACTCCTGGGGAGGCAGAGGCTGGTGGATTGCTTGAGTTCAGGAGTTCAAGCTGCAGTAGAGCAAAAGCCAGTGGGTGTGCCCACTAGTTCTCAGGAGTTGAGGGCCACCAAGCCAGTTTGGTGCAGCAAACTAGCCCAAGCCAGAAATGAAGCAGGAAAAAGCCTCCATGCCCATCGCTATCAGACCCAAGAGTGACTTCTGTATTTCCAGCCTAGGCAAGATAGACCCAGTCTCCAAAAAAAAAAAAAGAGGAGAAGAGAGTTATAATTGAGGTTTTCATCAGTAAAGGGGAATAAGTAAAAAGAGTCTTGTGGTCTGTTTCATTGTAAGTTTCAGTGTGAATGTATCTTTTTGATTTGACTGAATAGTAAGGAACAGCATCAAAGGAAAAAAGATTAGTAATGTTCCCTTTTCTCATGTCAAGGACAAGGATATGAGAAATGTACATTTCTCTCCATGCCAGCTGAAGCCCTGAGATGACTTGAGATATTATAAGGGCAAGAGACAGCTGTTCTTATAAATGATCCTTTTTTCCTGGCACAGAGGGGCATACATACCCACCTTGTCATCACAATTGCCAGTTGGCAGGGTTAGGCCCCAAATGAAAGTCTCATACATAGGAAGCAATTCCACAATTAACTTGACTGCACTGTTTTATCTAAGAAAGCATTTCTGTCTTTTGCATCCTTTCTGTTTCTTATCCATATGACTTTGAATAAACAATTCCTTATCTCTGTACCTTGGTTTCCTCATCTGTAAAACCTATAAAATAACCTCTAGGGTAGTTGTGAGGGCCCAATGAGAAAACGTCCTTGAGCACATTTTGAAAATGGACTGTGCTAAAGCATTATTATTTTCTTCATCTATAAAATGGAGGGAGTGGGATTAATCACTGTGACCTTCCAGCTCTAAGGTTTTATGTTTCTATGATTTTTTTTTTAAGTATGACTCCATCATCTGACAACTGGTTGTAATGTGAGTTCTAATTGATTCATCAACTCCTTGGGGCAAGACATATTTCCTCCATTGTAGTTTTACCATCTGGAAAATGAACAGAAACCATCAGGGTGTGACAATTCATTAATTAATGTTTATATGTAAAGTTTCATACCGTACTTTGAACTAAAAAAGTAAGCTAAAAATAGAATTCCTTTTCAAAGCCCACATGGAGAGGATTTTTAACCTCCCTTTTCCTATTGGCTCCTGTTATCTTACATGTATATGAGGAGTCCAAGGGGCTGCGGGATTCCAGAATCTCTTCTCACAATAAACAAACTTATATGGATCTTGTACTTTGAAATCACCTAATCATGTCTTTTTCCCACAGCTACCTTTAACAACTCCCAGCTCTAGTGGCTGTTGTAGCTGGATTAGTCAACAAGCTGTTTGTAATGCATTGAAGCTTTGAGAGGCTAAGGAACAGCTCCGTTACTGTACTGTGAGTGCGCCAGCTTCCAGAATAGGGCCTCTTGAAAAGAGTGGGCCACTAGTCTTGCAAAGCCCTTTATGAATGGTGTGTTGCTTCAGACATAAGTAATCTGCTTTGGCAGATTGAAACCTTGTGTTTCTGCACATTGTCCTCAGCCAGCAGGGCCCAAAGCAAGCATTTCCAGGACCATGCAGCCAGCCTCAGCTGTGTGAGTCTCCAAAGACTTATATCTTTTATCATTTTATAAACCTTTGGACATTCCAGTGGAGATGGAAGTCCCTTTCTTTACTGTTTTTGTTTTTGTTTTTATTTTTAGTCAAAGAAACTTTTTCTTTCTTTGATTTCTTGTTCCATCTAATCAACTATTTTTCACAAGAAGTATAACTAATGGAGAGGAGATTCTCCATTGTGTAGCCTATCATCAGTGGGATTACACTTCAGGAAACATGCACAGAAATTTTCTACCAGGAGTCATTGGTTATTTCTTTCTGTATAACTCAACATTTCTATCCATGCTGTGCTATAAACAATTCGAATGTTATTAACCCAACTCTTTTGGGTTCAGTTCTGTGAGGTAATAGGTGTAAGGAGTTCAATAAGGGGAAGCTATTAATGTTGGTAGGCAACTACTCTGCAATCTATAGTCTTAAGGAATTGCCTGGGCCACCAAAAAGTTAAATGACTTGCCCAGGATCATATGGATAGTCAGGTTTTCCTGGATCAATGGCCATTAAATTACCAACCCCACTTAAAATAACTTATATTCACATCATATTTGGTAGACATAGAATCATATCACCCCAGGTGGCACCTGTAATGTAATGCCAAGGAAAGGCAACTTCCCAGGTTCAAAATACCAGCATAGGTGCTCTCTGTTTTATTCAGTGACAAACCAAGAACAGAGAAGATCAAAACATGACATCATTCAAAATACAGCATTTACTAAGTGTGATTAAATAATCTCCAAGTACTACCCCACCCCAGGATCTTCCAATCATTCAATCAATTACAAAGTCCCGGTTCTGAATACTACTCCACCCCTAGGCTATACCTTAATTAAGTCCACCACAAAACCCCTCTTCTCAAATGGAGATTAGTTTCCAAACATAGGTAAAGTACCTTCATTTGTCAATCACAGAGCACAATAAGGTCAAAAGTTCCCCACCCCCAGAGTTACATCAAGTTTAAACACAGCACTTAATACCCAAATGGAGGTCTTTTCTTCATCTTGACAAGAGGCAAGTTCTCAGCAATCTTAGTTCCTGGGGAGACAAGGCTTAGCAAGGCCATAAGATACATTGCCAGTCCCTTCATGAATTTATCCTCTGTCTGTAGAACAGTCCTAGAACCCCTGAACACATTAGCAAAGCCCTCTCCCAGGATTTCTGTAAACATACAACAAGAAAATCCTTCTTCAGGGCTTCTGAACCAACAGAAAGGCTCCCAGACCCCTGCAACAACAGCACTGTCCTTCACCAGTGGACAGTATTCACTCTGTCTGCAGGACAGTCTCCAGACCCCTGCAACAACAGTACTGTCCCTCACCAGTGGACAGTATTCACTCTCTGTCTGCAGGACAGTCTCAGGGCTTCTTAGCGAACAGCCAGGTTCCAGGACTTCTTCAACAAAAGGACTGTCTTTCACCAGTGGACAAATCTGGCAAAACAACATCAAAACAGACAGACAAAGTACCAGCAAAACAGCCATGTCTCCTCAGTCCTTGGCAGCTCAGGGGGCAGGTCTCAAAAGTCCAGGGCAATTCAAAGCGGCCACCAGCAATTCTCTTAGTCTCTCTCTCTCCACGAGGTGCTGCTTCCAACAAAATCTTCTGCCTCTCTCTTAGTGTCTCTCCAAATCTATCTCACCAGCTCCTCCCAGTTCAGGACTTTCTTTTCACATCAACAAGCCCATCCCACAGGTGGGATTAACAAACTCTGGGTTTTAACACAATCAATTTGAAAACCAAGCCAATACAGGGGAATCTTTAATTGCCATTACTATCACAGCACCTGAAGCCAGATCTTCCTCACGCCAAAGCCACTACACAGCTGACCTCATTTATAATAATTTGTATCATACAGTATCATATAGACATAGAATCACATCATCAGATTGGGGCTTTGCACGTAGTTAATGCTTATTAACTGACTGACTAACATCTCAGTTGATCCTCACAAAACCCTGTAAGGTAGGTAGTGTGTATATGACTATTTCCAGTTTAATAAGTGGATTATGCAATTTGCCAAAAGTCATATAACTATTAAGTAGCAGAACTCAAATTCAGAACTTATGATTCTGAGTTCAGTAATCAGGGAGTATGGAGAAATGTCCAAAATCACAGGGACACTCCATATATGGAGGTGTTTATATAGAATGTTTTCAAATGAGTAAAGGTCTCAATGGACACATATGAAACATGCCTTCTTCCCAATTAAAATGGAGGTACAGATTAGGTTAGAGTTGTCACATCTACAGCCCGGCAGTAAAAGAATAATGCAGGGAACCAGATTAAAACACAGTTAGGAAGTGTTTAACCAAATAAATGAAAACACAGTACAACACAGATCATATTGATTTGTGGTTTTCTAAGGCATTTTTCAGGAGGTAGGAATCTGTTTCTATTTGAGTTTGACACCACTGGACTAATTGACCTCTCCATGTTCCCTTCCAATATCTGCTTCTAGAATACCAAGATCCTCTTAACAGAGAGGAGGAGAATACTCAGGCAGAAGGGTGCATGTATTTCCACACCTAGTTACTTTGTCAGATGTTTTGCTTAATTGTTTTTCCTTGTTATAAAGGAAGGTACATCTGGGGTTTGGGGAGGGGGAAGGGAAGAATAGAATCAGGAATGACTGATATATTTTTAAAAGGCATCAATAAAGTTTTATTAAAAAAAAAAGAATGATAGTTCCACAGACATCTTTCTGGCACATTTATACCAATGTTCTGTATACTACAGTAATAAAAATGGAAAGGCTGTGGGTATTTATTTGTTTTTTAGTGAAAGAAAAAAAATCTGAAAACAAAATATTAACAAACTATTTTTAATTTTAAATGTAATTTTCTTTTCACATTATAGAATTCCATGAAGGTAATGTTCAAATGCCTTTGGAAAAACTGTGGGAAGGTACTGAGCACAGCTGCTGGAATCCAGAAACACATCAGAACCATTCATCTTGGGTAAGATATCCCTTTATGTAATGTATGTAATACATGCTAAGAAAAGACTATCTGTTTCACACACACACACACACACACACACACACACACCCCTAATTATCTGGTCCATCCAAAAATAATAAATACGTAGTAACTTTTTATCAGGTGCAAGATTATAATAATGATAGTTAATGATTCATTTCACCTACATGATATGGTGGTAAAGTACCAGGGTTCCCTCATTAAGATGTACATTCCTTTAGGGCAAAGACTACTTTTGCCTTTCTTTGTAGCCTCAGGGTTTAGTATAGTGTTGAACACATAATAAGCACATTTATAAATATTTGTTGTTGTTGCTGACTCAGAGTCGAGTTCAAATCTTGCCCCATACACCTTCACTAGCTGTGTCAACATGGGCAAGTTGTTTAATCTCTTTCATCTTCAATTTCCTTTCTTGTAAAATAGGGAGAATAATAGCACTTCTCTCATAGGGCTATTGAGGGCCTCAAATGAGACAATGTGGGTACTTTGTAAACCTTAAAAACACACAGAAATGTTAACTATTATTAACATAGCTTGTTTACAGATTCTTTTCATAGACATTTTCTTTTTACAGAAGTACATATTAACATTAGTTTCTAGTTGCTTAAACAAGGTATTAATTTAAGTATTTTAACTATAACATGAATGAATGAATCTGTCAGTCAGTCATTGTATTGTAGTCATTTGGGTAAATAAGAATAAATAACTGGTGGCTTATAAAGTAAAATATCACCCTATCAGTAGTAGACTATGGTTTTGAGAGGATAAAAGAAATTTTCAAAACAATGTGACTCAAAGTAGTTAATAAAAAAGTTAATGAGTGTTATAGAAATCAAGCAACATTCTAGAGCACAAGGATTTTTGTTAGGCACTCTGCCTCTTGTAGAGTGGTCTATAGTATTGTTCATAAATTTAAAGAGAGAGAAAATTCACTGCATACAGATTTGCATTTAAGGAAATGTAAATGTGAAGAAGAGGCAACATGGTGTTCTGAGTTTGGATTATTTAAGCTTTGTAAACCAGGTAAGTTATTTCAACTCTCTGATGCTTAGTTTCCTCATCTGTAAAATGGGTATTACAATATTTGTGGGGAAAATGTTTGTAAATTGTAAAAGAAATGTGAGTTGATATGTTGTTACAAAGAGCAACATAGTACATTGTAGAGTCAGTACTGGCCTGGGTGCTAAGAGTCCTGGGTTCCAGTCCTTGATATGACCCATACCAGATTTTACCCTAAAGAAGGCACTTAATGTTTATGCACCTCAGTTTTCTCATATGTGAAGGGGGGGGGGCGGATAAAGGAGAGAAGGGGGAAAATGGTTATAATAATAATAATAACTGACATTTGTATAGTGCTTTAAGCTTTGCAAAATACTTAATCTTATCTGAGTCTCATAAACAACCCTGCAAGGTAAGAATTTGTTTGTTTGTTTACTTATTTATATAATAATAGGGCAGCTAGATGGTGCACTCAGGAAAACCTGAGTTCAAATTCAGCCTCAGATACTTACTAGCTGTGTGATCCTAGGCAAGCTATTTAACCTTGTTTGCCTCAATTTCTTCATCTGTAAAATGAGCTGGAGAAGGAAATGGCAAACCACTTCAGTATCTTTGCCAAGAAAATTCCAAATGGGATCACAAAGATTTGGACATGACTAAAACAACTGAACAACAACATAATTATTATATATTAAATAAATGTTTTATATACACATATATTATTCTGTTCTATTCTTTATTATTATAAAGGTTTAATAATCATTTAAAGTATAGATTTTTAAAATATTTTAGATTATTCAAAATAATTTTAATTTACAAATTAATTTTAATTGTAAACTATTTATTATTATTTATCTGTCATTGTGAAGGTTATTATTCCCATCTAACAGATGAAGAAACTTCAATTTAAAAAGAAGTTGTGACCTGCTCAGTGTCACACAGCTAGTAAATGTCAGGGGAAAATTTAAAATTCAGGTCTTCCTGACCTCAAAATTTGTTCTCTGCCAACTACATAATTACTTCACCCACCTCACAGAGGGCTTTTGAGGGGGGAACCTTAAAAGAACCCTATAAACATGAATCATTGGTAAAAATGTTTTTGCTTTTCCTCCAGACGCATAGGTGACTCAGACTACAGTGATGGAGAAGAAGATTTTTACTACACAGAGATCAAACTCAATACAGACTCAGTAGCTGATGGGCTCAGCAATCTTTCCCCAGTTTCTCCCTCTCAATCCTTGGTGTCTCCTCCAACATTCCCCACCTTGGATTCCAGCCGTACTGAAATTCCATGTGCCAAAACGGAGCCGAAATTGATGACGCCTCTGAGCCAATCAGCTCCTACCACCCTCTACCTCGTACATACTGACCATGCTTACCAGGTGAGAATGCTTGCCCAAGACTTTGGCTCAACACAGTTACATTATGATCTGACATTTACAAAATGGTGGCATTTGGGGTCATATTATCTTTACATGCTACAGCTTAATAACTAATATTCTTTGAGTTCTTTTTCTTTAGACATATCTCTAGGAGTTTTCTCCAGGATCCTTAGAGAACAGCTCCTCACTAGATTTTTCCTTAACTTCTTGGTACTAAATTAAGGTGTCAGTGGAGAAGGAAGCAGGAATGACAGACAGTATCTTCCTGCCACTCAAATCTATGACTTCACATATAGTCTTCAAAATGGGCAGTAAGCACCCTAGGAAGGGCCCCTTTGGCTGGGTGGAATCTTGGGTATTTATGAGGTCAGAGGTAGAAGCTTGAGGGGGTGGTTCAGTCTCCTTTCAATTAACTCTTATTCAGCCCATTGTTTTGCCTTGCCTAATTATAGTGCTTTCTGGAAGAACAGTAGCTCAAAGTTGATCATTAAATCCTCTGGAACAATCAACTTCCTTTCCTATGTTTTTTTTGTTGTTGTTGTTTGGGGAGAAAGAATAATATAACTTGACACAAATTATCTGTGCTTGTTTAATGGAAATTTTAATATCTCTGCTTTTTTTTTTTTCATGGTTATAGTCTAGACAGAAAATCCTGAAATTTTTACCAGGTATTTCTTTTTGTTCTTTTTAGAAACCGACAATTGAACAATGTCTCCTTTTATCCCCTAGAGCTGTTAAATAGGCATGGAAAAAGAATTCTTTGCACCTACTCCCTTTTGCTCTGTTTACCCCCTCCCTTGCAGATAATTAGTTTAAGATATTAATATAGTTCTGACTTCATCTCTGAGGCTCTAAATTGGTAGTGACAGCTTTTCTCTGTGAAGAAGACTTTTCCTTTGTAACTTTCTCTGTTTTTACTCTTGACAGGCTACTCCCCCGGTGAACATTCCAGGATCCACAAAGTTCTCTCCGAATGGCAGCAGCTTCAGCATCTCTTGGCAGTCTCCACCAGTTACCTTCACAGGCATTCCAGTAAGTGGGAGGGTGTAACCACAAGAAATCTAATCAAGGACAAATTCTGAAGTTGGAGTACAAATGAATTGCAACTTAATTATTAAAAGGTCTTTAAATTGAAAAGGAAGGAAAAAGGAGAAAACTGCTGATTTCTGTCAAACTGTATATGACAGAAAGTACGACATAGAAAGATCAGTAAAGTCACAAAGTTTACAGTAGATAAAATCTTAACAAAAGAACCAGGAATCTCAGGGCTCAAATATATTAGGACCATAGGTTTAGAGCTGGAAGGATAATTATAGGCCATTTAATCCAGATCCCTCATTTGATACATGAGAAAACTTGCGCCCATGTTGCTTAAGGTACTTGCCCAGGGTCATACAGGTAGGAAATAAAAGAACTGGGATTTGAACCTTGGTCCTATGACTCAAAATTCAACTTTCTACTATGAGTAACTAGCAAGGTGAGTTAGAGATCCTACCAGAAGATGGCAGATTTTATCCCAGTGTTATCCCTGATATTTGGTGAGATGAAACAGTAGACCAGAGACTGGAATGTCTCTTTAAAACATTATACCATATTTGGAAGGATCAGGATAGGTAGAAGGGGGTAGGGAAGGAGCAGGTGAAATAAAGTAGTTCTGTACATTAAGGAGACATATTCATATGTGGAATTTGAGACAAAGGGAATAAAACCTGACATCAAGAAGTTGAGTGAAGATCAGTGGAAATAGAAGCAAGAATAGCAATGATTCATCTACTACAGACACTTGAATAGAAAGAGGAAATAGATGAGCAATTTAAGTCAACAGATTACAAACCACACACAGAAGCAGGACGTAGTAGTGATAGGGATTTCACTTATTTGGATATTGGCTCTAGTTTTAATAGGGCTTGCTCTCCACAAAAAGCACCCCAAACAGCTTCTTTTCTTGGCCCACCTTGAAAATTTCCTCATTCACCTTTCTGTCTTCGCCATCAAAAACAATGAGTCACATCACTTGATCCCTAACCTCATAGCCCCAAATGGACTTATAGGAGATTTAAAAATGACATTAAAGAAAACCAAGACAGAAAAAAAAAAAAAGTCAGATTAGACTTAGAGAAGAGAGCTATGCAGGTGGCAACACGATTGTGAGGGAATTTCTTGGCCCCTGAGGCATCAATTCACAAAGTAACTTAGACAGGAAGATACCAAAAGTGGGGAAATCTTAGACCTTATTAATACAGAGAGAGAGGATATCAGCAACTCCTCCACTTTATGCTTACTTTCTCACCTGTACCAAATGTTCCTGAGAATCATTAACATAAAGTGAGGGCATCCTCAGTAAGGTTATTATTATTATTAGAAAACTGGCTTTCGGGGCGGCCAGGTAGCACAGCAAGTAAGAGCACCGGCTCCAGTGTTGAGAAGACCTGGAGATCGAATCCCGGGCTCAGACACTTAGCACCCACCCAGAAACACCTGGCCGTGTAACCTTGAGCAAGTTACTTAACCCCAATTGCTTAGGGGTGGCCAGGTGGCTCAGCGAGTAAGAGTACCGGCACCAGTGTTGGGACGACCTGGAGATCGAATCCCAGGCTCAGACACTCAGCACCACACCCAGAAATAACTGGCTGTATAACCTTGAGCAAGTTACTTAACCCCGATTGCTTAAAAATTAAAAAAAAAAAATTAAAAAAAAAAAAAGAAAACTGGCTTTCACAAGTGGTATAAAATGGACCACATTTTTGCCAGCTCACAATTGATTGAAAGAAGTTGAGAGTGCAAATCTGACTGCGTGGGCAGCTAGGTGGCGCAGTGAAGAGAGCACCAGCCCTGGAGTCAGGAGGACCTGAGTTCAAATCCGGCCTCAGACACTTAACACAAAAACTAGTCATGTGACTTGGGGCAAGTTACTTAATCCCAATTGCCCTCCAAAAAGCAAAAATTAAAAAAAAAAAGATCTGACCATGTTTATTGCTTATTGATTATGAAAAATCATTTGATTCAGTAAAGTGAAATGCTTCCTTGAACAATTGGTCTCCTATCCATACATCAAAAACATTAGAAATCCTTGAAAGACAAGGCAACAAAAATAACTTTGTTTACTAGCTCTCTGATCATAAACATCAGGTAAGGTAAAGGAGGTCAGTGTATATTTACCCAAGGCGTTTGTCCCCACAAAAGGTTCTCTCTTCATTTGCCTTCCTCTTTTGCTATGTCTTCTAGCAAGGGTGTCCAGAACCTGGCCAGGGCTTCTTACATGACTTGGATAAGATGGAAATCAGTTCTGTTCCTCCCACTGAGCACCATGAGGCCTTATTCTCTGCTCTGACCCTGTATTAAGTAAACACCCAGAAATGTCTTCTGATCTGCTGATGTAAGCCAAATTGGCCCCTGGGCCTTGCCAGCTGGCCTGCTGCTGCACACTTAGGACTTCAGGGCTTTTCCATCTACCCTGAACTTCATATGTATATATGAATGTGAATGTAGGTTCTTTGAAAGCAAAGACTGTCCGAGTTTTTCTAGGTGCTTGGCACATACTTAATAAATTCAGTCCTAGAGGAAATCCAGTACAGTTGAAAAGAGATTCCTTGTGGTCAATGAACAAACATTTATTAGCATCCACTATGTTCCAGGCATTTTACTAAGCTCTGGAGATACAGAGTTAATCCCTGCTTACAAGGAGCTTACAGTTTAATGGGGGAGACAACATGTAACAACAGTCTATATGCAGACTGAGTTGGAAATAATCAACAAACAGAAGGCACTAGAATTAAAAGAGATTAGGAAAGGCATCTCGCAGAAGGTGGGATTTTATCTGGGACTTTAAGGAAATCAAGAGGCAGAAAGGAGGAAGGAGAGTATTCCATGCATAGAGGACAGCCAGTGAAAATACCTGGAGCAGAGAGATGGAGGGTTTTGTTTGATGATTAGCAAAGAGGGAAGTGTCACTGGATCACAAAGTATATGAGAGGTATAAGGTATAAGACTGGGAAAATATGGAGCGGCTATGGATGATGCGGACTTCCAAATACTCTTTGCAGATGACATTGTGCTGGTTGCATCAAGCCCTGGAACAATACATAGCTTCCTGAAAGAAATCAGGAAGAGTTTGACCTGACTGTCCACATAGGAAAAAAAGTGGATGAATAAATGTCCATTGCCCCAGTTATAAAATGGAATTGGATGGATCACTTATAGATCTTGAGCTTATCCATTAGTATGTGTTTCTAAGAAAGAAAGTACAAATGCACAACAATTTGAGACCTAAGTTTAAAAGGAAGAAGATAGTGTGATGGATTGCCTTCAGGAAACTATGAAGTTCCTCTAATGATACCTAATTTAACACAGAAACAAAGACCTATCTTTTTGATACCAGTATTTCTATTGATGGTGTTATATAACTATGGCATGGAACACAGCAGTCTCTAAATTGAAAATTAATGTCACACAAAGATGTAGTTTGCATAGTGAATGTGGTTAGGCTGAAACCACTAGAGAGGCCTAAAAGATAGATTTTTGAAATGATAGCTCCATAGGATATAACATTCTCAATGGACAAAAAAAAAAAAAAAACCTTGAAATCATTATTTTCTTCCTGTGTTCTGGGAAATCCATACTATTTGACAGGTTGAAAATAAATTAGTACATGGATGTTCAAATGTAAATATTATATAAAAAGCATATGATTTGACACACCAAATGATTGCTACCTTGATAATTACCACTAAGCTCCTTGATTTGCAACCATTTCATTTTAAAATATATTGGGCCTTTTCATAGCTTATCATATATTGTATAGACCTGCACACTGTTGATACCCATGGTTGTATTTAATTTCCGATAAGGCTTAGTAAGTGGCTTATGATAATAGATATTAACTTGCTTTTTCCTCCTCACTCCCTTCTCTGAGATCCTTTCAAAAGCTTCTTACTGTCAACCTTTGGCAACTCCCAGAGGTTTTCTTCGAGGGCTATGGTATCCTGCAGAGCTGATAAAAATGAAAGTGGCTGAATCAATTATACTGCTCTCCATCAATGAATATTTATTAAATTCCATCGAGGAATAGCTCACAACGAAAGGCATCCTGTGGCAGCATTTTCAGCAGCCCTGTCTCAGCTGCTCTCACCAAGTGTAAAATACTGCTGGAATTCGATTTCCAAACAACACAATAGATCTAAAGTCATCGTGGATGTTTCCTGTTTTGTTGAATAGTAGTGACTGCCAGTAGCACTGAGGATCCAAGAATGCAATTAGCAGCACCACTGAATATAGAAGGGAGAGGGGAGCAGATTAGGCATGTAGGTATTAGTTGACTGCAAGCAAGAACATTGATCCCCTGTCACATTGACAGATTGTTCCCTGCAGAGGTGAACATTCAATCCATTTTGGCTTTTCAGGTAGTCATGCAAAGGTCTCTGTGCCTTAAACTGTCATTTTTATAAACAACTCCATCAATAAATACTTGGTATAGCAGAGACAGGAACAGAATTATAGAGATACGTATAGACTGTCTTCAGTGTTTGGGGGAACTAAACAGTGTTGGAGGTTTTGACTTGGGTAGCATTTTCAGTAGACTAAGCCATACTGCTAGCCTAGAGTTAAAGCAGTTTCGTAGTGGAAATGTCGTAGCATAGGTATGGATTTCTGTCCCATCATGATCTTATTCTGGTGCCTTTGTGACTAGACAGGGTGCAAAGAAAATGTTAAGTTTCAGTGTTTGGCAGATCAAATTGTGACTGACATTCCTCAAGCTGAAGGATAAACTAGTTGTTCTGATAGAGACATAACCTTATCTTACAGTGTGTTTTTGTTGTTATTTTTTTAAACCTGCCTTACACTTGGTGTTCTGTTAGGAAACAGTAGGATGCCTGCAGGATAGCTTTTGTTATATTTGGGGGTTTTTTTGTTTTTGTTTTTTGCTTTTTGGAGGGGGGAAGGTATTTTGTTATATTTTGGCTATTCAGTAAAGAATTTAATAATTTTCATGGACAGAAAGAAGACTGCGTTCCTACCTTTATCCCAATATTTGCACTTTCAGTGGCTAGTCACATATTTCACCATTTGACTGACTGTTAAAAGGAAACATTTAATAAGTATTAAGATGGGGAAGGGGGGAGGGGGAGGAACAAAGAAAGAAGAAGAGGGACAGGGCTCCTTGGTGCAAACTCTGACAGAATTGCCAATTTGTTCTTCAGCCACAGGATATGGAGACAGTTTTTGCCTAGTTTGACCAAGCCAGTAATGTGGATCATCTCAGCAGTCACTCTGGCCAAGTCTTCATCAATACAGGCTTTTCTTTCTTTAATAAAAAATTGGATATTTTTAAAGGCTTTTGTTTTGCTCTAAAGAGGAAGAAGTCTGGGTACTATAACGATTTGTACACTGCCAAGTACTATCACCACTCAGTTGCTTACCATAGGCTCCTTACAGACTCTTTCCATTGTATTGTTGGCTAGCAAAAAAGCCCCATTGCAATGTGGCAAATGAGTGACTCTTTAAAAGTCTGCTTTCTTCTGTTGTGTGTCAGCAGTATTAAAAAAATTTTCTGGGTAGAACCCCTCTGACAGTTGGAGTGCCTAGAATAATGCTAGCCAGACTGAAACTAAGAACATATAATTTCCCTATGCAAGTCAATTCTAATTCTTCTAAATAAGTGTAATCGAGTTTTCAAAAGGTAGCTAGGAAAATTATGAATTATAATGAGCTGGCATTAACAATGTCTGTGACTGTCTAAGCTAAAAAGCGTAGCAGTCTCCATTTTATGAGGTGTTCTTTGTACTTAAAAAGTAAGCGCTCAGAATTATTACCCCAATACTTAAACATTTTTTCTCCCATGTTTTTGAAGAGCTAGTATTAAATGGATAAATATTTCCCCCATGTTCATTAGATGAGAATAATCTCTATCTATGAAATCCAGGGGTTTGAAGAGCAAAGGAGAAGGGACAATTCCAAAATATTTGGTCCTAATGAGTTCCCTGGATAAGCTTTCTTCCCAGACATACTAAAGCAGATAAAGTTGATTTGCATACTTATAAATATAAAAAAGACATTTCCATCTTCTATGTTCTGGAAGAGGAAAAAAGGTACTTATTAATTATATCTTTCAGGAAAAAGTTTTCCCTAACCACCCTTTTTTTTCCTTTTAATTATTTCTATTCCTTACTCTGCTTCCTTATGACTAGATCAAGAGTGTATAATCCAATAGATCTGGCATCATTTGGTGAAAGAGCATAAGAACAAAGTAAAACAGAAGGAGGCTCAGAATGACACTCCAAAAATGAGACAGCATTTTTCATTCCTGTTGTTCACATATGAGTTCTTAAAGGAAGTTTCCAAACAATGTGTGATGAAGATGCAAGCAGGGCTTTGTAACACATCTATGGTTGGATAAGAAATTCTCCCACCTTATTAATGGCACCACTGATCTATTAATCGACTGCCAGGTGAAGCAAAGAGTATTTTTCTCCATCTTGGATCTATGTTGAATTCATAACACTCAGGGTTACAACAAGCAAAGATCCCAAATAACCAAGAATATAATTAAACCTGATTTCCTTATATTAATATAGAAAGTCAATGAAGTGCACCCTTGTATTTAATGCCATCAACAGTAGTTAATGTATGTATCTGTCTTAGCTTTCCATCAGACTAAAGGCTCTATAGTTAAAGTTTGTATTTTCTCCAGGGAATTCCTATGCAATAGGCAACTAATAATGAACATATTATACTATATTCTTGTATCTTGTGGCCTCGGATATTCTTTAATCTTGATGAAAAAAATCAGAGGCAATTTAATGTAATGGAAAAAGCACTAATCTGGATGTCAGAAGGCCTGACTTTGAGTGCTGATTCTCTCACTTACTAGCCATGTCACTTGTGGATTTTGAACCTGTTTCCTTGTCTGTAAAATAAGGATTAAAATTACTCATACTATCTAATTTCATGGGGTTGTCAGGGGAAAAAAACTGTCACTAAATTAATGTTTATAGATTATTTTATAACTTCTAATTATTAAAAAATAACTTATTTAATATTATATTTGGTATCATGATTGCTTATGAACAAGAATTATTCTATTAGATTTTAATTTTATCAAAATAATATAGTATTTAATATAAAAATATTAAAATGTTCTTGTTTTTGAAATGTCAGTACTTATGGCATGAGTGTCTTTCTACATAGGTTTTCTTTCTAGGCACAGAATGAATTCCTTCCTAACCTCTTAGAATCTCTAGCTTCCTTCTGGATTCAGCTCATGGTTCCAGCAGCTTTTCCTAACTTCTCTAAATTGTTAATACTTTCTCCTTCCTGCAATGCTCATGCATCACATGATCTGTTTACATACTATTTCCCTCAGGTGAATGAGTGCTTCTGGAGATCAGAGATTGTTGATTGTTTTGTTAATATTAATATCAACTCCATACCCTGAAGATCATATGCTTCTGATGTTACTGGAAAATGTGTTGAAATTATAGAATATGAAAAAAAAACACTTTTGTATTGTGTTTTGGGCACAAAATTGCCAGAGATAAATTTATTAATTAATTTAATTATAAGCCACTTTGCTAAAGAGAGAAATTCAAAAGGAGCAAGGTTTCCCCCCCAAGACTCTGTAAGTCTTTATGGCATAAGCCATTTCCACTCACAATTTTGCTCTCAAGTATTCCCAAACAAAAGACAAAATTCCAAGAGAATCCCTCTCTAGCAACTCCCTCTATGGATTCTACTTTCCAACTGGTCAAAAGCATTATAAATGCAAGAAACAAGGTGCTTCTGCTAATTGAATTAGTCAAACACTTTTTTTCTTCTCTTTTTTACCCTTAATAACTTTTGGGGGAAGGATCCCTTCCTGAGTTAATTGGGAGCCTTTCTCTTTAGAACCTGGTTAGGTCTTTGATAATGATTTTTAAAAGTTTTAATGTAGACATGATTTCAGAATTGATAGTTAAAGATTAGCTCTCATTAAGATTAGACTAAATAAGTTATTTACATTACTTTGTAACATGACATGGCCTAAAGAATTAGGCAGTTAGAAGTGGAGAGAGAGGGGTGGCTAGGTGGCACAGGAAATAAAGTACGGCCCTGGAGTCAGGAGGACCTGAGTTCAAATGTGATTTCAGACACTTATCACTTACTAGCCGTGTGACCTTGGGCAAGTCACTTAACCCCAATTGCCCTGTTTTCCCACCTCCAAAAAGAAAAAAAAAGTTGAGAGGGAAGGTGGACTTAATAAGTTTCCACAAGAAGTCAGTCAGCTAGCTTCTGTTAAGCACCTACTATTTGGTAGGTACTGTTCTAAGCCCTGGGGAGACAAAGAATTTTTTTTTTATTATTTTTTAAAAAACAGTCCCTGCTCTCAAGAAGCTTATAGTCTAATGAAGGAAGCAACATCCACAAAATATATACAAATGAGATCTATACAGGATGAATTAGGCTCTTCTTAGAGCAAAGGTTACTAAGATTAAGGAAAAGTATTTTTGCAGAAGATGGGACTTCAGCTGAGACTTCAAGGAAGCCAGCAAAGCCAGGAGGTGGAGGTGAAGAGGGAGAGAGTTCCAGGCTTGGGGGAACAGCCAGTAAAAAGCTCAAAATTAGAAGATGTACTTTACTGTCCAAGGAACAAGGAAGCCAGTCAGTTTCCCTGGATCACAGAGTATACAGAAGAGAGTAAGGTACAATCTAAAAAAGAATTGTTACATGAATAAAATACTTTCTGGGAAGTGTTAGTATTCTCTCTTAAGAGAGAACAGGTGCTCATTGATGATTTGATTTCTAAAGAGTTATAGAGGGGGCAGCTAAGTGGCACATGAGTAGAGGCCCCTGGAAGTCAGAAGGACCTGAGTTCAGATCCGGCCTCAGACACTTCACACACACACACACACACACACACACACACACACACACACACACACAAAACTAGCTGTGTGACCTTGGGCAAGTTATTTAACCCCAACTGCCCTCCAAAAAGAAAAAAAAAAGAGTTATAGAAGACATGTACTTTTTACATAGTAGACATTTTCCTTGCTAAATATTTCTTCTGTTCTTTAAGTTGCTGCATAGTTTTCCCTCTGTAAGAGATCAGGTTGTGGGGGAACTAGAAATTTATTTAGTTTGAGGTTTGTTGTTTTTGTTTTTGCTTTGAGAAGAGACTTGTAGTTCCCTGGGTAGATAATCCCAGATGCATTTATGATGATACATAGATAAAAAAAATCATACAAGATGAGAAGGCAAGGAGAGGTATCTGCAATTGATGAAATTGTGAAGTTAGTCAAACCAAAGAGAATAGGCATTGATTGAGGAAGGGAAAATCTGAAATAGTTTAGTAATCCAAGTAGATTGAACAGAGAGCCCTCTTACTATAGCATTTGAATAAGGTTCAAAGGATTTCAAGTTTCAAACTTTTTTCAAGAGTTTACTTTTAGTTGAACTGCCTCTATAGAGAGTCAGTTGATTAGAGGTAATCAATCAAGTGAAGTAACAAAAAGGCTAGAATTCTGAAGATATCTAGTCCTACCCAATTAGTTGAATTTAGACAAGTCTCTATGCCTCAGTTGCTATTTATATGCTATGCCTCAGTTTGCTATTATAATAAAATTATAATAATGATACTTGCCCTACCCTGGTGGAAATTTGGAAAGATGATAAAAATAGATGTTAAAAACTAATTTTTAAAACTACTTTTCAAATATAGATTATTTCTAAGGATAGCTTCTAAAATGCACAAAATATTTGACACTAAAATTGCTAACTATACCAAAACAAGAAAAAGAAAATGAAGGAATTGGAATAGGCAATGAGGAAACAAAACTATTCACTCTTTCCAGATAATAAGATGGTATATTTAGAGAACCCTCGAGAATCAACTGAAAAACTAATTGAAACAAGTTAACAACTTTAGCAGAGTTGCGGGATATAAAATAAGCCCACATGGATCATCAGCATTTCTACATACTACCAGCAAAACTTAGCAAGGAGAGATAGAAAGAGAAATTCCATTTAAAATAACTACAGACAGTGTAAAATACTTGGAAGTCTACCTGCCAAGACAAACCCAGAGATTATAGGAACACAATTAAGATACATTTTTCACACAAATAAAGACAGATCTAAACAGCTGGAGAAATATTGAGTAGGCTGAGCCAATATAATAAAAATGACAATTCTATCTAAGTTAATTTACTTATTCAGTATCATACCAATCCAACTTCAAAAGATTTATTTTTATAGAGCTAGAAAAAAACCCAGTAACAAAATAAAATGTGAAAGAAGGTAATTTAATAGTTCCATATTTCAAACTATGTTACAAAGCAGTAATTATCAAAACAATTCAATATTGGCTGATAAAGAGTGAATGGAATAGATGAGTCATATGATCCACAGTAGAAAATGACCATAGTGAACTAGTGTTTGATAAACCCAAAGATCTAAGCTTTGGGGATAAGAACTCAATATTTAACAAAAATTGCCAGGAAACCTGGAAAGCAGTTTAGCAGAAACTAAGCACAGACCAACATCTTACATTGTATACCAAGATAAAGTCAAAGTAGATAATTGATTTAGACATAAAGGGTGATGTAATAAGTAAAGTAGGAGAACGTGGAAAAATGTAACTGTCGGATCTATTAATAAGAAAAGAGTTTATGACCAGACAAGAGATGTAGAGGATTACAAGAAGTCAAACAGATCATTTAAATTACATGAGATTAAAAAGCTTTTGTACAAACAAAACTAATATAACCAAAATCAGAAAGAAAAGAAACTGGGAGGAGGGGTGATTTACAGCAAGTTTCTCTGATAAAGGTTTCATTTCTCAAATGTATAAAGAACTAAGCCAAATTTACAAAAATAAGAGCCATTTCCTAATTGATAAATAGTCAAAAGATATGATAAGGCAATTTTCAGAAAAAAAAGAAATCAAAGCTATTAATAGTCACATAAAAATGCTCTCAATAACTACTGATTAGAGAAAATGCAAATTAAAACAACTCTGAAGTACCACTTCACACCTATCAAAATGGCTAATATGACAGAAAATGACAAATGCAGGAGGTGATGTGAAAAAATTGGACAGTAATTGATTGGGACACTAATAGTGTTGGTGGAGGTGTGAACTAGTCCAACCATTCTGGAGAACAATTTAGAATTACTCCCAAAGAGCCATAAAACTGTCCATGCCCTTTGACCTAGCAATACCACTACTAGGTCTGTATCCCAAAGAGATGAAACAAAAGAAGACAGGACCTATTTGAAAAAAAAAATATTTATAGTATCTCTTATTGTGGTGGCAAAGAATTAGAAATTAGGGTGATATCCATCAGTTGGGAAATGGTTGTATAAGTTGTGGTATATGATTGTTATGGAATACTGTTGTACTATAAGAAATGACAAGCCAGATCCTTTCGGGAAAACATGGGAAGATTTATATGGACTGATGCAAGGTAAAGTGAGTGGAAGCAGGAGAACACTGTACACAGTAACAGCAACATTGTAAGAGTGGTCTTCTGTGAAAGATTTGGCTACTCTGATCAAGACAGTAATCTAAGACAGTTCCAAAGGACCCATGATGAAAGATGCTATTCATCTCCAGGGGAATACTAAGGAACTCTGAATATAGAGTGAAGCATACTTTTTTTTTTTACTTTATTTTCATTGTTTGGTTTTATTTGTGCTTTCTTTTGCAACATGACTAATAATGGAAAAATAATAATAATGGTTTGTAAGGACTTTCAGGTGTTTGCTGTGTGATTTTAGCTTGGCCCTTAACCAGTATGATCTCCACTGCAAGTGTTAGGGTGGATGAGCACTGAAGACCTTGCAAGAATTCTGAGTTCTCACCTCTAAGAATGAAGGACCACACCCTTCTTATTGCCCCTCCCCCAGGCTTGTTCATGCCTCTGTAGAGGTGTGAATCCTCCTTGAGAAGATGGTATAAAAGTAAGTTTTGGAGCTGATTCCACTCATTATTCCTGTAGAATACTCCAGAATAGAAGGGCTGCCTATCTCCTCTGTCTCTACACATAGAGTTGCAAGATCCCAAATGGAAGGAGAAGACAGGACCCTGCATTCCACAGACAGCTATACCTCCTCCACAGAGGATTTGTCTGTGGATTCCAACAGCTCTGAGAAGGAGATTCAAAATGAGGAGGAAAAGGATCATGGAGATCCTTGGGGACTCAGCCTGAAGGACACTGGCACACCAACAGTCATAGAGCTCTGGCCACAATTCAAGCATGGAAAGACTCTTTGTTTCTCCCGACTCTTTGAGACCCAGAAGATGCCATCCATGTGGCAGGAAGTAGGAAGGAGACTGAGAAGGAGGAAAAAGCAGAAGGCACAGTGTCCCCCAGACCCTACCTTGGGGGGCCCTCAGATAGTAAGACCACCAGACCCAGAGGAATGCCTAACAGATGATGAGATAAAAATGATGGCTCCAGTAGTCCCCCAGCCTGGCTCTCAAGTGACTGACTATTCCCACGACCCTCAGTCAGAGGAGGTGGCCCCATGGCGGTATGGCCCTGCCAAGCTTTGGTATGATATGCTGGAGGTTCCTCCCCATGGGAGAGGTTTTGATTATGGATTTAGACTCCGAGAAAAGTCACCAGAAGAGGAGGAGACAACCCAAACAGACCACCCCTTGCTGAAGGATGAAAACTTTCTGATGGTCACTCAGAAGTCCTGGGAAGACGACATTATTTGGGATAACAGGGATATTCAAAGGTCCTTCCCTGATGCCCAAAAAGTTTCTCAAGCAGGATGGATTCCCTCTGGGGAGACTAAATTTCTCAAAACAGGTGCCTGTGACCCTTCTCAGCCTGGCGGGTCCATTTTCATCCCTGAGAGTGAAGACCTCATCTATAGCCAATGGGAGGACAACATTATTTGGGATGCCCAAGCCATGCATAAGCCACTGTATCCTACAGTCATGACCCTTGACCCAGATGATGAGAACCTCCTGCTGTTTGATGTCAAGGAGCCTCAAGAAGTAGAGTGCCCAGCCCAGAAGCAGCTTTCTGAGAAGGGCCAGATGATGCTAAGATGTGACAGCTTGGGAGAGGATGGGGCTGAGCAGATTCCAGCCCAGCTGAAAGCCAAGGACCCCTGGAACCTGTCCAATGATGAATTTTACTTCCCTCAGCAGCATGGCCTTCAGGTTTCCATCAGGGATCTTATAATCCAGCATTCGCTTCCAGCACTGAAGCTGCACTCCAGCCTCTTTCCTACCCACATGAGAGCCGAACAACTCTGTCTGTTTCATCGACCACCAGTCAGGTGGCTGGGCAAAGGGCCCCACCCTGTCCACGACTTGACCTTCCACATCCAAAAGAAAGCCCAGGAACGCAAGCAGGAGCTGCAGGCATCAGGGGGCGGTCACATGTTTTTTATGAAGACAATTCAGGACTTGAGTGGGCAGGATGGAGATCTCATTCTGGTTGAATGGAGTGAGGAGCACCCACCATTCTTGAACCAGGTTGGAATGGCTTCCCAGATCCAGAACTATTACAAAAGGAAAAATGGGAAAGACGCTGGACCTCCTGTCTGCAAATATGGAAACCCTGTGTTCTGTTCATCTTCACCCTTCCTGGGGCAACTCCATGCTGGACAATTCTTACAGGCTTTGGAAAACAAACTTTTTCGGGCTCCCATCTACCCACATCAGATGGCAGACACAGATTTCCTGGTTGTGGTAACCAAAGCAGGCTACTTTCTGAGGGAAGTGAAAGATATATTTACTGTTGGGCAGCAGTGCCCATTGAATGAAGTTCCTGCCCCCAACTCAAAAATGGCAAAGGATTACATCCGCGAATTCCTCCAGGTATTTATATATAGGCAGTTTTGGAAGAGCCCTCACAGGCCTCGGAGGATTCGCATGGAGGATGTCCACAGGGCCTTCCCCAAACTTTCTACGACCAGCATTCGAAGGAGACTCACTAAGTGCTCAGATTTCCATCGGTCAGGGGTCTATTTTAATTGGTGGGTGCTGAAGGCTGGATTCCGCCTACCGAGTGAAGAAGAGCTGAGAGCCATGGTGACCCCAGAGAAATGTTGTGCTTTGTATAGCATGCAGGCTGCCCAGCAACGCCTCAAGGATGCTGGTTATGGGGAGATACTGCTCCTGAACACAGAGACCAGTGAAGAAAGCATGTGTCTCGATGATGAGGTCCAGGCTGCTCCATGGAACACAACTCGGGCTTTCCTAGCAGCCACCAAGGGGCAGTGTCTGCTGGAGGTGGCAGGAGCAGCTGATCCCACAGGCTGTGGGGAGGGAATCTCCTATGTCAAAGTTGCTTGTAAACCCAAGGAAGACAACAAAACCAGCTTAGGGGCAGGGAGAGTGATAGGTACTGATGCAGACCTTCGACGTCTCACTCTGAAGGGAGCCAGGAAGTTGCTGAAGGTATTTGGGGTGTCAGAAGAGGAGATCCAGAAGCTGTCCCGTTGGGAGGTTGTTGCAGCTATACGAACCCTGTCTACTAAGGAACTACACTCAGGGACCAAGACCAGAGCCCTCACCAGATTTGCACGAGCCTCCCATTCCTCAGGAGCACAGCAGCAGAGACACTACCAGAAAGAGGTCCAAAGAGTTTTTGACCTCCAGAATAAGTTCCTGGCTTCTACTGAGGTGCTGACCACAGACACAGACAGTTCAGATGAAGAAAATGATTGTGTGATGGAGCGGATGTGTCAGGAAATTGAGGGCCTCCTAGATGGTAAGACCAGCCCTCAGAGGCTACAGAGAGAGAAGGAAAAGCGGGAGAGCCTGGAGTTGCAACAGCTGATGCTTGGACATGGGGGTGCTCACCTCCAAGACAAAGGCAAGAAAGAGAAGCAGGATGGGGGTGCAGCCACCTCAGCTCCCATATCTCTGGTGATCCACCGGACTTATATTGATGAGTCTGGCAAGGAGTACATGCGGAGTGAGACAGTCCGGGACCCAGCGGTGATCAACACCTACATCCTCGTCAGGACGACCAAAGATGAGGACTCCATCCGCAAGATCGTTCTGGCAGACGAGCAGAGGCAGTTGGAATTGCGGAAAGAGAAGAAAAGACTCCAAGACAGACTTCGCTGGATCCGCATAGCAAAGGAGAGGAGAGAACTGAAGGAGCGCCATTCCACAGAGAAGCTGCCCAAAACAGAGGCCCCTACATTGAATCTAATATGTGGTAACTGTGGATCCCGTGGTCACATTAAAACAAACAAGATGTGTCCAAATTACTACCCTCCCAAGGACCTGACCTCCACACTCAAGGTCTTGACACAGGAAGAGAAGGAAAAGGAACTGGCTAAACAAATACCTCAGGAGTCCCTTATCAAACCCCAAGGAACCAAAATTTTCATGAAGGGAAAGCTATTTGAAACTGTGAATGAGGTCCAAAGGGAAACTTTGAAAGTGAGAGTTGAGAAACGGCCCCTGCCTGAGAAGAGCCACTCTGGCCCTTCCCTGAAGAGAAAATGTGTGCCCCTCCCTCAGAAGAGACAGTCTGGCCCTCCCCAGGAGAAAAGATCTCTGCCTGTTGCCCAGAAGAGCCAGTCTGGCCCTCCCCAGAAGAGACGATGTGTGGCCATGCCCCAGAAGAGCCAACCTGGCCATCCTCACGAAAGAAAATCCATGCCCATGTCCCAGAAGAGCCATCCTGGCCATCCTCAGGAAAAAAAATCTATGCCCATGTCCCAGAAGAGTCAGTCTGGCCTTGCCCAGGAGAAAAGATCTACACTCATGTCCCAGAAGAGCCAGTCTGGCCATCCTCAGGAAAGAAAATCCATGCCCATGTCCCAGAAGAGCCAGCCTGGCCATCCTCAGGAAAGAAAATCCAAGCCCATGTCCCAGAAGAGCCAGCCTGGCCCTTCCCAG
>NW_027186304.1:94937703-94993306 GCF_028583685.1 Petaurus breviceps papuanus | reverse complement strand
CTCATGTCCCAGAAGAGCCAGCCTGGCCCTTCCCAGGAGAAAAGATCAGCACTCATGTCCCAGAAGAGCCAGCCTGGCCCTCCCCAGAAGAAAAGATCTTTGCTCATGCCCCAAAATAGCCAGTCTGTCCCTCCCAAGAAGAGACAATGTGTGCCCCTGCCCCAAAAGAGCCAGCCTGGCCCTCCCCAGAAGAGACGATCTGTGGATGTGGACCCTAATGAAAGTTTGAGCTGCATCCGGCATCCATGCCAACCTGCTCTTTCTTGCTCTCCATCCAGAAGACATACAAAATCTCCTCATCCAGTAGTATCTCCCCAGGTCACTTTAGAAAAGCCTGGGAGGCCCCCTTCTGTGAAACTTATGGCCAAACCCCATCAGAGGACTCTGCCACCTCCAGTCCTCTTAGCTCGGAGTGAACCTGAACAACCCTCAGAACCCCTGCGTAAAGACTGGAGTCTTCAAAATTGGCTTCAACAGAGATACAGAAGTTTAACAAGGCCTTGCCAGAATGGACCAGACTTCATGGCCCAGATTCAGAAACCAGTGATCCCTCCACCCAAGGCAGGCCCAATTCCTCCATACCTCCTGTCTCATTCTGCTAGGAAGTCTCAGAATCCCTTAACCTGTTCAAAGCCATGGCTGCATGATTCATCTGACCAGCAGTGCAAAAGGCCCAGAAATTCTTTATGCCAACCTGGGCAGGAATTGGCCCAGGAATCCACAATTACTTCCAGACAAGTTCCTCAGGACAGATCACTCCAGAGATCCCCAGTAGACAAGGACACACGGCCAGTCCTCCTACAGAAGTCGGGTACAAGAATACCCCAGATTCCTTCTCAGGACAGAATTACAGAGGGCCTGGCCACAAAGCATCAGGGCAGTATTTTGTATAAGGACCTCCAGGTTTCTGACACAGATGAAGAAGAGGAGAAGGAAGAAATAGATACTGAATAAAGAAACACAGAGACTATAAGATTTTGGTATCTTGTGATATGTGGGTGTGAGGGCTTTTGCAGGTGGAGAGAAAACAAGATGAAATTTGGAAGAGTCCTGGTGGATGAATAATAAATGTAAATGATATTATGATAAAATGAAAAATCATTTTTTTTGAGATCACAGGACCTTGACTCTAAGTTCTGGGCCTTTCACATAATGTGGTCTTAGGTCTTTCAACCATTCTGATCTTCAACTTCTGAGCAAGATGATCACTAAGGCTCTTCTAACTCTAGCCCTGATGATATTTAAACCAGAAGAGTGGGGGAAGGGGTGGAGACAACGGGTCAACCCTGGAGAACTTCCTATAGGAGGGAGGGCCTAGGATCACTTTTATCTCTTACTGTGTCTTCTCACAAATTGTGTAAAGCTAGTGATTCTCTGCCCACATCCCTACCCTTGCCACAGATCAGCATTTTCATCAGAGAGATTGGGGACTGAGTTACCAGGAAGAAGATGACCAGGAAGATCATGGGGAAAACTGCAGGGGAGAAGACACCCTTGTCCATCTCCTCTATACTACCTGGCCTCTAAACCCCATTCTCAGTGTTGTAAATGGTTTTGTAAATGGGTGTAAGGGGTGCTTGGGGTGCGCAGGAGATAGGTCTTGTAAGCAAGAAATGGAACATGGGAGGGTATGTGACTAAATCTAAAGATAAGACTACAGATGGCCTCTTCTTTTTCTGCCAATTACCATGTTTCCCCGATAATAAGACACTGTCTTATTTTTTTTTTTGAAAGAAAAACACCAGAGGGCTTATTTTCAGGGGAGGGCTTATGTTGTCCTGCCTCAGCTCTCCTCCGTGGCACTGCTCTCAATGGCACCAGCAAGCAAATCACTGGGGAAGAACAGGATGACACGCTCACTGCTGCAGCTCTGATTGGATGCAGCTTGGAGCGCGGCATGCGTTTCATGCTACTACAGTAGCAATCTCAATAGGGCTTATTTTCAGGGGAGGGCTTATTTTAGAGGAATCTTACACAGTAAGGGGAGGGCTTATTTTCAGGATAGGTCTTATTATCGGGGAAACACGGTACTTATCCAGGGAATGAATTCACTCTATTCAGTTGAATATCTGCCTCCAGAGAAAGAATCGATATTGTCTGAATACAGACCAAAGCATGGTATTTTTTCACTTTCAGTCTTTTTTTTTTTATTTGAATCTTCTTGTACAAAATGACTAATAAGGAAATGTTTTACATGATTGCACATGTATAAACTATATTGCATCGCTTACCTTCTCAGAAAGGGGAGAGGAGAGGGAGGGATAGAATTTAGAACTCAAAACTTTTTTAAGAAACATTAAAATTGTTTTAATACATAATTGGGGGAAATATTATGTATTTTTAAAATTATATACAAATACAAATTGAGCACTTATTCTTACTTGAAACTTCATGGCTCTGAAAGCACAATCCCTTGGTTTCTGTAAAATATTTTAAAGTGTAAATAAAACTTTTCTATTTTTGAAAAAAATAAAAGTTAAAAGTACTTTTCAAATATAAATCATTACCAAGGACAGCTTCCAGAACGCATATACCAGAAGCTTGGGCATTGTTCTTTGGTTGTCGCTGTTTTTAACATGTTGTCTTTCTTGTTTTATATTTTTTTTTAAAAAAAGCCATATTGTCATTATCTTGTCTGTTTTAAAAGGCAACTTCTGGGAAGGCAGAGAATGTGCCTTTTCTTTGAGTAGTCAGTCTGTGTATCCAAGTGTCTTACACAGCACAGTGTGATGAGAGGGAAGATTTTAGAAAAGCAGACAGTACATTATAAATTGTGTTTCCTGTGTTTTCCACTAGGTTTCCCCAACACACAATCGTCCTGTGGGCACAGGAGAGCAGAGACAACAACAGACTCATTCAGTCCTGTCTTCACCTCCCAGAGGAGCAGTCAGCTTAAGGTATGAGTACTGAAACAGCAGAGAGACAGGTCCAGTCCCAAGGGATCCAATCACAATTAGAAATACATCAAAGGAACAGAGAAAAAAGCAACAGAATCTTCTTCAAACCTGTCCTGTGGTAGAATGGTGTAATTAAAATCCCCTTTCCTTCAGGTCCACTTTTTGCATTCATAAGTCACTGACCCAGAATTGTCAATTGGAAAGGGAAGGAGAGTAGTGGTGAAATTTTTTAAATAAGTTTGTTTTATTAAGGGACAGTAAAGTCATTTGTTGTATTTAAGGCTCTATAGTTATATAAATTCAAGGCACAGATTTTTACTCTAATCGCTGTTCATTCAGAGTTATCAGGTCAACTTAAAGTCCAGGCTTCGTTAGATAAGTTTTCTATTGAATGAGATACTAGATTTTCTTAATAAATCAAGAGGACTTCCCAAAAAAAACTTGCAGAAAGAACTATAACTAAGAATCTTTGTACCCAGGGCAGGGTATGGAAGAGGGCCAGAAGTACTCTTAGAAACTACTGTGGGTACCTTGGAAACAACCAGGATCTATATCAATCAGTACAGTTGCAACCACAATTATACACGCTGGACCCTTGGGCTCCAAAGTCCCTAGCATCCATTCTTGAGATACCAGGAAGAGCCCTGATGATCCAGTGTACTGGGCCACAAAGATTGGGGTTTGTGAGCAGGAAGGCTAATCCAAAAAGGTGGAGGTGAGCACAGAAACCCAGAAAAATAGGTTGAAACCAAGTAGGGCCTATCACCCCTCCCAAAAAGTACATTAGGGACAAAGTCTTCCCCTGGCAAAAAGTTCAAGTTCAGGAAGTAAGACTGGAGAGATGAGCAAACCAAAGAAAACATCAATTACTATAAAGAATTCTTGTAGATACAGAGATGTCAGAAAATCCAACATTAACTATAAAAACCAAAAGCAGAGACTTGAGGGGAAAAAAGTCTTCAAACTTTTTCGGACTTCAGACTATGTGGAAGGATGCAGAAGAAGTAAAGCAAAAGACAAGAAATGAAATAAAACATCTGAAAGAATCAGAGGAGAATAATTAACTTAGAACAAAAAGTGGTAAACCTTACTGAGATAATTGGCTCACAGAAATCATTGACTCTTCTGAGACAACAAGGAACATGAAAACAAAATAAGGAGACTAAAGAAATATAAGAAAACATAAGCTATCTGATATCAGAAACAACTGACTTGCAAAAATGGTCAAGGAGAAGTAATTCAAGAATGGTCTTCCTCTCTGAAAATTATGATTTAAAAACAAAAAGCATGAATGCTGTATTTCAAAAAATCATAAATGAAAACTGCTGAGATCTTTTACAGCCAGAAGGCAAAGTAAAGATAGAATTCACTAATATCCCCCTGAAAGAAGTCTCAAAAGGAAAAGTCTCATAGACAAAATCCAGAGCTTTGAAGGCAAGGAGATATTTCACAGTCTTCTATTTTTTTCATTCTTTTGGTTTTGTTTTATAATTTCTTGATTTTTTCATAAAGTCATTAGCTTCCATTGTCTCCATTCTAATTTTTAAGGAATTATTTTCTTCAGTGAGCTTTTGGACCTTCCTTTCCATTTGGCCAGTTCTGCTTTTTTTTTAAGTCATTCTTCTCCTCATTGCCTTTTTGGACCTCTTTTGCCATTTGGGTTAGTCTATTTTTAAGATATTACTTCAGAATTTTTGGGGTCTCCTTTAGCAAGCTGTTGACTCATTTTTCATGCTCTGGAAGCAACCATTACTGCTGACAGGGGCTGGACCTTGCTTCTCTCTCACCCAGGTCCAAAAGATCTTTCCTACTGACCTTCTAAGTTGTCTTTGGTGTTTGTGGGTTGACAATTCTGGAAACCCTCAAAAAAATTCTGGAAACTGCCACAGCTGGCAGTGATTCAGTCCCCTGAAGCCTGCTTCTACCCCATATATGCCGTGGCCCACACTGGACTGCATTCTTCTCTCAGACTGGTGCAACAGACCTTTCCTATTGACCTTCCAGGTTGTCTTGGGCTGGAAATTTGTTTCACTCTTATTTTGTGGGTTCTGCTGCTCTAGAATTTGTTTAGAGTCATTTTTATAGGTATTTGGAGGGGTTTGGGGGAGAGCTTAAGCAAGTCCCTTCTTTTACTCTACCATCTTGGCTCCATGCCGAGCTTTGAAGTCAAAGGAAAAACACTACACACATTCAGAAAGAAACAGTTCAAATATGAAAGAAACACAGGATGTCACAGGATCTGGCAGCTTCTACTATACAAGATAAGAAATCTTGGAATACAAATGTTCTAAAAAGCAAAAGCTGTTTTCTTACAAACAAGAATAACTTACCCTAAAGAATTCAAAATAAAGGTTTTTTTAAGTTTTACTAATGTTTTGGTTTTTACATTACGAACATTTCCAGTTTACCCTGCCCTCTGGGAGAGGTATAACAAAGTAAAATAATAAAACTTACAATAACTAAATACTACAATATCCAAAACTTACAATACCCATCTAAAAGGATATGCAACATTCCACATCAGTAGCAGACACACTCACACACAACTTTTTTTTAATAATTCTTTTAAAAATTTTGTTTTTGGGGGTGGCCAGGTGGCGCAGTGAATAGAGCTCTGGCCCTGGAGTCAGGAGGACCTAAGTTCAAATCCAGCCTCAGACACTTAACACAAAAAACTAGCTGTGTGACCTTGGGCAAGTCACTTAACCTCAATCACCCCTCCAAAAGAAGCAAAAAAATAAAATTAAATTATTCTTTTTAATTAACAGAAATCTGTTTTCTCTCCCTTCTACTTAATTGGGGAGAGAGAGAGAGAAAAGAAAAACAAATTATTTTAGTGGCTGTTTACAAAAATGTTTCATTCTGTACCCCATCTCTCTCTCAGGAGGTAATAAAACCCCCCCAAAAAAACTCAGCACAAAGAGAGAATTCCGTTTAAAATAACTATATAATGTTGGTTGGTTGTTGTCCATTCTCAAAGAGGACCAAAATAACATCACTATGTTGGGGACAAGGTACAGTGTGTCTGACTGTGGCTGATCAGACCAATAAGAGCTTGGAATGCTCCACCCCAAGGTGGGCACAAATAGTCCCTGTGAACATTGAGGGTGGATTCTCTAAATTTGCATATCCTGCATTTCTTTTGAGCTGCTTCATAGAGTATTTGCCTTAATGCAGGTGTGCTAGGCTGGGCAATCGTTTGCCAGCATCTCCCATCTCACTCAATTCCAGAGTTCTTCAGAGAAACCTTGGGAGTGTCCTTGTATTGCTTCTTCTGCCACCATGTGAACGCTTGCCTTGTGTGAGATTCCCATAAAATGGTCTTTTAGGCAAGCGTGCCATTTGGCATTTGAACAGTGTGGCCAGCCCATTGGAGTTGTGCTCCCTGAAGCAGAGTTTGAATGCTTGGCAGTTTAGTTCACAAAAGGACCTCAGTGTCTGGTACCTTATCCTGCCAGGTGATCTTCAGAATCTTCCTAAGACAATTCAAATGGAAGCGATTCAGTTTCCTGGCATGGCAATGGTAGACTGTCCAGACTTACAGGCATACAACAATGAAGACATCAAGGTCATCTACTGCATCCCAAGCCTTCACCAGTGATCTTGACTCTGTCTTCCACTGGACTGTGAAGACTCTGGACGAGAGAGTGAGGCCAACAACTTCATGCAGCTCTATCTCACTGCATAATGTATAAAATACTTAATTAACTCTACCTAGCAGGAAACACACAAGAATTATATAAATGCAATTCTAAACCACTGTCACAGGAATAAAGACAGACCTAAATAATGAGAAGAATATTATCTGCTTGTGATAAAGATAGCCCAAGTCAATATAATAAAAATGACAATACTTTCTAAGTTTATTTATTCAATGCCATACCAATCAAACTATCAAAAGATTACTTTGTAGAAAATAATAATAATAAAAAATTAATGTTGAGACAAAAAAGGTCAAAATTTCATGGGAAATCATGAAAAATGAGAATGAAGGTGGTTTGGCAGTGTTAAAGCTTGACTGTACTAAAAATCAGTAATTCTTAAAACAATTTGGTGCTATTTAAAAAATAGATCAATCAGTGGAACAGACAAGGCACATAACATATAAAAGCAGCCAAGCCCTATTACCTACTATTCAGTAAATATAAAAACCTAAACAAGGACTTACTGTTTGATAAAACCTTCTGGGAAAATTGGACAGTAGTATAAAAGAAATTTGATTTAGACCAATACTTCATACATGATACCAAGGTGAGCTCCAAATAGACTCTTGACCTAAATATAAAAGGTCATATCATAAACAAATTAGAGAAAGATAGAAAAAATACTTATATCTTTGAATAGAACAAAAGTTTATTACCAAGCAAGGAATAGAAAGAAGCATAGAAATTAAGATGGATAATTTTGATTACATGAAATTTAAAAGGTTTTACAGAAACAAATCCAATAAAGTCAATATCAAATGGAAAATTATTAATTGGGGGAAAATTTTTTGCAGCAAGTTTCTCTGATAAAGGTCCTATTTCCAAGATAATATGGGGAAATGATTCAAATTTATTCCCCGGTTGATAAATGGACTAAGGATATGAACAAGCAGTTCTCAAGGAAAGAAATTCAGATTAATTACAGACATGAAAAAATATTACAAATAATAACTAGGGAACTTTGAATGAAAATACTACTGAGATTACATCTTACACCCCATAAATTAGCAAAGATGACAAAAAAGAAAAATGGTAATTGGGAGAGACTGTGGGAAAATAAGCACATTGGTGCAGTATTAGTGAACCTGTGAATGGTACAACTATTCTGTAATTTGTTGTTGTTCAGTCATTTTTCAGTCACATCTGACTCTTCATGATTCCTTTGGGGTTTTCTTGGCAAAAATACTGGAGTGATTCATCATTTACTCCTCAAGCTCATTTTACAGATGAGGAAATTGAGGCAGACAGAGGTTAAGTGACTTGCCCAGGGTCACACAGCTAGTAAGTGTCTGAGGCAAGATTTAAACTCAGGAAGATGAATCTTCCTGATTCTAAATCCAGTACTCTATTCACTGTGCTACCTAGCTACCCTACAACCATTCTGTAAAGCAACTTGAAATTATACACACAAAAAATTACTAAATGGTACATATCCTTTGACCTATCTATACCACTGCTAGGCCTGGAAGTGAAAGAAGTCAAGGAAGAAAAGGTTCCTATATGTACAAAATTATTTTTAGCTGCACTTTTTGTGGTTTGCCAAAAAGCACAAACTAAAGGAATGCCCCTCAATTAAGGAATAGCTGAATAAGTCATGGAACATAAATGTGCTAGAGTGCTAGTGTGTTGTAAGAAGGAAATACCTTATTTCAAAGAGACATGGAAAAATTTGTATGAACCAATGCAGAGAGAAGTGAGCAGAACCAGAAGAACAATTTATATTATAACATCATTATTTTAAAAACCAACAATTTTGAAGACTTTTATAAATCAATTGACGAAATGAGCAGAACAAGAAAAATTGCTACAATAGCAACACTTTAAAAGAAAAACACCTTTGAAAGCTGTAAGAGCTATGATCATTACAATGACTATCTATGATTCTAGAGGACAAATGATATAAATGAAATGGCTGAATATTTGCCAATATGTAAATACCCGGATTGACAGAATAAGAAATGTAAACAACCCAATTTCAAACCATACATGGACTCCCAAAGAAAAAACTCCAGAACCAGATTTAAATTCTGCAAAGCATTCAAAGAACAATTGATTCTAGTATTACATAGTTTGAAGAAATGGCAGAAGAAGATAAGGGACCCCACCAAATCCCTTCTATGACATAGATATGGTTTTGATTGATAAACCAGCAGAGTTAAAATAGAAAAAGAAAATATAGTTCAATATCCCTAATGAACATTGACGCAAAATATTTTAATAAAGAGGCCAAAACAACATATCACAAATATTCTACATTGTAACTAGATTAGATTTATACTAGGAATGCAGAGCTAGTTTGATATTAGGAAAACTCTAAATTTTATTTCCCATATTAATAATAAAATGAACAATGATCATATGATTACCTCAATAGATACAGAAAAGACTTTGGACAAAATATATCTACTTCTGTTACAAAACCCTAAGAAAATCAGGGAATTAATGAAGCTTTCATCAAAATGAAGACTAGTGTACTGTATATCTAAAATATGGAACAACCATTATATATAACAGGGATAAAATGGAATCCTTTCCAATAAAATCAGGTAAAACAAGTATGTCCACTATAACCACTTCTATTTGACATAATACTAGAACTGCTGACTATAGCAATAAAACAGAAAAACAAATCGAGGGAATAAGTATAGATAAAGAAGAGGCAAAATTATGGCTTTTTGCAAAAGAAATGATAGTGTACTTAAATCTAGCCAACTAAAAATTAATTGAGCCAATAACTTCAGCAAACTTACAGTATATAAAATAAATCCATGGAAATCATCAGCATTTATATAAATACCAATAAGAAGCAGTCTGAATATAGATCTATAGAGGAAAAAAATGAACCTTTAATGGAGTACAGGACGTTTGTGTATTTCTCATGAAAACGCTATAGCTAAGAAAGAAGAAATGATGGGTGTACTCAACCTCCTATTGGGCATGTTCCCAGCATCTCATTTCCCACCCTTATCACCACTTCCAGCACTTCACATCTATCAAGGCAACATGGTATGAGTTCCTTGTTATGACCTCATCATTAAGGGTCAATACTCAGACTCCAGTTTTGCAGGTTTCATCCCTTATGTGTCTTAAATGATTGCTTTATTTGATAGGAACTCAGGGAACATTGTCTGTCAGATTTATGACCCAGACTCTTCTGGTATCATCTTACTAAAAACATTGAAATGTAAACACTAGATAGAGTCAAAGAAACATAGAAAAAAGGCAAATTTATTTGAGCAATTGGGAGGAACTATATGATGATGCAGTGCTAACATTGTAATGAAGGGAGAAGTACCAAGTGTCTTTTCAGAACACAATTCTGAGGGTATTGAGAGAGAGAAATAAGGAATAATCTAAGATGATGCCAATTATTTGGTTAATAGCTAAATAAATTGTGATATCAGAATGGAATGGAATATTATTATACCATGAGAAGTTTTTAAACAGATGATTTCAGAGAATCCTGGGATTTATGAACTGATGCATACTGAATTGAGCAGAACCAGTAAAACAATTTATGCCATGACAACAACATTGTAAAGAAAATCTCCTCTGAAAGATTTAAGAGCTCTGATCAAACCAGTCACGTGAGAAAAAGGATACTACCAAAGTAAAACAAGAGACAAATTTTTGGATGTGACCACTGTGTAGATTTGTTTGCTTTGCTAATGTTTATTTGTTACAAGGGATTTTTCCTCCCTCTGTTTTTTTTTAAGTAATATTTTATTTTGCCAATTACATGTAAAGACCATTTTTAACATTCATTTTTTATAAGATTTTGAGTTCCAAATTTTTCTCCCTCGCTCCTTCCCCTCCTTCCTCTCCAGGACAGTAAACAATTCCATACAGGTTACATATGTGCAATCATGTAAAATGTATTTCCATGTTAGTCATTTTGTAAAAGAAGAAACAGAACAAAAGAAAACTATGAAATAAATAACATGAAAACAGTATACTTTGATCTGCATTCAGATTCCATAGTTCTTTCTCTGGACACAGATAGCATTTTCCATCATGAGTCTTTTGGAATTGTCTTAGGTCATCATATTACTGAGAAGAGTTAAGTCAGTCATAGTTGATCATTGCACAGTGTTGTTGTTACTGTGCACAATATTCTTCTGGTCCTGCTCATTTCACTCTGCCACAGCTCATATAAGTCTTTCCAGGTTTTTCTGAAGTCCTCCTGCTCATCATTTCTTGTAGCACATTATATTCATATACCACAGCTTGTTTAGCCATTCCCCAACTGATGGACATCCCCTCAATTTGCAATTCTTTGCTACCACAAAAAGACCTGCTATAAATATTTTTGTATATGTAGGTCTTTTTCCCTTTTCCTCTGTTTTTAATTGTGGATAAGGAGGGCAAGAGCCATAGCAATGCCAAAAGGGTCGTTAAAACATTTTTAAATTCACAGATGAGAACAGAAGGAAATTCAGAAATAAACAACACAAAAAGCAGGATAGTCTTGCAATGAACATGTAGAATATATTATGTACTTTTAAAAAAGCAAATGGTATGAAATAAAGACTCAGTTTCATATATGATCTTTTTTTTGTATTCTATATATATATGGAAATCCTCTTTTTGGTGTTTAAATTCAGAAGAAAAAATTTGAACACTTAAGCTCTTTTTAATTAAAAAAAAAACTTTCATGAAAAAATCATAGACTTAGAGCTGTAAGGTAACTTTGACACCATCTAACGCAACTCTCTCTTATATTTTTTTTTGGAGGGGGTAAAGGCAGGGCAATTGGGGTTAAGTGACTCGTCTAAAGTCACACAGCTAGTAAGGGTGTCAAGTGTCTGAGGCTGGATTTGAACTCAGTCCTTCCTGACTCCAGGGCCAGTGCTCAATTCACTGCGCCACCTACCTGCCCCAGACCCTCTTACTATAGATAGAGAAACCAAAGCCTAGGAGGTTAAATGAATTGTCTGGTGTCATACAGATAGGAAATAGCTGAGGGAGGATTCGAACTCAGGTCCTCTGACTCTAAAACCAGTGTTTTTTTCCACTTACTATGTCCTACCTCCAAAAATGTTTAGTGGAATTCCATCTCCATCCCAGAAATAAGGAGATTAAAACTTAAGAGGTATAGTAAGGTATTCAGTTATTTAGGCCTAACAGTTATAATTCAATGATACCATTCCCAAAATGTAATAGTATTTAGTTTGATTTGATTTTATTATTTAATTTAATATTAATAAAATCCCAGATTTCCATTTCTTCATATAGTTACTGGGTTTGGGGGGATTTTTCCCTGCTTTTAGGAGACTAATATATCTCCAGGAACTAGCACAGTACCTAGTACACAGTAGGTATTTAATAAAAGCTTCCTATTAAATTGAATGATGATAACATTTATATAAAGACTCAAGGATTGTAAAGCACTGTACACGATTTGTCTCACTCCATCCTTATGTCAACCCCGTGTGATAGTAATGGCATTTAAAGATTTCCCTGTGCCCCTCTTCTCAAATGGAGATTAGTTTCCAAACATAAGTAAAGTACCTTCATTTGTCAATCACAGAGCACAAAAAGGTCAAAAGTTCCCCACCCCTGGATCACAATTGAATCTACCCCAGAGTTACATCAAGTCCAAGCACAGCACTTAATACCCAAATGGAGGTCTTTTCTTCATCTTGACAAGAGGCAAGTTCTCAGCAATCTTAGTTCCTGGGGAGACAAGGCTTAGCAAGGCCACAAGATAAATTGCCAGTCCCTTCGTTAATTCATCCTCTGTCTGTAGAACAGTCCTAGAACCCCTGAAAACATTAGCAAAACCCTCTCCCAGGATTTCTGTAAACATACAACAAGAAAATCCTTCTTCAGGGCTTCTGAACCAACAGAAAGGTTCCCAGACCCCTGCAACAACAGCACTGTCCTTCACCAGTGGACAGTATTCACTCTGTCTGCAGGACAGTCTCCAGACCCCTGAAACAACAGCACTGTCCTTCACCATTGGACAGTATTCACTCTCTGTCTGCAGGACAGTCTCAGGGCTTCTTAGCGAACAGCCAGGTTCCAGGACTTCTTCAACAAAAGGACTGTCTTTCACCAGTGGACCAATCTGGCAAAACAACATCAAAACAGACAGACAAAGTACCAGCAAAACAGCCATGTCTCCTCAGTCCTTGGCAGCTCTGGGGGCAGGTCTCAAAAGTCCAGGGCAATTCAAAGTGGCACTCATCAATCCTCTCAAGTCTCTCTCTGCCTTCACGAGGTGCTGCTTCCAAAAAGTTCTTCTGCCTCTCTCTTGTGTCTCTCCAAATCTACGTCACCAGCTCCTCCCAGTTCAGGACTTTCTTTTCAAATCAACAAGACCATCCCACAGGTGGGATTAACAAGCTCTGGGTTTTAACACAATCAATTTGAAAAACCAAGCCAAAAGGGGAAATCTTTAAATGCCATTCCTATCACACCCCGTGAAGTAGGTATTATAGTTATTCTTGTCCCTGTTTTATCAGTGAGGAAACTAAGACTCAGGCAAGTTAAGGGTCTTGTCCTTGGTAACACAACTAGTAAGTGTCTGGGGCAAGATTTGAACTGAGAGGCTCTCCTAACTCCAAGGCCAGAGCCCTCTACCTACCATGCCACACCTTCCCTACGAACATGTACAGGTTCAAGAGAAAGTCCAGGAGCCCGCATTGATTAAATGCCTTTTTTCTGTCTTACAGAAAGCCACGGGGGGAGGGCAAAAAGTGCCGGAAGGTTTATGGCATGGAGAATCGAGACATGTGGTGCACTGCCTGCCGTTGGAAGAAGGCCTGCCAAAGGTTCATTGACTGAAGAGTGGAAGCCTCAAAGGTGTGGGGTGTGGATGCCCAAGAGCCTGCCTACAGCTACCCTTGACACTCTTCCTGCCCTCTCCTTCCACTCCTGGTTTTGAAAAGAGCTTTTTGCATTAACCACAAAAATGCACTCGTAGCCAAGGTGAAGCCCTTCGAGAAACCTGTGTGTGGAAGAACAGCAAAAAAAAATTTTTAAGTAACTAGCATCACCAACCAGTATCCAACCTGGAAGCAGCTATAACTTTTTTTTTAGTTAAAAAAAAAGTTACCCTTTTGCTCTGTGACTTCCTTACCGCCCAGCCCCAGTAGATCTTGTAACTGTACTGTGAACTTCCGTAGCAGTTAAAACAACAAACTTTTCTTTCGCTAGAATGGAGGTATCTTTTGCTATGTTTTCTGACTAACATACCTTCCAAGATTTTTTTCTGACGCTTTAAGAAACAACCCACCACATAAGCTACAGTTTATTCAACAGCATTTGTACAAAGAATGGACTCTACTCTAATTCCCAATGTGAACAGTCTTGCTTCTCTTTCCCGTTTGACTCCTTGGAGCCATGCGTACCCTGCTGTGCTATAGGGACAAACAGCACTCATAATTTCTTTTCCATTTGGGGTTTTCTTTAAAAAAAAAAAATGGCCACACACCAGAAGTCCTGTGGGAACTATTACCCTGTAAGCCCCCTGGGACCTTTAAGAACACAAAAAGATAACAAATGATGGAAATCACCAGCAAACTTCAGCCACACGCTGAGATCAGGAAATCCAACTGTCATCATTGGGAAACATCTGGGAGCTTCACTTGATTTCCCAAGAAGCTTTTTCTAATTGCTTGGCTTTCTATGATGTCGTGGCCATGCCATGAGAGTTCGCATCCTGCTCCTTTCCATCTTACTGCAATTCCATCAAGAACTGTTCCATGTAGCCATCTGGGTGGGTAACCCTTAATCCTTTTGTTCAGGGATGTGATCCAAACCAGCAGCTCAGCTCTGTTTACTATTATTGCTTGTTTGTGAGACTGTTGCCAGCTTAATGGGTCACTAGTCCTTTCCACAAAAAAGAAAAAGAGAATTCTACAACTGTTTTCAGAAAAGGTATAGAAATCAGAAATGTCCCATACACGTAAACCTGTGAGGTTGGCTTTAAATGCAGAACACGGCCTACATAGTCTCATCCATCCTAAAAAGTCATTTTGAGGTTAGAAAACCAATTCCTATTTTGAGTGCACTTTTATAGATTTTTATGCTTTTGCATGTCTGGTATATGAGTTAATGAATACTATAGATCTTTGTAGGGGTTAATGCAAGATACAGACCTTTATTTTTTATCATTTGAAAAATTTGGGGCTATTTATTGATAATTATCTGAGTGGAGAAAATACAATAAACAAAAGGAAAATGCCATGTTGGATGTATACGAGTGTAGTTAGAGGAATATCTTTGTTTAGTAGGGTCAAGGTTTAAAATAGATGGAATGTACAGGATCTAAGGCCTTAGCTTAAAAAAATAAAATTGTCTTTTGGGAGCTAGGCCCAGCCCTACAAATAAGTTAATTTTCCATCCAATCTAAATTCTATTGCTCTACTTAACATTTACTCTCTCCTACCCCTGTGCAAAGAAGAATAGCACCTTAGAAGATGTATTGTTTAGAACTCGAAAATTAGCATCAGCCATAGGAATGTTAAGTGAAATTGCACAAAGGAAGGGTGTTACTATGTTTAGAAATTGCACACACACAGATTTCTAAACTGAAGTCTTATTATGCCTGATTTCCCTTTTTATATTAAAAAAAGGGGAAGTACAGGTAGGTTGCACAGTGCAATATACTGGCCCCCATTATTTATGCTTACTTTTTGTAACATTTTTGTTTCAGATCCTTTATAGAGAGAACCATAGTTCTTTGTTTCTTATGGGTTAATGACTAGCCTGGTTTCATCATTTCTTTTTAGTCAGTTTATCAGAAAATAGCATTTGTACAACCTCACCCAACATAATTCTTGGGGGAAAAAGTACTTTCTAATACTTGCTATATAGTGTGACATTCCCTGGGTTAGCCATGAAAACAGTCTGAAAAATTCCATCATCTTCTCACACATTTATTTGCCCCTAGTTTCACTGTCCCTTCAAAAAACAAGATTCTTTCTTCCCTCTCATGTCATTGTGTCTATCATACTACTGTCTTATAACCAAGATGGCACCACTCACCCACTCAGTAGGACAGTTCTGTGTATGGTTAGGAGTTTGTTCTGGTTTCTTTATGACTAGTAATATGATCAGTATCTACTCTATGAAGCTCCTTGGCCTATTTAAGATAGAATCTATTCCTTGGTTTTGTTCATCCGATTTATTAGCCAATAATGAAGAACTGAATTCTCCACATTCCATGAGAACTAGGTGTAGGGGAAAGCTCTGCATGGGGTCAGTTTTTGTGGCCACTGCGCTCAGCCCCAACACTCCTCCCCTGCCACCACCCCAAGGAAATATTCTAGTGTGGTATGATGTTCTCCAGAAGTATTCTAGATAGCCTTCCCTCCCCCACTTCAGTCATCATCTGCTTTTCAGAATAAGCACAGCTGTAATGAGAGGCCTATGCAGCCCAGCCACTTCCTTCCCTGGGCGCCTACACAAACCATCACTTCGGTTTAAAGCAAGGGTTCCTAACATTTTTGGAGTTACAGACTCTTTTGGTGGCCCGGCTAAGCCTATGTACCCCTTCTCAGAATAATGTTCTTAATAGATATGGTTACAAAAAAAAATCAATTATACTGAAATGCAATTATCAGAATACTTTTTAAAATACAAATTTATAGGCCCCAGGTTAGGAACTCCTGGTTTAAAGCCATCATTGTTCACTGACTCACCAGATCAGCCAGGGATGAGCAATGCAAAACGCCCAGAGATGTTCACCTGACTGGTTTCCAGACTGCAGGTTTTTATTGGGCACCCAGACTGTGCTCCAGAGCCAGGGGCACACAGCCCTGACTTTGCTTTCATGATACATGCTTGCATTGGCATAGTGAACAGCCTAGGCCCCATACTTTGGCATTTGAGGTAGCTGGGAGATGGGAAGTTTTCCCTAGCTGACCTTGGGGAAAGGGAATTGTGACTTCATAAAATAAACCTAGGAAAAGTTGTTGGGTTTTTTTTTAATCCAAAAAAAAAACCCAGCTCCAAATTACAAAAGCAATTTATTTTATCTATTTTAAAGAAGTAAAGTTAATTTGGTTGTAATTGTTTATCTCAAGTGCCAAATTAAACTACACGTTCATTTTATAATGTTATATTGGGCAATATATTATCTTAGTTCTTCATGTAGTGTTTGGAGGAAGAGGAAGGAAAGTTAGAAGTTGATTGATTCTGAAAGGTCCAACTACCCTCTTTCTACTTACATAAATGCCTCATGCAACACACTGGAGCTCTGCCCACACAGAAGGAGTGGCAAGAATATGAATTAAGGTCCAAAAATATTCCTAAATGCATCTTTGTGATTGTCATTTTATGATTCTTCACAAAGTTTCCTGTCTTCTCTATAGAGGGTATTTCTTTACTGCCAACACTGTATTCCCAAAATATCTGAAAAGAAAATGGTACCCTACATGTACTGTGATCAGCATGGCCCCTTCTAGAATCAGGCATCATTTATCTTAATAATTCTTACAAAATGCTTTTTGCCAAAGCCCCTCAGTGCTTTCCAGTAGAGATGTACCAAACTTCCTTGAAAGGGAAACTTAAAAAGTAGAGAAGAAAGTTCCCACTGGGGGAACCAGATGGGAGGTAGGAGAAGAGACCTCCTGGCAGCATAGGCAGGAGTTCATCTGCTTGGCGTAGATTTGAGTGGTGCTATGACCAAACTGAATTTAGGGGCTCACCCTTCCACCTCAGATCATGACACCATCATGGCTCTCTGAAAAGAAAAGAGAATGCAGGCTCATCTAAGGAAGAGGGAAAGGCCCTGAAGAACAAAAGCTTCCATTACCAGGGTGGAAAGGTCACCTCTCATCCTAATGCAAAACACAGCATGGATGCTCCCACCCCATCATCCCGTACTTGTTGGCCACTTTTTCTTCTCTTGCTGGGAGCACCGGGGGCAGTCACAAGCAATGAATTCACTCACCCAGCATACTTTGTGCTCCGCAGCATATTTTTGTCCATAAACTGTGACCTGGGAGGCACAGAGGGAGATAAATGCTGTGCTGAGGTGCCACTTTTATTACAGAATTGCCTTTCTGGTCATAACTGTTATCTGCAAATGAAACTTTTCAGCTGAGTGATGCAGTTGTTATAGGCCTTTGACTTTCCATGAAATTTTAGCAGACGGATTCATTTGCATGGTAGAAATGAGTTCTGAAAATGAAGTCTAACCTATGAACTTTAAAGTTGATAATTAAATATAAGTGGACTCTATCTTTTACTTCACTCTAAGCTACACTGGAAAGCAGCAGTTCTAAGTCCAGAGATAGTGCTGCAAATGCTCCTAATTTTTTTTTTCCTCTGGAAGGCTTCTGTAGAAAGGGAAAAATGCAGCATTCATCTAGCCTGAGAAGTGACTAAAATTGTATATAATAATAGCTCGCTTTTAGACAGTGCTTTACCATTTACAAAGCACTTTACACACACAGTCTCATTTAATCCTGTGAGGGCAGTAGGGCAAGTGTCACCCTCCCCTCCCTTTTAATATAAAGTAGGATACCTTGATAATAGTTGCAAAATAATGTAAATAATACTCATTTCCTCAGGGAAAATTAAAGGGCAGAACATTTGTAAATTAGGTCTGGTGGACCCTAACAGGAGTAAGAGTTTTAATATGTATTTTTAGTGTTTTTTTCTAGTCAAAGCTATGTAGCAAAATGAAAACGATGTTCGAATTCGAAGAGAAACACACTAAGGAGAGGCCACTGTCTTGGGCAGCATGCAGCGCCTCCTGCGTGTGTCTCCCATAAGGAATAGGTATATATTTATAGCTGATCTGAAGCTCGAACCTTGGAATTTGAACCCCAAACAGATATTGCCTATGGTTTCTGCAGCCCTGCAGGTGTTTGTTGACTTTGTACAAAGCTTTTTCTGAATGTACTTGTAAACACGAAGTTTTGTCATCTCCTTCTACAATCCCTCAGTTAAATCACTCGATTCTATAAGTGGATGTCTGTACACGGAAGCAGTTTAAAATGTGTCTTGCACTCGATAGCATGTTGTAGTGCCAGCTTAGAAGGACCTTTGCAGCTAAGGCATACTGCTTTCTTCCAGATGCCGTCAAATTTAGATCCATCTTTCTTCCTGTCTTCAGTAGCGCTGACCCAAGTGGAAGCTGGGTAGAATTCATGAATTTAAATGACAGCCAAAGCAGGGTAGGATTCATGAATATAAATGTGGCTGTGGAGCATATTATATAGTGCTCTGGGCGCACAGGTCTACTAGAAATTCATCTCCCTAAGAAAACAACTACCAGAGCCGCACATAACAAACCCTCCACTTCCCTCAAACCTACAGCAATTTCTCCTTATTAAAACGTCTTGGTAGAGTCCTTTTGCATCTCAGTTTGCTAGTTCAGAAGTCCTACAAGTAGCATTAAACCGGCTAGGTGCCATTATTAACACTGAGTGACTCTCACCCCTACAGCTTATGGAAATCAAAGTTACTCTCTAGGCTAATGGGTTTTCTCTGTGTAGAGATCAACCCTTCATTGTAAGTCCCAAGAAGCAGAAATACAAGATTTTCCCAGGCTTGTGTTTGTCATAGGAATGGAAATCAAAGGAGGCATTATTCTTCTGATCATTTCTTGTATATAGTCTGTTTGGGTTTTTTGGTTTGTTTTGCAAGACAATCTCATTCTATGTAACTTTGCTGTTAGTCTGGGATTCAGAACACTATTTTGTCACATCAGTGTGTAAATTTAAATAACACTAAAATTAGCTTAACTTTTTTTTAAGCCCTATTTAAAAACATCCATCCTTCTAAGAAACAAGAGACTCTGCTAATAAACTCTGGTGCTTAACCTCTCAAGGGGACCAAAAACCTTTTTCCAGATGCTCTGTGCTTTGTCAGCACAAGCTGCATCATCTTTGGTCAGAGGAGACGTTATTCATCTCCATGAAGCACATCTAGGGCAGTGTTTCTATCGGGCAAGAAGGAGGAGGAGCACTCCCTCCCGAAACAAAGGGTTCACTATTTGGGCTAGTGACTGGTCATTCACCAGGGCTCGTATCTCACTGGAGCAAGGACAGGAATAGGCCAGACTGAAGACATACAATGAGAATCCCCATGTGTATAGCTCTTACTTTCCATTACCATTACCAGGACCTAAAGTTGTGTTTCAAAGTACTATGTGGTGAAAAAGACAGACATTTCCTATGCCATTTTAAACCAACAACTTTAACAGAGGCACTCATGTATTCACTTGTTTAAGATGCTCAATATGAAGTTATGAGCTGTCAATCCTAAAGATGAGCTTACTCTATGGGAATTGTGAAATTGTATGTAATGTGAGCAATCAGTCAACACTGGGTGAGATGAGATTTTTTTTAACCTCTCTATAGGCCCAAAGATAGAATTCTTGGGGAATCATCAAGATTTGGGGCTTTTTAGTTACCAGAATTAATTATAATCTCTTTAGTGAGGTCTCTAATAAACCAAATGTCTAATCTTTCAATGTGAGAAATATACTCATAAGGGACCACAAGTTATAAGAAAGTGACTGTGTTCTCAAGAGTCAAGTATGTTAATCAAAACAATTTTTTTTAATTAAAAGTAAGATTGATACACTAGAGGTTTTAATTCCTGCCTAAATATTTTTGGCTTTATTTAAACAAAACTCTGGTGTTTATACACTTTGATCAGGTCCATTCCCAGAAGCTTCAGATGTATGTCACCTAGGTTGTCAGGAGGGAAAATAATACCTGACCTAATCTTAGGTTTATGGGGCAGTTAGGTGGCACTGTGGATAGAGTTCCCGACCTGAAGTCAGGAAGACTCATCTTCCTAATTTAAAATCTGGCCTCAGACACTTATTATGTGACCATGGACAAGTCACTTAACCCTGTTTGCTTCAGTTTCTTCATCTGTAAAGTGAGCTGGAGAAGGCAATGGTAAATCACTCCAGTTAACTTTGCCAAGAAGACCCCAAATGGGGTCATGAAAAGTTGGTCATGACTAAAACAACTGAACAATCTTAAGTATGAACCAGAATGATTCTGAATCAGAATGATGCAGGTAGGTGCACATTCAATGGTTTACCTCCTTTGAGATGACCAGGAAGATAGGCAGCCATTTGGCCTCAAAAAGTCCTTGAAATCTGAAAATCTGAGGGATCATGGCTGGATCCTGAGATGTAGATCTGGAAGTGACGTTATAATTCGTTTAGGAAACTGAGGCCCAGACGTGAAGTGACTTGTTTGAGGTCACAGAAGTGGTCAATGACAGAGCCAGGATTCAGTCTCAGACCCTGTGACTCCAGTGCTCTTTCTACTGAACCAAGCTGAATCCTGGAAAACTTTGTATGTACATAGCCCATAGATCATGGTGATACACAGGTCAAGTTCCCAACCAATTTTTATTAATTTTTTTAAACCAAAAATATTTGTTTCACCTAAAGGTAGACTGAGCCTTACTGAAGGTATATAAAGTATACTCTATAATCAGAGCCAGCATTGTATCATGTCTCCCTTGGTCTCTCTGTCTCATGCATTAGAATTCTATAGAGAGGCTGAAAACCTTAGCTGTTTAATGAAGAGAGAAGTCAGTGAGGTCATGTCTCACCAGAAATTATTTTTTACTGAAGACAAATTCAGAAATGTGATCTCCTTGGACTTCTGTCTAAACAAAAGTCATCGAAGCATGATCAAAGTTAGCTCTCCTGCTGGTTATGGAGTACCCAGTAGCACTGAAAAAAACTGCAATTGTAAGCTTTCTTACTGATATTATTACCGCAACCACTGTGACAAGAAGGGGGTAGCCCAGGAGAGCTGTTGCCCCTTGAGAGCAGGCAGCAAGGGAGTCCTCTGCAATTATCGTAAGATAACACACTTTGCTTTCTAATGCCAAAGCCCTTTGCCATCCTCTCTGCACTTCTCCATGTTCCTTCCATCTCCCCATCCAATAAGTTTTCACTATGAAACCACTATTCTTATCTGACCTAGCAAAATTCTTGTCACCTTACTATAAAACCATTAATTTCATGTATATTCTGGAGTTTTCTCTGGATCTCCAAAGGAGGTTCTGTGCAAATTTTTTTTTAAATACATATGTAAGCTTCTCTGAGGGCAGTTAGGGAATTAGCCATGGCTATATCTTGGAAGAGATTAGCTAGAACATTATTCATTCATTTGGATAGCTAACCTAAATAATTTTTAAACCCTATGTTAAAACTGAGTGCTGTTAGTTTTGAAAGACAATATGATTTTGAAGTCATTACTAAGTAAACACTTAGAATTAAATTTTGAAGTAGTCCCTGAAGGTTAAATTCAGAAAGATTAAGACCTGCCCCTTGTCAATTCTGGGGCAGATCCAATGGATTAGGGTCTAAACTGATCAGGAACATTCCTCATCTCAAAGCCAACCCAGATGCTGAGATGAATCTGGGTATCAGCCTTAGAACTGAGGAGAATACAAAAATTAGTTACTATAGCACGGCTATGATGGAGCCAAGTTGAATCAGCTCATGAAAGCTGATTTTTAAATTTTCAGTGTGATTTTGACAAACACTACAAGTCAGGGCTTGATTTATTGTTTTGTTGTCATCTAGACTTAAAGTGACAAAGAAAATGTTGATATAACGAAGATTAAACTTAGAATTGTGTCATATGTACAGTGTTTAGAGCCAGCTGTTAAAACTTTACCAACCTACCCCTGTCATAGGGTCACTATAGAATGCAGAAGGTGCCCAAGGTTTACTTGTCGTCTGGACTCAAACCCTGAGGCAAGCTTGAATAAAGAGTGATTTCAGATTGGGAAGTTAAGATTTACCAGGCATCCAGTTTAGGGAATTTTCTAGTACTATTTCAAAAGGAGCATGTAGGCCACTTCTTGCTATAAGAGTTCTCAGATACCTGTATACTTCATACACTAGAATTTATCTTCTCAATTTCCAGTACATCCCTAGCTGAAGGATCCTCTTTACTACTGTCAAAAAAACCAACTCTGAGTAACAAGAATTTTACTCTTCAAACGGGTCTACAAAATATAGGAAAGAATAATAAAATAGAATATGAAAATAAAATATTCTCCTTAATTAGTCTGCACTCTTAACTACATACATACAGGTCTTGAAAGGTTAAACACCAAATAAGTCCCAAACTGCCAAATAAAAGTCTTTCCTACCATGAAAAAGTGGGGTTTCTTTACTTCTAGCAGGTTCACTTTTTATCTACCAGAAGAGTAAATCAGTCCAAAAATTAAAAACTAACTGAAATTTTAAAGTTGGGGCCAGATTAGAAAAATATGAGATTAGGTAAAAGTTATATGTTCCTTTTATTGGAGTTATTCAAATTCTAGTGTGGTTTAAAAGAAAAAACTTGATAGTAAATAGCTTAAGGAAAATATGTATTTAATGAATTTTACTTTCCTCTTCTCTTATATTACTTTATCAGCCTTTACCCTTAGCACTCTCACAATCATGAGATATCAAAGAGCTACCAGAGGCTTCTGGAGACCTTGCGTCCCTGCTCCTTACTTTCAAGGAGGTGAATGTAGTACTTATAGTGGCTCCTATTATGGGAAATTCATCATAGTTTACTAATTCATATTAGTCTGGTTACATATTCATAAATACATATGTCCCAAAAGTTTCTTCTATAGTAAATGGAATGTTTTAGGTGTTTTTTGTGATGCAAAATGTACAGTATTAAAAGGAAAACTGCTTGGTGTTACACCTCATTAAGGTGTATCTTTCACAATCACCCTAAAATAGAAGCCCATTTTGCAGTAGTTACCGACAGCTTTTTGTCTGTGTTGGGATTATAAAATTACCTGGACAAATGCATGGAGAAGACTATATCTGAAAAGTGAATCCTTTTCAATTTATTTGGCATAAAACACTATAACTCTGGAAATCTGAAGTTTGCACACACACATACAAATGGGAAGCTACAGGCTTTTGAAAGAAGATGGATGATTACATTCTGTTGCTTTTTTTTTTTAAAGCTCTATCAGGTTTTGCACCATAGGCATAGTTACTAAGTAAGTTTCCAAAGAGTGGCCCCTTTATTAATGCTACCCAAAAATGCTGCACACGGTTCTTAAGTCTAAATATTGCATTTGATTCCCAGCAGCCATTCTATTTTGTTTAGAAAATTAATGAATAGATATAGCAGCTCAGGGAAAAGGTGAGAAGGTTTATCCATTAAGAGGATATCTTCCTTTCTTTTGATCTGATTTCTGAGGGCTTATTCTTACCTTTTGTTTACATTGTCTTTTCTCTATCACTGATTATTTTTTAAAGGCAGGACCATCATCACTTTAGAACTGGTGATTGAGCTAAAGAAAGAAAAGGAGCATCTATGACCTAGTTCTTGGCCTCAGTTTCCCTACTTCCTAGCTAATAGGAAATAAAGAGTTTGAAAGGGGTATGTTTTCATAGCAACCGCTTAATATTTTCTGTCCTTTGGGTGGATCAGTCTGGTTAACTGAACAGCCTAGCTTATGATGAAATGTTGATGTTTAAGCTGTTTATCAAAAGAATACAAACCACAGTGCCAAGTTTGCACAGTAACTTGCTGCTGCTATGCAGCTGATTTATACTTCTGGTTCAAGGGAAGGTCCAATGGGGGATAAATGTCATTGTGCTGGCAAGGCAGGTCCCATACCTGATCACCACCTTCCTTCAGGGAGAAATTTCCATCTGTCTGAACAGCTTAGACCATCAGAGAGCAGCTCAGTGAATGCACAACCCGCTATATTTGCCACAGAAATGTCTGTTTAGCTCTGATAGCTGGAAAAAGCAAGATAATCTTTTCGGATTTAATAGCTCTTATGTTAGTTGCCCACCCCTATCAATATCATTGGTGTAGGGAAAAATTAAATGCAGCAATCAGAACCAGTGTCTTCTTTCCAGAACAAAGATCTCATGGAGACCCACACTTACGAGGACAATTTCATATTTAATCTCCACTCACTTCAGGGCGCATTCTTAACCCTTCATTGCACAGGAAAATGGACTAGCCCTGATTATTTGAATGAACATTGTCTTCTCCAGTATAATCACTTCAGTATAATCATCATGAAAGGAGAAGGCATCTGTGACCCCAAAACATTTTTAAACACCTCTACAAGGCTGCAAAAACTTTCTCCTCCATTGGAAATCAAAATGTGAGATGTTCCAGCTAAGCCTACCACGTGGATTACTGCATTGTAGGGAGTAGAGATTGCCCCCAGACCCCTCAATTCACTTCTGCCTGAATTCACGTTACAAAATATTTCCTCAGACATCAGCATTATCTAATGATGGGAATTCCTCAGGTTCAGGATGAAAAGCACCACTTTGCAAATCAGACTCCTGTCCATATCAAAAAACGTTCTTTAGCTTCTTGAATATTGATGGTTCTGACTTTAACCAATATCTGGGTAAGAAAAAGACCTTGTTGGTATATTCACTGAATATTTTGTAAACCCCCTTCAGCCATTGTTGGAGAGCTTTAGAAGAGACTTAGGCAACACAATATGAATTTTAAGGACTGAGGTAGATCAAACTTAAGAGCTCAACACCTGAAAATACTCCTATTTTGTGACTTCAATCACTGAAAATACCCTAGACCTAAAATAATATAGGGATTGGGATTATATGTTAGCTATTTAAAATATACTATTCATTACTAAATGTTTCCTTGCAACAGAAATTTCTTGATATGCCCTAACTTTCCTATTTTTCTATATTAAGTGGTTAGGAAATATCCTGCCATTTAGACATATTCTATATTGAGTAACCAGGGGCTGGTGCAGTTTCCAGCATGCCAGCTGTATCAGTAACCCAATAGACTTTTTAGAAGAGCTCAGGATAAGAAGAAATTCGCTAGGTCCCAAAGGGTTCACGAGCACTATCAAATGCAACTACTGAAAAGGAATCAGTAGCATTTTCCCAATGGAGGTGGGTGGGAGGGCATGACAACTATGGCAAATCTCACCTGCACCCGGCCCATGCTGAGGTTTAAAGAACCTCTGCTCCCAAAAACCAAGCCATCTTTTAGCTAATTTCAAACACCAAATCCAAAACCAACAATATAACAAAATTATTATTTGTTTTTAGAATGGGATACATAATAGGTAGAAACGCTGGCCAAGAAAGCCTAGGTTTGGGGATAATGTCTACATAAGAGAATGAAGAGACAAAAGGAAAAAAAAAAAGGAAAAGTAGCGAATCTTCCTATTATCATTAAAGTGACGCTTTCTATTTAATTAGGTAATGATTTTGAAGTTGGATGGTTAGATCATTGGAAATAAAATGTGATGGGGAAACTGATGGTGAAGAACTTGCTTACAAAAGTCTTTAATATTAGTGAATGAATGTAAACAGTTCCAAGCTATGCATTTTCATACTTTTCATCAAGTAACATGTATTTTGTATGGAGTCCAAGTAAGCTTTTTTTTTTCCATAGATGATTATCCTTATTGCAAATGGTACACAAAAACCTTGACTTTGCATGTCCTCACCAGGAAGATTAGACACCCATCTATCTAGTTTTTTTGAACTGATGTGCTTCTTAAAAGTCAGTGCATTTAACTTCTGACTATCACCTTTATGTAATATACAGTCCAACCATTTTAGTGGAAAAAATGACAAGTGTTTTCTATTTTACCCATGGAGCAAAATGCTGGCTGTGTTAAGTATACCCTTTCTTTAACAAGTGTGATAACTCGGGACTCCAAACTGTAAACAGTTTGTAGGTACTTGCATAGGATAGTTGCAATATAAATGCAATAGATGTTTTCTTGTGTTGTTTTTTTTTTAGTCTGGGGGGGGAGGGGAGGGTGGCAAATCTGCTCTAAAAGGTTTGGGTTATATAATTTCAAAGGAATAACATGGAAATATTTTCTTTCTTTAAAGCAAATCGATTGTTAAAAAAAAAAAAAGGCATGAAGACATTTTGCTTTGTTTCAGAATTCTATACAGATCACATGCCCCTTTCTTCATCCAATGTCCTTGTGCTCCTAGTCTTTTCTCTAACGTTTCCCCATTTGCTCCTTTATCAGGACTTGTCTGTGTTGCTTAGTGTGAAAAATACTCTTCTTCGTTTGCCCATTAATAGGACACACAGACTGTTTGATTCCTTTGCAATCCTGACCCTGCTTTGTGTCTAGAGAGTTTCTCAACCATCTGTGACTGCTGTTTCATTTCACAATTCACTTTTTAAAATATGAGAAAGAGCTTCCAAACCTGATACTTTGGATTATACTGGATATATTTGCTATATATTTAGAAGGTATGGGGGGAGGGGTGTTTTTTTATATGATTTTTAGCCAAATTCCAGTGTTCTGATGATTACATTTCTGGATATCTAGCTGTAAATAAAGCCTGTAAAGATTCAGGTTAAGAAACCTAAAAATGACTGTTCATCGGCTTTGTGCTAGCTTTTGGCATATTGTACATAGATTAGATTCAAAAGTTTAAATGTTAGTGTTTTTTTTTTCTAAATACTGTTACTCTTTTGAAAAAAAACTATTTTGAATGTTTTGGGGTTTCTTTGTTTTTGTTTGCTTTGCTTTTCATTGTTTTGGACTTTGTGTGTTGATAAAAATAAATACTTGTTTCCTAAAGATTTAACACCAGGAGAGAAAAACAACAACAAACTGGTGCTGTCTGGATCGTGAAAACAATTTTCAATGGAAGGTTTGTGATTGAAAACTGTCCACAGTGTACACACCAATTAAGCTGCACTTTTCCCAAGAGACCAGCCACAGTCTACCTGAAATGGGCTTTCAGAGGACCATCAAATGTTTACAGTTTCTGTTGCCCATTGAAGTGTAACATAGAGAAATGACTCCCTCCTCATTGTTGCATATTTGATACATTAGGGACATGGGAGCATTCAATTTAAGTAGAAAGAACAGTTTGTAAGAAAACCATTTAGTCAGAGTTCTCTAATCTTTGGGATTTCAGATTTTGTGATGCTTGGATGTACCAATAAACATGCTGTTGCTTCTCTTGTCTAACAACATGTCTCTGGCCTGTGTTTTACTGTTTATGGTTATACCGAGAGTGGCCCTAGCATGAATCTGGTCCAGGTCCTGGCCTTTCAACCAGCCCCTTCTGACCAACTGCAAGGATGTCCACAGACCAAGAATCTAAATGCACTTGTATCTGATTCACTATCATGGAGTAAGTCTAACTTTCCTATAATAAAAAAATTTGTGTATCTGCTTCTAGTTGTCAGTTTATTTAAGCAAACAGTAGCCAAGTTGTGTACAAGAATAATGCTTTCCAAAGAAGTAATTGGGGTTTTTCATTTTAATACTTCCAATAGATCTATGATCTCATCAGTGTGGGCAGTCCTTCCCATTGGTTCAAATATGGAGTATCATGGATCATAGAGTTAGAAGGAATCAGGGGTGCCTAGGTGGCACAGTGAATAGAGCACCAGCCCTAGAGTCAGGAGGACCTGAGTTCAAATCCGGCCTCAGACACTTAACACACACACACACACACACACACACTAGCCATGTGACCTTGGGCAAGTCACAACCCCAATTGCCCTCCAAAAAGCAAAAAAAAAAAAAAAAAAAAAGGAATTAGAAAATAATCTTGGAAGTCATAGGGTCCAGTCCTCTCATTTTACAGATGAAGAAACTGAGGCCCAGAGATTATCCAGGATTGTAACTAGTAAGAGTATGAGGTGTCCTAAATACTGCACCATGCAGCCTCTCCTCTCTATGTGGCTTTTGCCTATGTCTAGTCCCTTCCCATTCTAAATCTGTTAACCTGGGACCCTCTCATAAATCTTCCTTGAGGAGTCCAAACAACATGCTAGCCCCTTTCTCCATATCTTGATATAGCTGTATAGCTTATGAAGTGATCTGATTCTTAAGTGGTGCGACTCCTTTTCCAGTCACATATCTATCTGAAATTGCTTTAAACAGTAAAAGCCAGACAGAAAAACAGAAAGATCTGTTGCTCACACACCTGTGTTTTAAACTGTAGACAATCAATGAGAAAAGATCAGATTTTCTCTTTCTCTATACAAAAATACACACTGGGCAATCTCTTACAATATTAGCCTTGGGAAATACAATTTAGATCTTTACTAATGGTAAGGAAGAGACATTTGGGGCAAGTAAGTAAGGAAAACCCCAAGTCAGTGAAGAGAGGAATATACTGTGACTCAACATTTTTGGAAGGCCGTTATGCTACAGCACTTGACAATTTGTGATGTTAAAAATCATACCAGAAATAAGAGGTTTCCTCTATGTCTGCTGATGTAGCTAGATTTACTTATACAATAAATTCTGTTCTCTGGCATTATTAATTAGCACTTCCCCCTACATAGAGAACCATAGAATATCAGAGTTGAAAGGGACCCCTGAGATCATAGTCTAGGTCATAACTGGAACATCAATTTCTCCTGCCATATGCCCTGCTAATGATTGCGCAATCCTCACCTGAAGAGCTCCGAAATAACTCCCCAAGTAGCCCATTCCACTCTGGAGCAGCTCTGCTTATCACTAAGTTCTTCAATACAGTAAATCCATACCTGCCTTCCAGTATCCTCCATAAATTATTGGTCCTTGATCTGCCCTTGGGGATAGAGCAGGAAAAAAGTAATCGATCTTCCACATAGCCCTTCAAATGCTGACATTTGTCATGCTGACAATAGCTATGCCCCCCTCAATTTCTTTCTCCAGGCTAAACATCCCTGGTTCCTTCAAACAATCCTCATGTGGCTTTTTTAAACTCCCTTACCCTTGTTTTTCCCCCTTCTAAACATGTTCCAGTTTGTCCCTTAAATGCCCAGAATTTATATGTGATTTATGTTTTAAAAAGCTCTTTCTATATAAACTTTCTCATTTGAAATAAAATAGTAGATTGGGACTCTGGCCTCCCTTGTTTGGGGATATTATGCTACTGCTGATACAACCTAAGCTTGCATTCTTTTTTTTTTCTTTGTGACCTCACACTGCTGACTTCTATCAAGCTCAAAATATACTAAAACACTCAGGTTTAACAAGGACAATCATCTAATAAGATTAATCAACAGTCATTAATTTTTTAAGCCTCCAGCATTTTTCTCCCAAATCCTATACTTCTTCAGCTAACTTTTTGAAGCCAAGTTTAATACCTTTTTTATTTATCCTTATTGAATTCCATCATGTTAGATTTATCCCCATCATTTCTGCCAAAATTCTTTCTGAATTCTAACTCTCCTCTGGAGAGTATTAACTGTCTCCACCAGCTTCACATAATCTCTAAATTCAATAAATGTTATTGGTTACTTAATCCAAGTCATTGATTTTAAAATGTTGAACAGGAGAAGGACAAGGCCAGAATTCTATTACATCTACTAGACACCCTTCAGGGGGGTTAGTGTTGAAGAAAATTAATATTGTGCTGCATTATTTAATAACCAATATTTCTCTGTGATCCATCCTTTGCCAAATTTTGACAGACCTAACTTCTGAAGTGCAGGCAGTTTCTGAAAGGCTTGAGTAAGGAAATCACTCCTAGCCCCCCAAGGCATCTACTCCTTAATCAGTGTGGGCAGGTCCCTCCCAAATGGGACCCTACCTTCCCATTCCCCAATTCTCCCCTTCTGTTGTGTAAACAGAAGCCAACTTGATCTAGGCCCTTCCCAGGGGACATGCCCTTTGTCCTTGCTTTTTCTTCATCAAAGTTGGGGGTAACCTGGTCTACAAGAGGGAGACCAAGCTGGGGAGAACATGATTGGGGTGATTTTGTTCTGCTAGCCAAGATTGCTTAGAAGTAGCTGGGTCTCATAAAACAGCTAGCATTCTTGAAGTGTCAGAGAAGGGTGTAATCAGCCACATCTGAAGGCCTGTCTACTTTCCCTAGCTTCAGATTAATCCTTTCACCTGAAGATTAGTCCTGCCTCTCCCCACCCAAGGATGAAGTAAGAAGGAGAAGCTGAGAACTACTAAGCCAGGTCCTAATTAAAATATCCACCATTGCCTTGCCTTTGCTAGGGGAGGTGCAAATGATATTCTATAAGACCAATCAGAAGGAAGATACACCTAGGTTTAAAAGGCCCTGTCTGCCCTCACTCCTGGGTGCAAATGGAGGCAGACCAGAGATCCCTTTATTAATATGTTTGGTGCCCTATTAATAAAAAACTTGGAGAGTTACCTCAGTTTAACTGTTTGTTAAATTTCACTTGAGACAGTATTCAGTTAGCTCCAAGTTCACATAAATATACTATCACCTATTTTACATATACTCATCTTGTCCACAAGGACAGAATGAAAGATTTTGCCAAATGTCATGGTAAAATCCTAGTGTGCTATCTCTGACATTTTCCTTATCTATCAGCCAAGTAAGTATCAAAAAAGGAAAAGAGGTTAGTCTGGCATTATTCTTAATCCACCCATACTAGCTCAAAATGAATAATGCACCCCTTGGTAAGAACTCAAAAGCCACACTTTAATTATACTTTTGAGGATTTTGCTAGGAATTGAAGCCAAGCCCACCAGTTTGAAGAATCCATCCCTTTTGAAATCAAGAAATTGACTGTCTTCAGTACTGTCACACCTTTCACCTTCTCCATAATTTCTCAAAGATGAACAACAAACAAATGAGTTACCTAGACACAACCCTAAAGATTAACTATGCTTAAGCAGGGTCCATCATGCTAAATGAACCTTAGGCAGTATGTCAGTCAATAAACATTTATTGCCTACTATGTGCCAGGCTCTGAGTTAAATGGTGGGGATGCAAAGAAAGGTAACAGAAAAGTTTTCCAGGAGCTCACAGTCAAATGGGGAAGATGATATGTGAACAACTATATACAAACAGGTTATAAGCAGAATAAATTGTTAAACTAATAGATTGCACTAAGACTTTTAGGACACCCTGTATACATTGGGAATTATAAGCTTGGAGATTATCGTTGAACATATGAGAGCTGCTGAGGTCACCAAGTAAGAGAGGATAGGAATAAAAGAGGGCCCAAGACAGAGTCTTTAGGTATGCATACAGTTAAGAGGCGAGATAGGGAAAATATCCAGCCAAGAAGATTGAGAAGGAGTGATCTGACAGGTAGGAAAAGGGCCAAAAGAAAGCAGCGTCAGGAAAACCCAGCAAGAAAAGGATCTAGGAAGAGAAGGCAGTTGGTCACCACTGTCAAGCAGGATAGGGAAAAGCCATCATATTTGGCAATTAAGACATCATTGGTAATTTTGGAGTTTGAGTTGAGTGATATCAGAAAACAGATTTCAAAGGGTTTAGAACCGAGTGATAGGCAAAGAAGTGGAGACAATGGGTGCAAACAGCTTTTCCAAGGAGTTTGGCAATAAAAGAGAGAGGCAATACAGGATGATGGATTCAAAAGTACAAGATGGAGGAATCATGGTTTGATAGCCATTGTTCTAAGGGGTGCGGTTAGTGAGTGGTAATCTCAATATAAGTCAGCAATGTGATCTGGCAACTATAGATGTTATACTATCTGGGGCTGCATAAAGAGAGGCAAAGCTTCCAGGAGTAAAGAGGTAATCAGTCATTCCACTCAGCTCCATCCTGTCAAACCTCACTTGGAGTACTGGGTTTAATTCTGGGTGCCAGTTTAAAGAGGACATTGATAAGACAAAACATATCCAAAGAATGCAACCAGGATGGCGAGTCTGTGTCATCTGAGGACTGCCTGAAGGAAGGAGAATTGAAGGCAAAGGAAGGACTTCAAGTTTATGAGGAAACATCTCATAGAGAAGGAAATAAACTTTCGCTTTTTTGTGACCAGAGGCAATGAACAGAAGATGCCAAGGGATCGATTTAGGCTTGAGGTCAGGAAAAACATCCTAACAAGCAGAGCTATCCGAAAGGTGAATGGGCTGGTATAGACATTTATGATTCGGACTAAATGGACCCTGAGGTCCCTCCCAACACTCAAATGCTATGATTTTATAATCTTCCTAAAACAAAAGAGTTAAAGTTATCGAATTAATAGTAGAATTTTGTGCATGGGGAGTTTTTCTGTTTTCTTATTATGGGGGGAGAAAGGGGATGATCAGGTCCTTTTGCAAATAAAAGTTATTTTTGTGTTCTTTGTATGGAGAGCACAGGAGGAAAAGGTGGTGGCAAGGAAGAATTCATCCTTATTATCTCAGCACATTTCTCTTTCCCCAAATCTACGTCACTACTTTAAACATCATAAAAACGCAATAAACGTTTACAAAACAAATGACTACATATGCTTCAGTTACTCTTCAAGTTCTCACTTTTATCAATTTGTCTTTCCTCTGTTCAAATAGATAGTAGACAGTATTAGAGAAAAGCAAATAGCCTAATGCTAGAGATGGTCTTACGGTAGAAAACAGTGTGGGACAAGAGATAAACACCTAACTTGAAATCAGGAATAGCTAGGTCTAATTCCTGCCTCAGAGATTTACTTAATTGGAGACTCAATTTCCTTATCTGTAAAATGAGAATACCTATCATCTACCTTACAATATTGTGCTGAGGATCAGTTGATGTGACTTATGATGTGATTACAGATTAGTTCTGTGACTTCTGGTGGCTCTGACTGGTCCAAATTTCCTACTAAAATCCCTTCTGTTTCCATAAAGCTCTATATAAGTTATTGTTATCTAATCCTTATCTTGTTTTACATAATTCATGTAGAAATTACCCTAGACAAGTCATCATGCTGCTATTATTATTTTATATTTATATCCGATGGACTATTGCATATATAAATAAAACAAAGTGCTTTTGTAATTGAAAAAAAGAATTAGGGTATAAGCTTATCTTCATTAGGATCACTGAAAGCATTGTACTGAAGTACAACTCTAGTAGCAGATAGGATTATAGAAATTGTATGCACTAATTCTCTCCTCACATGACTTTTTTTTAACTGTTTTTTAAATTTAGTATTTTATTTTCCCTCAGTTACATGTAAAAACAATTTTTAACATTTGTTTTTAAAACTTTGAATTCCAAATCCTATCCCTTCCTTCCTCTCCACCACCCCATCCCCATTGAGAAGGCAAGCAATTCAATATAGGTTATACATGAGCAGTCATGCAAATATATGTCCTTAACAGTCATGTTGCCCTCACACGATTATTTCTTCTGCTACATCTCTACATTTTGAATGTTTTTTCCTGTAGAGTTTGGAGACTCTGAGTATCACAAAATCTATTAAAAATATTATAAAGTCTTTGTGGCTCAATGTCAAATCCAGGTTATTGTGGGCAACAATTTGTATATGATAATGCTTGAGTTCTACAGCAGTTTATTCTTTAAAGTCTCAAAATTATTTTAAAGTTTGTATTTTTAGTATGAGAATTTTTCTTATGTTCAATCATGAAAGGTAGTGAGCTTCTGATGTACAATTCTATTGGCCAAATCATGTTCTGCTAGGTATTCAGCATGTGCTAAATACCATGCTTTGTTACATAACTTCTACCATTTCTTTGCATGATTAATTTGTTGTCTTCTTCTTCTTCTTCTTCTTCTTCTTCTTCTTCTTCTTCTTCTTCTTCTTCTTCTTCTTCTTCTTCTTCTTCTTCTCCTTCTTCTTCTTCTTCTCCTTCTCCTTCTCCTTCTCCTTCTCCTTCTCCTCCTTCTTCTTTTTCTTCTTCATGGACCATGGCATGCCAGGCCCTTGTATCCTCCACTATGTCCTGAAATCTGTTCAGGCTCATTTTCCTTCCTTTCATGACACTATCTACCCCTTTTATCTTCTGCCGTTTCCTTCTCCTTTTGTCTTCAATCTTTCCCATAAGGGTCTTTTCCAATGAGTCTTGTCTTCTCATTATGGGGCCAAAGTATTTAAACATTTCAGTATTTGACTTTCCAGTGATTAGCCTGAATTAATTTCTTTAAGCATTGGCTGATTTGATCTCTTTGCTGTCCAAGGACTCTCAAAAGTCTTCTCCAGTACCAAAATTTCAAAGTGTTGATTCTGTGGCTTTCCTTATATTCCAACTCTCACAGCCAGACATGGCTACTGGAAAAATCATAACTTTGACTATATGGACCTTTGTCAGTGAGGTGATGTCTCTGCTTTTCAGTATGCTGTCCAAGTTTTCCATAGCTTTCCTCCCATGGAGCAAGCATCTTTTAATTTCATGGCTGCAGTCACTGTCTGCAGTGATCTTTGAGCCCAAGAATATAAAATCTGATACTGCTTCCATCTCTTCTCCCTCTGTTTGCCAGGAACTGATGGGAACAGTTGCCAAGATCTTAGTTTTTTTCATGTTAAGCAAGCTTTTACACTCGCAACAAGAGACTTCTTAATTCTTCACTTTCTGCCATCAGAGTAATATCATCTGCATATCTAAGATTGTTGATATTGCTCCTGGCAACCTTAATTCCAGCTTTTAATTCAACCAGGCTGGCATTTCCCATGATGTACTCTGCATGTAAGTTAAAAAATAAGGTGATAAAATGCAGGAATATTGTCATATTCCTTTCCCAATCTTAAACCAATCAGTTTTTGCATGCCCAGTTCTATTTCATTTTGACCCATACACAGGTTCCTCAGGAGACAAATAAGATGATCTGGTGTTCCTATCTCTTTGAGGACTTGCCACATTTTGTGATCCACACAGTTAAAGGCTTTAGTATAGTCAATGAAGTAGTAGTAGATGTTTTTCTGGAACTCCCTTGTTTTTTGCATAAACCAGCAAATGTTGGCAATTCTTAGCACCTCTGCCTCTTTGAAAACCAGCTTTCTCTTCTGGTAATTCTCAGTTCACAAAATACTGAAGTTTAGCTTGCAGAGTCTTAAGCATAACCTTCCCGGCATGTGAAATGTTCCCTTGATATCTCTACTTTTCTTGAAGAGATCTCTTGTCTTTCCCATTGCATCATCTTCGATTTCTTTGCATTGCTCTTTTAAGAAATCTTCTTGTGTCTCCTTGCTATTCTCTAGAATTCTGCATTCATTTTGGTATATCTTTCCTTTTTATTTTCCTTCACTCCTCAGCTATTTGTAAAGTCTCATCAAACAGCCATTTTGCTTTCTTGATCTTCTATTTCTTTGGAATGTTTTTTGTTGCTGCCTCCTGTAGCAACTTGTCCCATCAGCTTCTGGCAATCAGAGGGAGAAGAAATGGAAGCAGTGTCAGATTTTATATTCTTGGGCTCAAAGATCACTGCAGACAGTGACTGCAGCCATGAAATTAAAAGACACTTGCTCCTTGGGATGAAAGCCATGGAAAACTTGGACAACATACTGAAAAGCAGAGATATCACCTTGCTGACAAAGGTCCATATAATTAAAAGCTATGGTTTTTCTAGTAGCCATGTATGACTGTGAGAACTAGGTTATAAAGAAAGCTGGGTACCACAGAATCAACACTTTTGAATTTTGGTGCTGGAGAAGACTTTTGATAGTCTTTGGACAGCAAGGAGATCAAATCAGTCAATACTTAAAGAAATTAATTCATGCTGTTCAATGGAAGGTCAAATACTGAAGCTGATGCTTAAATACTTTGGCCCCATAATAAGAAGTCAGGACTCATTGGAAAAGACCCTGATGGGAAAGATTGAAGAAAAAAGAAGGAAATAGCAGAAGATATGATGGATAGGTAGTGTCATGAAAGCAAGAAACATGAGCCTGGACAGATTTTAGGAGATAGTGGAGAATACAAGGACCTGGCATGCCATGGTCCACGGGGTCATAAAGAGTCAGGCATGACTAAAGAGTTGAATAGCAACAAATCTGTACAGTATTATGAACCTCTGTCCACAGTTCTTCAGGCACTCTACCCTTAAATCTATTTATCATTTTCACTTCATATTTATAAGAGATGTCATTTGGGCCATATTATTATGACCTTATGGTTTTCTCTCCTTTCTTCAATAAACTAAGTCTGAATTTTGCAATGAGAAGCTCATGATATAAACCATAGTCATTTCCAAGTCTTGTTTTAACTGATTGTATAGAACTTCTCCACCTTTGGTTATATAAGCAATATGATTTCTTATTGACCATCTGGTGATGTCCATGTGTAGAGTCATCTTTTTGGATTGTTGAAAAAGAGTATTTGCTATGACCAGCTAGTTATCTTCACAAAACTCTATTAGTCTCTGCCCTCCTTCATTTTGTACTCCAAGGGAAAACTTGACTGTTATTCCAATTATCTTTTGATTTCCTACTTTAGCATTCCAGTCCCTTATCATGAATATGACATCTTTTTTTTTTTTTTGGTGTTATTTTTAGAAGATGTAAATCTTCATAGAACTGATCAACTTTGGCCTCCTTGGCATTGGTGGTTAGAGCAAAGACTTGTATTACTTTGATGTTGAATAGTATGCCTTGGATTTAAACAGATATCACTGTCATTCTTTACATTATACCCCAGTACTGCTTTTCTCATCCTTTTACTGACTATGAGGGCTACTCCATTTCTTCTAAAGGATTCTTGCCCTCAGCAGTATATGAGAGAGAGAGAGAGAGAGAGAGAGAGAGAGAGAGAGACTAATATGAATGATTAATAATGATCCCTAATTCTAGGCTCTTAAAGATACCCCTTCTGTGATTTCTGGTGCATCTGACCTAGTCCATACTTCCTAGCAAAAATGCCTCTGTTTCCATAATCAAATCGTGACACAGTTATGTATGTGTTCATTGCTTACTTGATGACATTTATTTGGTTGAGTTCGTGTGGATGTCAACCATGGATGGCCTTTTGATTCTATTTTTTAATCCTAGCTATTTCAGAGGCTCCATCTTGACATAAGCCACTTTTGGTCACATTTTGGCATATCCTGTGGCATGTACCTACTATCTGCCTTTACTATTGCTCAATGAAGTGATGTGTTTTCCTCCCAAAGCATTTCTGTAGGTTATTTATCATGTGATCTAAGAACATCTATCGATCCTATTCTTCCTTTTTGATGAGGAAGTGTTCATCTTTCTATGGTTGCCTTAGGTAGATGGGCTCTATGTTCTATTAATATTGTACAAGTTTACATTCATCTACTTTCCACATCTGTTATGATCCATTTTACCTGAAAACATACATAAAGATAGATATTGAGAAGGTATAAATTGCTTTAAATGTGTACTTCCCATTGAACTTTTGATTCTGGGAATGTTGTAAGTCTCCATACATTCAGTCACCATTTTCTCCTTTATGGTTTTACCTCAATGCCTAAAGAAAACAAGGTATTTGTATCACCTTATCCATTCTTTCAATTTAATGTCCGCATTCAACCCTGAAGCCTGCAGCTTCTTCTTTCCTTGAAATAAATTAAAAATTTAACACTTACATGGTTCCAATGTCATTTTGATATCATTGAATAAAGATTCCACATAGAGGAGCTGCTTAATGGGGTTTTGGGTGGAGGTTGTCAATATTCATCAAGTTCCAAATAAGATGTTTCGGTTTGACCCTCTCTTTAATTTAGATCCCATACTTCATTCAATTAAAGAGGGATTTTAATGGATATAAGGGTGGGAATTGATCATTGATAATTGGCTTCATCTGTCTCCTGAGAGGTGTTTTGTTTCATCTCAATTGTTCTTTGACTTTATTGTGATCCTGAAATGTATTAGAGAACAGTTTCACACAAGGAGAGCAAATACTCTAGCATTCTGTGTGTGTGTGTGTGTGTGTGTATGTATATACTACAATCTATTTTGTACATTTGTAGTATAAGGAACAATTATCCCCTGGCAGCCATCCTGGTGATGGTTGGTGCTTGGATGAAAGTATTCCTTGCTTCTACTTGCTTTTAGCTTAATACTCCTACCAAGGCTTATGCTTCCCTAAAATAGTCTTCAAAAACCCAGTATAATGTTCACATATAACTAACCATAAGAGTAGGGCTTTATTGTTTTTCTGAATAAAGTCATACAAAAATGAAAACTGCAAGATGTATTATAGCATTTATATATATATATACATATATATGATAGCATTTAGACCTAGAATGGATTTTAGTGGTCATCTCTTCTAAAATCCCTTTTTAACAGATGAGGAAATTGAGGACCAGACATGAAATGACTCACCCAAAATTGTAGAAGGAGTGAGTTTATATACTCAAGGAAGAGCTTATATACTCAAACTCAGGACTTCTGTTTGAATGGCCTATTTGTATCCTTTGATCATTTTACTTAACAAATTCAACATACATTTCTTAGATGCTTATTTTAGGCACCTATACTGTACCCATAAATCTATTTTGGTGAAGGAAACATAAGTAAGTAGAGGGTATAAATGGGCTGCACTTGCATATTTGGGGAAGCATCACCATTAGCCATGCCTTTCTGCTCAAATCAAGGGTCAGCCAGAATCCTCAATCAACGAGTGATGGCATAAATGAATGACAGACTTTTGTATCAAAGAAATATAATTCTTTACATGTAGTTGAATATACATATTTTATTTAGGAATAAGCCATGTTGAACAGAAGAAAAAAGATTTAACATTGCACAAAATCCTACTAGGTAATGGAAGGAGCAAGCATTTATTAATCACCTACTACGTGCCAGGAACTGTGCTTCACGCTTTATAAATATTATCTCATACCGCAACACTAAGGTCCAATCGTCAGTGAAATGCATTTGTTCTTTTACCACTGTAGTCTAAAATTGTCCTCAGGAGACCACACATTGATTTTGTGAAGGATACCAATTCAGTGACACTGAATATTTATTGTGGAAATTAACCTTCAAGCACATTGCAAGAACTGGGTTACCAGAATAAGCCAACATCTCTTCTAATCCCTTGTGGATGGGAGAAAGTTGAGAAGGAAGGAAGGAAGGAAGGAAGGAAGGAAGGAAGGAAGGAAGGAAGGAAGGAGAGAAAGAGAAAGGAAGAGGGAGATGAGGAAGGGACAAAGGGGGCAAGGGGAGGGGAAAGCAAGGGAGGAAAGAAAGAAGGATGGGTAAAAAGAGAGAGAAAGAAGATTTGGGTGATAAACATGAGTTTGCAATTATGGTAGAAATACTCTGACAGTGGGATGTTATTCTCTGATTAGTCACTGAAAAAAAGCAAACATGTAGAGTAAGCTCTTACTGCTATTGCCCCAACATCTCTTCTCATACTATAACAAACTCTTCACCCAAGTCAGCGTTAAGGAGCCATTAGAATCCAATAGCATTTCCCAACTAGTTTCATCACAGATAGCCCTGACTATGCAAGTCCCAACACGCTAGCATGAAATTGTTTACTTTTAATAATAGCAACTTTATTTTTGACTGCAGTGAGACCATAACTCTGGTATGTTTTGTTTTGGTTCATTTACTTAGACAGCCATCTGGCAAGATAAACCAGTAATGTTCAAATGAGATATTCTCAAGTGAAGGAAAACATCTTCTGTTAGAAATACAGAGACTATGGCAGAACCCATTTGCTCTTCATGTCCCTCCCACCCCCACAACTTGGCCCCAACCAATTTTGCCAACTCTCTCTCCCAGAAAATTCCTTGATCCTGATGCTCCAACCAAACTATACCACTCAGTGTTGCCTCAATCCACACCTAACCCTAACCTTCTGCATAATATCTAACATTGTCCTATTTAGCAGCAATGTGCTCCTGCTTCTCTAGCTGTCAAAATCATGCCAATTCTACAAGGCTCAGCTCAATTGCCACCTCCTCTATGAAGCCCTCCCTGATACCCTCCAAGGTCAAAGTCATCATTCCTTCCACTGACCTCTCATAGAATTTTATACCTACCCTATCTTAAAATAATAATAGTTGATATCTATATAGTACTTTACATACGTGATTTCACTTGATCTTTACTAAAAAAAAAAAAACACCCTGGAATTCCAGTGCCAAGATGGGAAGAACCCTCTGAAGCCCTCCCAAATTCTTCTTCAGATAACTAGAAAACTACCTCAGAACTGATCTAGGAGCAGGAAAGGGGCTTACCAGCCCAGCAGGAAAGATCTGTCTTGCTGTGAGGTTCAGGAGGAGGAGCAGGGGTGGCAGCAGTAGCAATAGCAGCAGTAGCAGCAGCCAGACTCACAGCAGGGGACCTTTGGCAAGGCTTTGAGCCTGGGCAATCCACAAGTGAAGCCCCACCCTCCTGCAAACCCAAAGACATCTGGCAAGCAAACAGTCTGTGGATGATGGCAAAGCCCCACCCCAGTGACCCCCACCCCCAGAACAAGCCACCAGTGAGGCCCTGACCTCATTGCTGACTAGCAGTGAAGCCCTGACCCAAGACTGGACAACATCAATACCCCACCCCTTGGGGCGGCTAGCTGTTGCAGTGAATAGAGCACTGGCCCTGGAGTCAAGAAGACCTGAGTTCAAATCCGGCCTCAGACACTTAACACAAAAACTAGCCATGTGACCTTGGGCAAGTCACTTAACCCCAATTACCCTCCAAAGAAAAAAGGCAAAAAAAAAGGCCCCTTGGGTAGATCAGGGACAAAATTACTCCTCCAGGACCTGCTAACAGAGAGGTCCTATTTCCATAGCAATCCAGTAGCAAGGCCCAACTCTTGCAGCTGACCAGCAACAAGATCCCTCCTCAGGGCCAGCCACTGTAAACATCCTGTTACCATAGCAACCCAGTAGCAAGGCCCCACCCCTGGAGTAGGCCAGCAACTAAACCTCACACTCAGGGAGGCCAACAAGGAGGCCTCATCCCACAGTACAAGCCAGAAGGGAAGCCTACCCTACAGAGAAAACAAGCAGGTAAACCCAGAAGCCCAATGAAACCAAGCAGTAAGACTCACATAAAAACACCAAGTCGGCAAAAAAAAAAAAGAAAATGAGCAAAAAAAAAAAAAGAGCTTGAATATAGAAAGTTGGTATGAGGATAGGGAGGATCAAGGCACAAACTTAGAAGAAGACAATAGAGTCAAAATGGCTATATGTGAAGTCTCAAAGAAAAATGTAATTTGGTATCAGACCCAAAAAGAATTCCTGGAAGAGCATTAAAAGTATTTTAAAAAGTAAATTAGGGGTGGCCAGGTGGTGCAGTGAGTAAGAGCACCGGCCCCAGAGTCAGGAGACCTGGGATCGGTTCCAGCCTCAGATACTTCACACACACACACACACACACACACACACACACACACACACACACACACAAACTAGTCATGTGACCTTGGGCAAGTTACTTAACCCCAATTGCCCTCTAAAAAGCAAAAAAAAAAATGATAGTAATGCAAGAGGATCATGAAAAAAAGTCACTAGCATGGGAAAAGAGATATAAAAATTTACTGAGGAAAACAATTCCCATAAACAATAGAATTGGCCAAATGGAAACGGAAGTACAAAAGCTCACTGAAGAAAATAATTCTTTAAAATGTATAATTGAACAAGTGGAAACTATTGACTCTTTGAGACATCAAAATATGATAAAACAAAATTTAAAAAGTAAAAATACAGAAGAAAATATAAAATTTCTCTCTGGAAAAACAACTGACCTAGAAAATAGAACCCAGAGAGGTAATATAAGAACTATCAGACTGCCCAAAAGCCATGATTAAAAAAAAAAAATCCTGGACAACATCTTTCAAGAAATTATGAAAGAAAACTGCTTTGATATATTAGAACCAGAGGGCAAAATAGAAAATGAAGGAATCCCCTGATCACCGCCTAAAAGAGATCCCAAAACAAAAATTCCCAGGAATATCATAGCCAAATTCCAGAGCTTACAGATCAAGGAGATAGTATTGTGAGCAGCCAAAAAGAATTCAAATGTTGGGGAGATATAATCAGGATTTCACAGGATTTGGCAGCTTCCACATTAAAGAATCAGAGAGCTTGGAATATGATATACCAGAAGGCAAAGGAGTTAGAATTACAACCAAAAATCACCTACCCAGCAAAATTGTATATAACCTTTTTGGGGGGGGAAGAAGGGGAGCAGGGGATGGATATTTAACAAAATAGAGCACTTTCAAACATATCTCATTAAAAGACCAAAGCTAAATAAAAAATTTGACCTCTAAATATAAGACTCAAGGGAAACATAAAAAGGTGAAGAAGAAACAAGAAAGAAAAAACAAAAAAAACTCAGTAACAGGGTGGCCAGGTAGCACAGCGAGTAAGAGCACCGGCCCCAGAGTCGGGATGAACTGGGATCGAATCCAGGCTCAGACACTTAGCACCCACCCAGAAACACCTGGCCATGTAACCTTGAGCAAGTTACTTAACCCCAGTTGCTTAGGGGCGGCCAGGTGGCTCAGCCAGTAAGAGCACTGGCTCCAGTGTTGGGATGACATGTGGATCAAATCTGGGTTCAGACAACTTAGCACCCACCCAGAAACACCTGGCCATGTAACCTTGAGCAAGTTACTTAACCCCAATTGCTTTTAAAAAAAATTCAGTAAGGTTTATATTTCTATATGACAAAATAATGCTTGTAACTTTTTTACAGAACTTTATCTTTTTTTTCAACATTCACTTTTATAAGATTTTGAATTTCAAACTTTTTATCCCTCCCTTCCACCTTCTCCTCCCCCTCCCCAAGAAGGCAAGCAATCTGATATAGGTTATACATGTACAATCATATTAAACATATTTCCACATTAGTCGTGTTGTGAAAGAAGAATCAGAACAAAAGGGATAAACCAAGACAAAGAAAAAACAACAACAAAAAAAGGTGAAAATAGTGTGCTTCAATCTGCATTCAGACTCCATAGTTCTTTTTCTGGGTGTGGATAGTATTTTCCATCATGAGCCTTCTGGAATTGTCTTAGATCGTTTTATTGTTGAGAAGAACCAAGTCTATCAAAGTTGATCATTGTACAATGTACTATGTACAATGTTCTCTTGATTCTGCTCACTTCACTCAGCATCAATTCATCTAAGTCTTTTCATTTTTTTCTGAAATCTTCCTGCTCATCATTTCTTATGGAACAATTGTATTCCATTACATTCATATACCACAACTTGTTCAGCCATTCCCCAACCGATGGGCACCCCTTCAATTTCCAAGTTTTCACCACCAAGAAAAGAGCTGCTATGAATATTTTTGTATATGTGGGTCCCTTTTAATGACTCTTTGAGATACAGACCTAGTGGCTGTTTTGCTGGATCAAAGAGTATGCACAATTTTATAGTTCTTTGGGCAATATTTGTAACTCTTAACTTTATTACTATAAGAGCAATTAGAAGGAGTATATGTAGACAGAGGGTGTGGATATAAAATGATTTTGATAGGATGATACCCCCAAAACAAATAAAGGGGTGAGAAAGAAAATTGCAGTGGAAGATGGAGGGGAGAGACTGAGTGGGGCAATTTATTCCACATAAAAGAGGCATAAAGAGCTACTGTAATGGAGGGGAAGATGAGGTGGGGTGGGCAAATCTGATCAAAATTGGCTCAAAGTGAATAATATACACACTCAGTTGGATGCAGAAATCCCATCTTACCCCATAAGGAAGTAAAAAGGGGGGGGGGATAATAGAAGGGGGAGGAAACACTGATAAAAGGAAGGGTATATTAGTGAAGGTGTTGATCAGAAGTAAAGCACTTGTGAGGAAGGAAAGGGTGAATTGTAGGAGAGAGAAGAGGATAAACAAGCAAAATATAGCATGGAGGGAAATACACAAATATATCAAAACTATAAATGTGAATGCAATGAACTCACCCATAAAATGGAATCAGATAGCAAAATGGATTAAAAAACAGAATCCTACAATAAGTTGTTTACAAGAAATACATTTGAAGCAGAAAGATACACACAGGGTAAAGGTAAAAGGCTGGAGCAGAATCTTTTATCCTTCAGCTGAAGCAAAGAAAGTAGGGGTAGCAATTGTGATCTCAGACAAAGAAAAGGCAAAAATAGACCTAATTAAAAGAGATAAATAAGAAAATTACATCTTGCTGAAAGGTGCCATAGACAATGAAGTCATATATGCACCAAATGGTATAGCATATAAACTTTTGAAGAAGTTGAATGAGTTACAGGAGGAAATAGATAATAAAACTATACTAGTGGGAGGCCTCAACTTTCCCCTCCCAGGATTAGATAAATCTAACCAAAAAATAAACCAGAAAGAAGTTAAGAAGGTGGATGAAATTCTGGAAAAGTTAGATATGATAGATCTTTGGAGAAAATTGAATGGGAATAGAAAGGAATATAGGTTTTTCTCAGCAGTAGATGGCACCTATGTAAAAACTGACCATATATTAGGACATAAAAACATCACAACCAAATGCAGAAAAGCAGAAATAGTAAATGCATCCTTTTCAGATCATAATTCAATAAAAATCACATTCAGTAATGGACAATGGAAAGAGAGATTAAAAATTAATTGGAAATTAAATAATCTAATCCTAAAAAACAAGTGGGTCAAAGAACAAATCATAGAAACAATTGATAATTACATTAAAGAAAATGACAACAATGAGACAAAATACAAAAATTTATGGGATACAACCAAAGTGGCACTTAGGGGAAATTTTATATCTCTAACTGCTTGCATCAATAAAATAGAGGAAAAGCAGATCAATGAATTGATCATGCAACTAAAAAAAATTAGAGAAAAAAAAACAAATTAAAAATCTTCAATTAAATAGCAAATTGGAAATCCTGAAAATCAAAATAGATTAATAAAATTGAAAGGAAGAAAACCCTTGAGCTAATAAATAAAATTAAAAGCTAGTTTTATGGAAAAAAAACAGATAAATCATAGGTTAATTTGATTTTAAAAGGAAGAAAACCAAATTATTGTATCAAAAATGGAAGGGTAGATTTACCACCATGAAGAAGAAATTAAGACAATTGTTGGGAGTTATTTTGTCCAATTATATGCCAATAAATTTTACAATCTCAATGAAATGGATGAATATCTACAAAAATATAAATTAGATTAACAGGAGAAGAAATAAAATACTTAAACAGCCCAATTGTAGAAAAATAAATTGAACAAGCCATCAATGAACTTCCTAAGAAAAATCCCCAGGACCAGATGTATTCACAAGTGAATTTTACCAAACATTTAAAAAATAATTAATCCCAGTAGTACATAAACTATTTGGGAAAATAAGTGAAAAAGGAGTCCTACCAAATTCCTTTTACAACAAAAATATAGTGCTGTTACCCAAACCTAGAAGAGCCAAAACAGAGAAAGAAAATGATAAACCAATTTCTCTAATGGATATTGATACAAAAAAAATTAAATTAAATACTAGCAAAGGAATTACAGAAATATATCACAAGGATGATAAACTATGACCAGGTGGGATTTATACTAGGAATGCAGGGCTGGTTCAATATGAGGAAATATTAGGAAAATATTAGGAAGACTATCAATAACAAATCCAACATAAATCATATGATTATCTTAATAGATGCAGAAAAGTTTTAGACAAAATATAGCACCCATTCCTATTAAAAAAAAAACCACTAGAGAACATAGGAATAAATGGAGCTTACCTTAAAATGATAAGTACTATTTATATAAAACCATCAGCAAGCATTATCTGTAATGGAGATAAGCTGGAAGCCTTCCCAATACAATTGGGATGAAGCAAGGATGCCCATTTTCACTTCTATTAATTGTTCATGGATAGGTTGAACCAATGTAATAAAAATGACAATTCTACCTAAATTAATTATTTATTCAGTGCCATACCAACCAAACTATCAAAAAATTATTTTATAGAGCTAGAAAAAATAATTTAAAAATTAATCTGAAAGAACAAAAACTCAAGGATTTCAAGCAAATCAAAGGGAAAAAAATGTGAAAGAAGCTAATCTAGCCTTACCAGATCTCAAACTGTGTGATAAAGTGGTAATCATCAAAACAATGTGATACTGGCTAAGAAATAGTGGGGTGGATCAGTGAAATAGATTAGGTACAAATTACATTATAGTAAGTGAGCACAGTAATCTAGTATAAACCCAGAGATCCAAGATTTTGGAACAAAAACTCATTATTTGACAAAAACTGCTGGGAAAACTGAAAAACAATATGGCAGAAATTAGGTATAGAGCAACATCTTATACTGTATACCAAATAAGGTCAAAATGCATACATGACTTTTCACATAAAGGGTGATTCTATAAACAAATTAAGAGAGCATGGAATAGCTTATCTGTCAGATTTATGGATAAGGGAAGAATTTGGGACCAAAGAAGATATAGAGAGCATTACAAAATCTAGAATAGATAATTTGGATTATAAAAAATTAAAAAGGTTTTGCACAAACAAAACCAATGCAACTAAAATTATAAGGAAAGCAGAAAAGTGGCAGGGTGGGGAATTTTGCAACGAGTATTTCTGATCAAGGCCTCATTTCTCAAATATATGGAGAACTGAGTCAAATTTATAAAAATACAAGTTATTTCCCAACTGATAAATGGTCAAAGGATGTGGACAACAGTTTTCAAACAAAGAAATAAAAACTACTGAGTCATGAAAAAAATGTTCTAAATCACTATTTATCAGAGAAATGCAAATTAAAACAACTCTAAGGTACCATCTCACACCTATTAGAGTAATTAATATGACAAAAAGTAAAATGCTGGATGTTGGAAGGGATGTGGGAAAATTGGGACACAAATGCATTGTTGATGGAATTGTAAACAGATTCAACTGTTCTGAAGAATATTTTGGAACCATGCCCAAAGGGCTGTAAAGCTGTGCATACCCTTTGATCTAGAAATACCACTGCTAGGTCTATATCCCAAAAACATACAAAAAAAGGGAAAAGGACCTATTTGTACAAAAATATTTATAGCAGCTCTTTCTGTGGTGGCTAAGAATTAGAAATCAAAGGGATGCTGATCAATTGGAGAATGGCTAAACAAGCTGTGAGATATGTTTGTAATGGAATATTATTGTGCTATAAGAAATGACAGGCAGGATGATTTCACACAAACCTGGAAAGACTTACATGAACTGATGCATAGTGAAGTGAACAAAACCAGGAGAACATTGTACACAGTAACAGCAATATTGTTTGATGAAAAACTGTGAATGACTTAACTCTTCTCAGCAATACAGTGATCCAAGACAATCCCAATTGTCTAGTGATGAAGCATACTGTCCATTTCCAGAGATAGAAGTGGTATAAAGTGAAGCATGATATTTTTCACTTTCTTTTTTTCTTTTATTTGAGTCTTCCTCTACAAAATGACTAATATGGAAATGTTTTACATAATTACACATGTATAACCTGTGTCTAATTGCTGACTGTCTCAGGGAGGAAGCAGGGATTGAATATGGAAATCAAAACTTTAAATAAAAATGTTTTTAAAATTGGAGAAGAAAACCTTCTGACGTAAGTATTATAGATATAATTATCATACTTCTTTCACAGAAGAAGAAATTGGGGTTTAAAAAAGTTATTGCCTCACTTTTGTCTAAGACAGTGGCATGAAAGGTCACAGAAGAGACCAGTTCTCCCACATGTACTTCAGCAAAGATCTAAAAATAACACTAGACCAAATAACAATTAAGAAATTCAAAGAAAAACTACAGTAAGCATTTCCATCCAAGCAATAACTACATAAAAAGATAGCCAGGAGGCTGCAGGATTCCTCCACCAAGGAAGCCAGCATGGACAAAGGTAAACAAGCTAGAAGTCTGCCAACACCCAAACTAGAGATGCCTGGGGACACCAGAAGCCTACAGCCTCTGTACCAGGAAGCAGAAGACCAGACAGTGTAAACAGGGAAGCCACAGGGGGCTCAGAAAGCCATAGTGCTCTGACCACAGACACAGGAACAGGAGCAGGTGGCAATCTATAATGCAAAGCAGGTCCAGAAGATTGTATAATCTCGCCTAAGGTGCTCCAAAGGACCTTAAATGAACCCAGATGATCAGAGGGGCCTAAAACATGCCAACACTGAGTATAGAAACACAAAAGGAGGTAGAAGTTAGTGGCAGGTCAGGTAATCAAGTTTAGTACTAAGCTGGATCCATCCATCCCAGCCAAGAGATCTGGAACAGATAGAACCTGGTCCTGGCACAAAGCCCCATATTGAGAACTGTTTGTTGATGTCAGTAAACAGAAGATGGCAATAAACACTTTGAAGGAATAAGATACTCAAGAGATATACCAAAAAAAATAAATTATCGGGGCGGCCAGGTAGCACAGCAAGTAAGAGCACCGGCTCCAGTGTTGAGAAGACCTGGAGATCGAATCCCGGGCTCGGACACTTAGCACCCACCCAGAAACACCTGGTCGTGTAACCTTGAGCAAGTTACTTAACCCCGATTGCTTAAAAATAAAAAAAAAATTAAAAAAAATAAATTATCTCCCCACTAACTACAAGAAGAGGCTCAGGGTGGTAGTGGGAGGTAGGGAGACAGTGGCCTAATTACAAAGAGTACAAGAGTATCTGGAAGAAATAAAGCAAGAATTTTTTTTTTACAAAATGATAAAGGAAATAAAAACTCTGGAGGAAATAATTAGAAGGAAAATAAATAGTTTGGAACGAAAGTAGAATGCTGATCCAAATAATAAGACTCCTTGAAAATTAGAAAAGCAGGGTGGCTAGGTGGCACAGTGAGTAAAGCGCCGGCCCTGGAGTCAGGAGGAACTGAGTTTGGTTCCGCACACACACACACAACAAAAACTAGCCATGTAACCTTGAGCAAGTTACTTAACCCCAATCGCCCTCCAAAAGGCAAAAAAAAAAAAAAAATTTAGAAAAGCAGAGAGAATTCAGTGATTCCATAAGACAACAAAAAATATCAAAACAGAATTAAAAGATTGAATAGAAGAAAATATAAATCTACTACCAAAAACAATGGATCTGGGATATTTAAGAAAATCTGAAAAACATGACGAAACAAAAAAACTGGATGTCATATGTCAAGGAGTCATATGTGAAACTGTCCAGATCTATTAGAACCAAAGCATAAACCAAAGATAGAATACACTGATTATCTCCTTAAAGAAACCGCAAAAGGAATAAATCCCAGGAATTTCATAACCAAAATCTGCAGCTTCCATCTCAAAGAAAAATACTACAACCAACTAGAAAGAATCATTTCAAGTACCAAGGCACCATAGTCAAAATCACATAAGACTTGGCATATAATACTCTAAAGGAGAGAAAATCTTGGAATGATATTCTTCATATAAAGAGTGATAACCCAGAATAACTTGACCTGAATGGCTGAGTATCATACTATAGGAGGAGGGAAGGAAATGGAACGGAGGACTTTCAAGCATTCTTGATGAAAAGATCAGGTATAAGTAGATATTGGAAATGCAAACACAGGAATGAAGAGAAAACTAAAAAGATAAATGCATTTGAGCAATTGGAAGTGGACATACAATAATGAAGTACATGCTTTCTAATAGAAAGGAAAAGGACAAATATCCCTTAAGAATGTTGATGTCTTCAAGAGTCACAGAAGCAGTTAAACAAGGCAGAGGGTTTAGGCAGTTTTTTTTATGGTCTTAAGAGAAGAATAAAAAGGAAATGGAATAAAAAAAGAAAATATACTAAGGAAGAAATGAGAAAGAAAGGGACAGAACTTTTTCTCAAAACTAAGATGTGTGAGAAGAAGAATATACAAATGTGGAGAAAGGGGTGGGGGAATCAGGCATCACTTGAACCTCACTCATCTGAACTAGACATAGTTGAACACACATAGAAACAAAGATTTTGAAGTTGAAATGTGTAAAATGTATGAAATTCAACAAAGAAACAGGGATAGGGAGAAGAGAGAGGAGATTTAAAAGTAAGGTTAATGTTCTTTAGGATAGAAATAGATGTGAGTAAAATGATTTCAGGGGATGAATCAAAAAAGAGGGAGTAAAAGAAAAAAAGGCAGTGTGATTAGAATCTAAGCAAGAGGAAGAGAGGAGAGGCACTGATATGAAAGCAGGTTGCTTCAATTTCAGAACACTAGCATTGATCCCAATTTTCTTTTATCATCTTCTTTGTAAATAGGCTAAGAGAGGACAAGAAAACATAGAAGAGCATATGAAGCTGAGCCATGTTGATACGTGCCTCAAATTTGAATCAGTATATGTACACGTATATCCACATACATACATCATCAAAACTATCGGGTGCTCATTAAAAAACAGAAAAGTCATCAGTAGAACAAATTAGACCCACAACATATAGAAGGAAGTAAAAAGAGGGCATTAACCCAAGCAAAGATTCACTCTTCAATAGAATCTGGAAAAACTGGAAAGGAGTCTGACAAATTAAATTTAGACTAGCATCTCACAACTTATACCAAGATAAGTTCCAAATGAATATGAGACTTAGATTTAAAAAAAAGAACACATCATAAACAAATTATAGGAATAAGGAAGGAGGCTAGCTGGCACAATGAATACAGCACTGACCCTGAAGTCAGGAGGACCTGAGTTCAAATCCGACCTCAGACACTTAACACTTACTAGCCATGTGACCTTGGGCAAGTCACTTAACCCCATTTGCCCTGTCTCCCCCCCTCCAAAAAAAGCAAAAAAAAAAAGGAATAAGGAAGGTAATATCTGTTGAGACTATGGATAGGGGGAGAATTTGCAGACAATAAGATAAAAAATTTTGATTACATAAAATGGATGTTTTTTTTTTTTCACAAAGTCAATTCAGTTACAGTAGAAGGGAAATAGATACTTGGAGAAAATCTTTCCTTCTATATTGTCTAATAAAGGTCTCATTTTAGATAAGAGTTACAATAAGTATTTCCTTTCTTATTCCGCTAATTTATTTATAATGTGACCTTTTTTTAAAAAAAACCTGTTTTGCATCCATTTAGAACTTATTTTGGCTTAGGTTCATACCCTTTGTTTCCTTTGGTATAATGTGAGTCTAATCTATTCCACTGGTTGGTTCTTCTGGTTTTTATTGAGTACTATAACAGTTGAAAATTAATGTAAACTGAGACAAGGTTCCAAGCATGGTGAATTTTTTGGTTAAGCTAACAGTAACCAATAAATTGGGTCAATGACCTCTCTCAGTGACCAAAGACCCCAAGTGAGTGATGACAGGGTATTTTATGGCAATTAACAATGATGGAGCAAAGTTTTGAGCTATGGAGATCTACCATTTTCTGATTGGCTATTGATGACTTAGTCAGAATTGAGATTACATTATTTGGGCCGCTCCTTCCAGAGCCCCCTTAACCACAGCTAAGATACGTGATTGGAATCTCAAGACAAAAGTACCCACACACTAAAGGTAGTCTTCAGGTAAGAGGAGTTGCTAAAATAGTTTAAATTGATGAAATTTGACCTTCACATTAAATAAGTTTCTTTACAAAGTGGGCAATGGGTAATGTTACAAAAGTGGAGGTAATTACAAGACAAAAGCTTGCCCTTTAGGCAAGTTTCTCCAGGCTGCTGTGGCAAGGGAAGTTTATAAGGGAAAGGAACCACAAAAGGAAATAGTATATCTGGTCCCAAATAGTTTTGATGATTACTACTGAAATGGAACATTTTCACAGACAGAACCCTTATTTCCTACAATCACCCAGACATAATATTGATGCCCCCCCCCAAAAAATTTCAGAGCATTATTTTATCAGATATTTCCATGCCAAATACTCTCTAAACTTTGTGAAACAAAAAACTTTCAAAATAGAGAGAGCTAGCATAAGATATCAAAACCATGTGGAAACAGATTGAAGATATCCCTCCCATCATCTTGTCTGCAACTGAAGTGGCACCAAAGACATATTGTGTGGGCTTATAGAAGATGAGCTTACATTGGGACAATTTTAGCCAATTACAAAAAGGAATCATTTTCTCTGCCTGTGCGATCAATAGTACGTTGAACATTGAATATAAAAGAATAACAACAGGACAATAACTAATCCTAGGATCATTTCTATTTGAATTCCATCAAAGAAGATGAGAAGAATTAGATAAACTATAACAACAACATAATAACAATAGCAAAAAGTTTACAAAATTATTTATACAACACCTCATTTAGTCATCACAACCCTGAGAAGTAGATTCTATTGTTATCCCAATGAGAGAAGTTAGTTTTGCACTTGGCTCTTGGAGATATGTTTCCCAAGAGAACCCTCGAAATATCTTATCTATTCCTAGAACTTTAGAAAAAGTTCAGAGGTTTCTTTCCTTTGTCTAGTTTAAACACATTCATTCAGAAGAATCCCTCTACAAAACAGGAAACTGTGTGACACAATGAATAGAGTACTGGACTTAGAGTCAATAAAAACTGAGTTCTGGGGCGGCCAGGTGGCTCAGTGAGTAGAAGCACCGGCCCCAGTGTCAGGATGACCTGGGGATCGAATCTGGGCTCAGATACTTAGCACCACACCCAGAAATAACTGGCCGTATAACCTTGAGCAAGTTACTTAACCCCGATTGCTTTAAAAAATAATAATAATAAAAAATGAAAACTGAGTTCAAATCCTGCCTCAGATACTTACTTGCTATGTGACTCTGAGCAAGTCATTTCACCTTTGTCTGACTCAGTTTCCTCAACTATAAAATTAAGATAATAATTGCAACTTCTTCATAGTGTCACTGTGAGGATCAAATGAGGTATTTATAAAGAGCTTGGCAAACTTTATTTTTTTAAATAGTATTTCATTTTTTTTCCAATTATATGTAAAGACAATTTTTCATAAAATTTTGAGTTCCAAATTTTTTCTCTCCCTAAAATGGTAAACAATTTGATGTAGGTCACATACATGCAATCATGTAAAATCTATTTCCATGTTACTTATGTTGTGAAAGAAGAAATAGGACAAAAGGAAAAAACCGTGAAAAAAATAAAGTGAAATTTGAATGCATCAATCTGCATTGAGACTCCACCTGTTCTTTCTCTGGACATGGACAGCATTTTTCATCACGAGTCTTTCGGGCTTTGTCTTAGATCACTGTATTACTGAGAAGAGCTAAGTCAATCATAGCTGATCACAGTACAATGTTGCTGTTGCCGTGTAAAATGCTCTTCTGATTCTGTTCACTTCACTTTGCCTCAGTGCACGTAAGTCTTTCCAGGTTTCTCTGAAATCAGTTTGGCAAAATTTCAAACATCATATGCATGATAACTATTACAACATCCTCATGAAGAACTCACTAAGCTTCTGTTTGTCCTCCATGGAGGACACTGAAAAAGTAAACTATAAGGTTGGAAAGGTGGGCTGTGGTGAGATTATGAAGAACCTTAAATGTAAGTTAAGGAGTCTCAGGATCCTAAATTTTTCTAAAATTATCATAGAACTCAATGGAATTTTATTAATGGAGTTTAATTAAATAAACATTTATAACTACTATGCTTAAGGCCCTGAGGATTAAAAGTTTGGGGCTGGTTATAATATAATCCTATACAGGCACTGGGGCATAGAGATCCACTGGAAAAGTCGAAAGGGGTATGGGAGAAAATATGGGAGAGAGCAGATTGGAGGAGGGGATAGCCTGTGGGACTGCTATTTTGGGGCGGTGGGTAGAGGAAAAATGGGGAGAAAATTTGTAACCCAAAATCTAGCGTAAATGAATGATGTAAATCAGAAGTTAATAAAGCATTTGGAAAAAAAAAAAACAATATAATCCAGGAGCTTTTATTCTCCTAGGGGAAGGGACTAAGCATTTATTAATCACCTACTACCGTGTTTCCCTGATAATAAGACCTATCCCGAAAATAAGCCCTCCCTTTACTGTGTAAGATTCCTCTAAAATAAGCCCTCCCCCAAAAATAAGCCCTATTGAGATTGCTACTGTAGTGAAGGTGATCTCCTGCGCTACACGCTACATTACGGTACCCTCTGTATGTACCGTCCCCCCCCCAGTGAAACGCACGCCGCGCTCCGAGCTGCATCCAATCAGAGCTGCAGCAGTGAGCGTGTCATCCTGTTCTTCCCCAGTGATTTGCTTATTGAATAAAGGTACATTTTTTTGTTTACATTTACCTGTTTATTAAAATTGCTGTCAATGTTCATTAAAATAAGCCCTCCCCTGAAAATAAGCCCTCTGGTGTTTTTCTGTCCAAAAAAATAATAAGACAGTGTCTTATTATCGAGGAAACACGGTATGTGTCAGGCACTGTTCTAAACAGTTTAAAAATAGTATCTCATTGGATCCTCACAACAACTCTGGGAGGTGGGTGCTATTATTATCCCCATTTTACAGATAAGGAAACTGAAGTAAATGGGGGTTAAGTGAACTTGCCCAGGGTCACACAGCTGAAGGATCTGAAGTTGGATTTGAACTCAGGTTCTCCTCATTCTAGGCCTAGTGTTCTATTCACAATGACACTTAGCTGCCTCAAGGGAGAAGGACTATGTTATAAAGTTTCACTTAGAGCTCTGCTTTTCAGAAATATGTAAGGTGTATGAAGTAAGGTCCAAAGCAGGGTGAGGAACCTGTGACCTCAAGGTCACATGTGGCCTTCTAGGTCCTCAAGTGCAGCCCTTTGACTGAATCCAAACTTCACAGAATAAATCCCCTTAATAAAAAAAAGGATTAGTTCTGTAATTTGGACTCAGTCTAAAGGTCGTACCCAACTGCAGGCTCCCCACCCCTGGTCCAAACTATACTTCAAGAGTGGTAAGAACCAAATGCTGATCTTGTGATCCATTGATAGCAGAGAATTCTACAGAACGACATGAATTCCAAGGTATGGCCCCAAATCTGTGCCAAATTATCATTCTAGAAGCTCTAGGTGTCACTAAACTATGCAAATCCAATATTGTAGATATAAAGAAATGTTTCAGCCTCACTTTTGTGTTATCTTTTGTCACTCCTGCTAGTTCCATCAACCCAAGCCCAATTCTTAGTACCCTAATTCTCCCTTCTGTTTGAGGACTGTAGTTTTCTCTCCTGGATGCCCTGACCAGGTCAAAGTTAGATACAGGTCCCAGGCATACCTAGTCCCCAGCTACCATAGTGCAAAAGGGATGGAAAGAGGGAGGCACCAGACAGAGCACTTCCACTTTCACTACCCCTCCCCCCAGTCACCTTACTCTGGCTCTGACCCTACTGGGGGCAGTAGTAGAGTGTGAAGTTGCAGGAACAGGACAGTGTCAGGACCTCCTGGTCCCTTGAAGTCTGAGTTGTCCCAGGGAAAGGAGAGAGGAGGAGATGAATGGAGAGGATGGGTTGGGGAGCACAAAGGAGGGGAGAATAACAGAAGGGAAAAGTACAATATGAATAGATTGAGAGGGTGGAATTTAGGAATACCATAGTCTAGAAAATAACAAAATCAAAAAGGTAAGGGGGAAAATGGAGGGGAGAAGGAGAAATG
>NW_027186304.1:94931492-94932703 GCF_028583685.1 Petaurus breviceps papuanus | reverse complement strand
GAAGGAAGGAAGGAAGGAAGGAAGGAAGGAAGGAAGGAAGGAAGGAATGGAGGGGAGGGAAGGGAAGGGAAGGGAGAGAATGTGGAAAGGGAGGAGGGAGGGAGGGAAGGAGAGAGGAAGAGACCTCTTGATAAATATGACTTGTCTATTTATAGTGCATATTCTCCTCTCTCTCCTTCCAGTTATACTACTCACAACTGCGGATATTTTATAAACCTTGGTGCCTTCTCAAGTTAACGTTTTTGTTGCAATAGTGGAAGGAAAGCAAGGAGTTTCTCCCTGGGTTTGTTATTTTCAACTAAAATAATGCCAGAATTTCTATGCAGTACCCATTTTCATGGATTCAATCCTTATCAAACACTGACCTCTGGTGGGCTGCTCTGGTGATGCACTTGTTAGAAACAAATGCATTGTAGAGGCTAAAATACAAGTCTGAAAGGAGGTCTTGAGAGGTGTATCATATCAACAAAGTAGCCATGGAGGAAAAAAAAAGTTTCTCTTTTGAAATAAAACTGTCACCAACCTGCAGTCATTTCAATTAGCTCTGCCTCTCGCAGAGATCTGCCATGTATCATCGAGGAGAGATAACAGAAATGGGCCGACTGGAGTCTTGGGCTCAAAAGCAGGCATTGTCAGTTCTTAGCTGTGTGACCTTGAGCAAGTCATAACCTCTCTGACCCTCAGTTTCTTCATCTGTAAAATGAAGGGATTGAACTAAATAGATGATCTGAGTGGTACCTTCCAGCTTTAAATTTCTACTTCTTTGACAATAATTTCTGAAAGGTTGTGGTCAAGTTCTAGTTTAATTAAACACTTATTAAATGCCTACCCTATGTAAAGCAGTGTTCTAGCTAGAAGGTTGTTGTTATTGTTATTGATCTTTGTCCTTCATTCTGAAAGAGGACTATGACATCAGGGAGGTGATGCCATGACTTGCAAGTGAATTGGATTTAAGTGAGGCAGGGCTGTGCAAAGTCACCAGCCTCACCTTCTCCTCTGGAGCCATCTGGGTCCAATGGCAAGATATAGATCAGTACACCTGGAGATGGCCCCCAGCTACTGAAGGAGATATCGAAGGAAAGACAATCTAATCCTTGACCTCAAGGACCTAACATCCTAGTTGTCAAACAATTTAATGGAACACCTGACAGTCCAGAGAAAAAGAGAAGGAAGGAAGGAAGGAAGGAAGGAAGGAAGGAAGGAAGGAAGGA
>NW_027186304.1:94876329-94931392 GCF_028583685.1 Petaurus breviceps papuanus | reverse complement strand
AAAGTTTCATCACTCACACAACAGCCCTGCAAATATTGGAAGACTGCTATCCCACCCCTACCCAGTCTCTTTTTTTTCAAGAACTATATCCCTACTTTCTTTCATGGATCCTCAAGTGGCATGGTCTCAGTCTTCTCAACATTCTACTCACATTCCTCTAGATGTTCTCTAGCTTGCCAATGTCCTTTGTAAAGTTGATATCCTAAATTAAACATGTCCTACAGAGATAGTCTGCCAGGATACAGTGGGATTATCATCTTCCCATTTGCTACTCTTCTATTTTGTACATTATGGGTACAATGAGAATGTTTAACAACTGGCTCTCCCAAAACAAATTGTACCTATAACACACTTTTAAGTTTAATCTTCATTATTAACATTTTCTATCACTTTCTTAAGTCTAGACAATCAACCAAACAATGACTCAAGCCCTGATTTTTAGTGTTTGCCAATTTGAAGCATTTCAGACTCACACTGAAAAAAAATTTTTTTTTGGAGGGGAGAATGCAAGGCAGTTGGGGTTAAGTGACTTGCCCAAGGTCACACAGCCTAGTGTGTCACATGCTGAGGCTGGATTTGAACTCAGGTCCTCCTGACTCCAGGGCCAGTGCTCTATTCACTGTGCCACCTACCTGCTCCTCACACTGAAAATTTAATAATTCACTCTCTCAAGCTGGCTGTAGCAGTCTAAAATTGAAAGCTTTTGCCTTCCATCACATGTTATTGATTCATGCTAAACTTATCCATTAAAACCCCTATTTCTTTTTTCCCCCACACAGTAGTAACCCAGTCAAAAAGAAAATAATGTTTGCCTGATGTGACAGGTTCTTGGTGGAGATACATTCTCTTTGATCAGCATTCCTTGTCTAAATCTTCATCCATTTAATTGATTCAGGAATACATACTAGAATTTTGCAAGAATTAAAGTCAAGGTCACTCCCTTGAAACTTAGAAACTTGGTTCTCTTTCTTTGATTGAGTGTGTCCTTCTTTACTCCTGTGGGACCTCTCTCATCCTTCATCATCTTCCCAAATCACTGACAGAGGCTCAGCATTGTCTACCAGTGTGTAAGAATGTAGTTAACTTGGACCTGGTTAAAAACTCATCAAGGCCAATCAGCCAACCAACATTTTACTACCTGCCTGGTGTTGCACTAAGTGCTGAGGGCACACAGAGAGACAAATGCATGATCCCTCTGCTAAAGGAGCTCAAATTCAAATAGGGGTATTCTAAGTATCTCCCTATTTATCTTGGATGTCAATCAATCCATCAATATTTATTAAGCACTAATCGATGTTATCCCTATGATCCAACTTTTTTGTCCTTTTCTTTCTAACCCAAAGGTCATTCTCCTTGGTAAAGAAAACAGAAACCAAATGAGAGCTGAAGAGCTCTGCTTTCTGTCCATTGCACAGGGTGTCCCTAAAGTCTGGACACATAGGACATCTCATTAACTATGCATATTTTCAAGAAATGAAATTAATGAAATTTTCAACAACATTTTATTTAATTCACATAAATTTTAGACATGACAGTTTCATATGGAATAAAAGCTTTCATTAGCTATTGAGGATTGTTTTCCATATTAATTAGATTAATTTAACTAATTAGATTTCCTATGTGTCTCCTATGTCTTCCTATGAAAACTCATTTATGCATATGCAGGTTATTATCCTCACCTCCACTTAGAAGAGGGGTTCAATCTCTCTCTCTTGATCCCCCTCTTTGTTCTCTATAGTTTGAAAAACAGCCAACCAAACAACTGAACAAACCATTCTCTGTTGCTTGATCTCAGCTTCCCTAGCTCTATATTTTTCACACTATTCTCTCAGGACCAAACTGTGCAATATTTTATTCATTTTCAAGGCACAGAAAAACTATATCCCAGGGTTTAAAAAAAACCACAACTATATTTCAGGGTTATAAAAGAAAACAAAACATTGAAGGGTTTGATTACTGACCTACTGTCAGTGATCTTTGAATGATGGTGGGAAAATAAAGAGCTTCTGCAGGGCAGAAAAGCAAATGCTGTCCCAATTTTCAAGAAAAGAAAGAGAGTAGAGTCTGTGAACCTGTCTGTCAGAGAATTTCACGTTGCCTTCCGTTTTTGACAGTCTTCTTAAATTGGCCGATCAGAAGAAGGCCACAGATATACTTTACCCAGATTTTTATGAAGCATCTGACAAACTCTTTTATGTTATTTGGTTAATGTTATTCTTATAGACAAGATAGAGAGGGGGGCTGGACTGATAGTACTATTGCCTATAGTTAATTGAAGTCCAACCTGGCCAGATAGCTGGAACCAAGAACAGTCATTAATGGGTCAATGTCACCTTGAAGCAAAGTTTCTGTTCTACCCATAACACCCTAGTATGAAAGATAGCTATGCCCTTGGTCTCAAAGAGTCTACCATGATTAGGGGCAGGAGGTGAGAAAAAGTACTCAAAGAACTATGATACAAGAGAGTAAGTGCATCTGAGAGGCCCAAGCAAAGTATTATGAAAAATGTTCAAGGGGAATTTTTAAAGCTGAGGAATCATGGAAGAATTCATGGGGGTGTTGCTGTCTGAGTTGAATCTCAAAGGAAAGAAGAGACTTCAAAAGAGGGTGGGAGGTCAGAGGGTCCATTCCAGGAATGGGACATGTAGTAAGCTGAGAGAGTAAAGGTTGAAGAGTCCAGTCAACCAATGTTGGTCCAATTTGGCCATCAAGTAGAGTATGCAAAGATATAAAATAAAGCTAGAAAAATTGCTGTCAAATTGTACAGAATCATGACTGCTGGGGTGGCCAGGTAGCACAGCGAGCCCCTGAGTCAGGATGACCTGCAATCAAATGCGGGCTCTGATACTTTGCACCACACCCAGAAATAACTGGCTGTGAACCTTGAAAAAAAAATCATGACTGCTAGGATCAGGGAAGTTTATAATTTATTCAGCAGGCAACAAGGAGCCCTGAAAATCTTTGATTAGAGGAAAACATGTGGAGTGAATGGAAAGGAAGACTATGTTGTCACAGGTCTGTTTGAAGGCCATGAAAGGTAATCTAGATGTGAAGAAAAGGAAGGTCTTAACAAGACTATTTCAGTAGAATTGAGAGGAAGGGTTAGAGATGAAAGATTTTATGAAGAAAGCATTAATAGGTCTCAATAACAGGATGGATATGGGGAGTGACACGCAGATGGAAGAGTCAAAAAAGCCAAAATTATGGGCTTGGATGACTGACAGGATGGTAGGGCCAGCCTCTACTCGAAAACCCTGGGCAGACAAGTGAAGAAAGAACCAGGGTGTTAAGTGATTGCCATTTTAAAAATGCATTTATCCTTAATTTTCCCATATTTCTCTTGTATTTGGTGAATGGGTTGTGATCTTGCAGGGAATTAGAAATTTCATTTTACAGATAAGAAAAGTGAGGCCCAGCAAGGTAAACAGAAATGATCATTTCTGAGTCATGAATGAAACCCAGATCTTTTGATTCCAAACCCAGATTCAGGGCCCTTTCTACCTCATCACAGTTTCATGCTTCACACCATCATATTTTGGAACTGAAACAAGACTAAGCTATATTTAACATTGAACTTACACAAGAAACATGTACAAGTCCAGTCTAGGAAAGGGGAAGGTGTTAAAATGTCTTTATTCTCTTTCTGTCTCTGTCTTTGTGTGTCTCTCTCTGTCTGCCTCTGTCTCTGTCTCTGTAAATTCATCTGTCTCTCTGTCTCTCTAAGTCTCTATCTCTGTGTGTCTGTCTCTATCCTTTGTCTCTCCTTTCCCTTATATTCTAGCTTTAAAGTTACACAGAATGAAAAGAAACACAATGTAGCACTCTTTCAATGCCCAAGAGATTAAAAAAAAAAATTACTCCAGACAATACTAAATTTAGCACACAATAAAGTTCTGGAGTAAGTAGGTGGCAGCATTTTTTCCTACTGGTCTGGAGAGAATCAGGATTCAGACTCCCTCCCCTCCCCCCATTTTAACTGCAGTCTGTCCCTCAAGGTTTTACCTTCAGACACATATTACTATTATCAGCACCTCTATTATAAAACTCTCTCAAGGTACAATTATCACCCTTTAATCTTCAGCAAGGTTTTCCTTCTTTGATCTTCTGCATGGCTTCTCACTGTCTGAATGTCATCGGATATGCTTTCCATCTTCTATCTGACGTTTCCAAGCCCAGTGTCTTCTGCTTTCTTAACATTTCTCTCCCAGCAAGTCTACACTACTCTTCTTGTCTCCTAACTTGATGGGAGGGAGAGAAGCATCTGGAACTAAAATTCAGCCTTTGACATCAACTCCTTTGTTCTTGGCCCTTCATGTTGTTCAGTCCAGTCCCATTTGGGGTTTTCTTGGCAGAGATACTGGAGTGGTTTGCCATTTCTTTCTCCAGCTCATTTTACAGATGAGGAAACTGAGGCAAATAGGGTTAAGTGACTTGTCCAAGGTCACACCTAATAAGTGGGGCCAGATCTGAAGTTAGGAAGATGAGTCTTCCTGACTCTGGGCCCAGCACTCTATCCACTATGCCACCTAGTTGCCCTTACATTGGAATAAATCTTCAGTTTTTCTTTAGGCAGAGAAAATGCCTTGTGTTGCTCTCACTTTAACCAATCAAAATTGAGAGATGGACTTTATTAGGAGAGGAGGAGGGCATTTATTCAACAAATTCAGTTTACCAAATATTATTTAGGGTCTACAGAGTGGAAAGGTTAGTGGCCTTGAAATCTGAACACCTAGTTTTGAATTAGTGGCTCAACCAACTAACTAACCCAAAAACCTTACTCAAGCTACATCCCCTCTCTCCTCTACCACAAGTCTCTCTCTAATCCAGTTTATCCTTAACTCACCCACCAAAGTGATTTTCCTAAGGTGTAGGTCTGACTATGTCTACCTCTATATTCAATAAATTTCAGCAGCTCCTTCTCCCTTAAAGGAACAAATACAAAATCTTCTGTCTTCACTTTCAAAGCCCTTCATAACCTACCTTGTTCCACAACCACCACCACTGCAATTTCCTTACACCTTGCATACCCTATCCCACCCCATATAGTTTAATCCAGAAACTCTGGCCTCCTTGTTACAAGAATAAAACAGTCCATTTCTAGAATCTAGGTTATTTTTTCTAGCTATTCTCCCAAGTCCAGAATGCTCTCCCTCCTCATCTTTTCCTCCTGACTAGCTTCAAGTCCCAGCTGAAATCCCGCTCTCTACTGGAAGCTTTCCCAATCCTTCTTAATTCTAATGCCTTCCCTCTGTTAATTATTTCCTATTGTTCTGTATATAGTAATTTGTATTTATTTATTTGCTTGTTGTCTTCCCCATTAGATTATGAGCTCATTTGAGGATAGGGACTGGATTTTTTGTCTTTCATTGGAACCCCAGTGCTTAGGATAGAGCCTAGAATGTAGTAGGGACTTAATACATGCTTACTGACTGAGCCTCTGGGCCTCAATTTCTTTGATCAAAAAATAAGGCTGTTGGACAAGATGAACCATAAGAAACCTTCTGTCCCTACAGTTGTATTCATGAAGTGTTCACTATATACAAGGCTGCAACTCTATTTATGTCCCTTCTTTAAGGAGTCATGCAAAAGATACTGTAATGGCTTTAGGGAAGTAGTTCTCAAAACTTTTGGTCTCAGGACTGTAATGGGAATTTGAAGATCTTCCCTGCCCCTTAATAAAGGAAATTTGAAGATCTTCCCTGATTTGAAAACATACTCTGCCCCCTAATAGGCTGAATGTAATCACATGGAGCCTGTGGTGAGAGGAGTTTGCTGAAGGGTGGAGCAGAAGCCACAGGAAGCTGGGAGATAGAGCTAGACTAAATGGTTGAGAGGAGAGCATGCTTTCCAGGGAGACAGACAGGCTAGTGAGCAAATATTGATCTTATGTTGGTTTGAGGGAAGACTAAAGGATACTGTGGCACTCTGTACTGTTGTGGTTTATTAACTTCTTTGCTACTATGATAGAATCGGTTTACTGGTTTGGGGATTTGGTTTGTCTGAATAAATGTTTTGCTTCTGTCTTCTATATGGAGACTTTTATATTTTGCAATTGAACACCATGTAGGTATATTTATAGTGATCGTGGGCACTGTGAATATTGCATTGGTACTACAAGGACCCCTGTATACTCTTAAAAATCATTGAGGACCCCAAAGAGCTTTGGTTTATGAGGATTGTGGGTATCCCTATTTACTGTATTTGAAATTAAAACATATTTTTAAATATTCATTTATTAATTCATTCAAAATGACAATGATAAACCTATTACATATTAGCATAAATAACATTTTATGAAAAATAAATATTTTTTGAAACAAAAAAAATTAGGGAGAAAAGTGGCATTGTTTTACATAGTTTTAGAAACTTCTTTACTGTCTGGCTTAATAGAAGATAGCAATATTCTCCTACCTATTTCTGCATTCAGTCTGTGTTTTGCTTGAAGTAAATGAAAAAAATTTGACCTCACACAGATGTGTATTTGGAAAATAGAAGAACACTTTAATAGGTAAATAACATCTTGGCATTATTATGAAAATAACATATATACATACATACACACACACATATATAGTACTTTGCAGTCATTAAAGCATTAGATACATATTAGTTATTATTCTTTTGATTTCTTTTCTTCATGATCTTTCATGAAGGTCTTTTTAGATAGCTTCTTAATTCTCATAGTTGTCAGTCTTAGTGTCATTATAGAATTTCATGACATGAATACATTGTATGTATGTAATTATTTCCCTATTGTTTTTTGTTCTTTGCTTTTTGAAAGGGGGAAAGCAAGGCAGTTGGGGTTAACTGACTTGCCCAAGGTCACACAGCTAGTGTGTCAAGTGTTTGAGGCCAGATTTGAACTCAGGTCCTTCTGACTCCAGGACTGGTGCTCTATTCACTGTGCCACCTAACCACCCCAACCCCTATTATTTTTTGCAATTGCAAAAAAAAATCATTATAAAAATATTGGAACATATTTTTGATTACCAAATTCTTGTTTTTGAAAACTCTCTGATAATGCAAAAAAAAAAAAATTGTAAAGTAAAAGAGTCTGACTTTTACATAGCTTTTACTGTGTATTACCATAATGCTTTTCAAATGGATTCACCAAGTTTACAATTTAATCACCACCAATGAGTCAGTAGACTCCACCAAATACTGAGGTTCATTGCTTTAAGTATTTTGGTCTTTGACTCTCACTGAGGTCGAGTATTTTTCCAAGTAATTATTAACCCCTTGTGTTTCTTCCTTTGGAAATAATTTGTTGATATTCATTTTTTCATTGTGAACTGGTAGTTAACTTCATTAAAAAAAAGTTTTTTAAACAATTCATCATATGTTTTACTATCAAGATTCTGACATATTTACCATAAATGTTTTATCCTAATCTTCTGTTTTTCTTTTGAGTATACTATTATTTGCTACACATAAATGTGTATTGTAATTAAACACATCCATCTTATAGATAATAATTGCTTTCATTTTATAATAAAAGTCCTCTTTCTACCACAAGTAAAATAAAAACCTTATTCCATTTTTTTTTCTCTTTTTGAAAAGTTTTTTTGTTTTTGGGTTGTTGGTTTGGATTTTGGGGGGGGGGTTGGTGTGGAATTCACTGAGGTAGATGGTGTGAGATGTAGTTTTTGGTACATTTCCCAAAAGAAAACGGATAACAGATTTTCCCAAGTATATTTATTAAATAATTCATCCTTTTCACAGTCTTTAGTTTCTATATGTTTATAAAAGGCTAATCTTTGTATTATCTGACTGGATGTCTGTTATTTATATTTGAGTTCATTGTTCTACTTCTATCTTTTTTACCTACTATCAGATATTCTTGATGATTAATATATTGTAATAAATCAATCAAATATATTTATTAAGTAGCTGCTGTATACCATGTGATGGAGACACAAAGCCATGAACCTCAGGGATCTTAAATTCTATCAGTGGAATACTTAGCACAGTGCCAGGCACCTAGTAGGTGCTTAATAAATGCTTATTGACTGACTGATTGGAACATGCTCACACACAAGCAATTATAAAACAAATGGAAAGTAAGTACAATGGAATTTTTAATGGGGAGAAGAAACAGCAGCTAAGGAGATCAGTAAGTGTTCATGGACAAGCTGGGGGGCTTGAGTTGAGCTTTGAAGGTAGGGTAGGGAATTCTAACAGACGGAAGTAAGGAAATAGTACATTATAGACATGGGGAAGAGCCAGTACACAATCAGATCCGAGTGGTTGTTCATCTTTCATTCAGGAGGAAAACTAATGACATCATGAGAGTGACCTTGACTTGAGTATGAACTGGATTTAAGTGAGACCTCACTCTTTTCTCCAGAGTCATCAAAGTCCGGTAGCAAAACAAAGTCAAGATGATGGGTGAAGGCACAAGATGCAGTAGGTAAGCTTGGCCTTTTTTGACTAAGGACTTTCCATATCTCAGAGATGAGAGATGAAATGAGATATGGGATAGGAGAAATAGCAAATAGCCAGTCTCACTGAACTGAATTGTGCATAAAGGGGAGTGATATATAATAAGTATGGACAGGTAGGTAGGAACCAAATTTTGAAGAACTTTAAAATGCTAAATGGATGAATTTGTATTTGTTGCTAGAGGCCACTGCAGGGTTTTCATTAGGCAAATGACATGGTCAGAATTGTGACCATAGAAATATTCATTTTGGCAATCATGTGGAGAATGGATTGGTAAAGGGAGATACTCAAAGAAGAAACATTAGATTATTGTAACAGTAAAGACAAGAGGTATAAAATCCTGAATTAAGGTGTTGGCCATAGAGAAAGTGATAGATAGGAGATATGTTGTAGGGAGAATGCTGTTTGAATATGGGGAATGAGAAAAAAATGAGAGTACAAAGTTGGGAACCTGTATGGCAGGAAGGATGGTGATACCCTTGACAGAAATAAGAAGAAAGCTGGATTGGGGGTAAGGGTAATATTATGGTTATAGGATTTAAAGATCTTCCATGCCCATTTAATTTGCTGATATAGCAGGAAGGGATGGGGCTACAGGAAGTGGAAGCCAAGCTGGAGTGCATGCCATGACTGGAAGCCTGGTGGCAGCAGGCAGCAGTGTAAACTCCTGTTTTTGAGCCAGCCAGAATTTCTGCTAAGGACTCCTGCTGAGGACTGTCAGGGACGAGAATTTCGAGGGGCCAGAGCTGCTGGGAGCATGTTTCATGGACACTGAGCAGTTGCCATGAGTGGGGAGAGGAGGACCTTTGCCTGAGGTAGCCTGTTCTGTTTTGAAGGCTTAAGAATGTGGGTGTTTACTACATTAATTACGTGTTCCAACTTCATAACTACTGTGATGGCCTTGACTTTCTGGTTTGGGGATTCAGTTCCCTGGTATTTGAATAAATGTTCTAGCTTTATTCCCCATATAGAAAGCCTGGTATATTTTGTGATTAATAACCATATCAGTATATTTGTAGTTACCATAGGCATTGTGAATACTGCATTGTTGATACAGGTGGGGAGGAGATAATAAATTCTGTTTTGGACATACTTGAGTTTGAAATATCCACAGAACATCCAGTGGGAAAAGACCAACAGCCAGAGCAGAACTCAGAAGAGGGTTGGATATATATATAGATAGGATAGATAGATTGGATGGATGGATGGATGGATGGATGGATGGATGGATGGATATATAGAGATCTGGGAATCATCTGTATAGCAAAAGAAATTTAACCCATAAGAACTAATGAGGTCACCAAGAGAGAATGTAGAAAGAGAAGAAAAAAGGGCCTTGGGGTACACCTACAGCTAGGGGACAAGATATGAATAATGATCAGGCAAAGAAGACTGAGAAGTGGTTGTACCAAAAAAGAAAGAAATGTCACAAAAACTAAAGTAGAGAAGTATCCGAGAGGAGAAAGGTGGTAAACAGTACAACAGCTGCAGAGAGGTAGAGAATGATGAAGATGGACAAAGGTCATTAGATTTGGCAATTTAGAGATCACTGGTAATTTTGAAGGGGATATTTTCAGTTTTGACAACTGGTGACACAGAGCTCTGGGCCTGGAGTAAGGAGCACCTGGGTTCAAATTTAACCTCAGACACCACTAGCTGTATAACTTTGGGCAGGTTATTTAACTTCTGCCTGCCTCAGTTTCCTCAACTGTAAAAATAACAATAATAACAGCAGCAGCACCTATCTCCTGGGGTTGTGAGGATCTAATGAGATAATATTTGTGAAAGGCACTTAGCACAGTGCCTGTCATATAAAGAGTGATACATAAAGACTTGTTCTCTTCTTCCCACTTCAGTGATGATTTTGGAAGACAAATCACAAAGGATTGAGAACTGAGAGGAAAAGAAGTAGATTCATCAAATGTAGTGTTTTCTATGAATTTGATTAAAGGGGAGAAGAAAGATAAAGAACGATAACTTGAGGGGATGGTAAGGCCTAGTGAGGTGCTGTTTTTTGTTTGTTTTGTTTTAAAGATAGGGAAGACTTGGGCATGTGCATGGGCAGCAAGGAAAGAGCAGATATTGAGAGACTGAAGATCATAGGGAAGGGAGAAGAATGTGGGGGCAGTATGCCAGAGGACACAAAAAGGAATGAGATGAAGAATACAATCAGAGGTGTTAGTCTAAGCAAAGAGAAGAGCTAAAGGAGGAGAGGATCGGGGAAGGGGGGATGATAACAAAGAATTTTGAGTTGTAGAATAGGAGAGAAGAAAAAGGTAACAGCAAATGGTCTCTATTTTGTCAATAAAGTATAGGAAAAATGTTAGTGTTAGAGGCTTAGGGAAAAAAAAGAGGTTTTAAATAGCCCCTGTGGTATGGGGGAAAGTCAGTTAGGAAAGATTAGAAGGACTACCTTGAGGCAATAAGGAGTCAGCAGAAATTAGATAATATAAATTGGTAGTAGACCTTCTAAATAGTTCCAGGGATGAGGAGGAGCCGAAGAAATTGAAGTGGGACAGCATTTGGAGAATAGAAAAGATGAATACCAAGTTAAACTGTTTATCTATAGTATAAGGACTGGGAAGGAAGGAAAGGGGGGCCAAAGCAGGGTATTGGCCTAGAAGGGTGAAAGGACTATCCAAGTAAGGACAAAGAACAGGTTTAGGAGGAGTGAAGCGTAGGCAGAGAGGGAAGGATAGAGGTTGTGATCAGACAGAAACGTTTCAGAGTTCCTGATAATGGAAGTACAACACTTGTGGCTGAGGGTGGGATGGTTTCTGTGTATTGCTGAGGTAATGCATTTGTAATGTGCTTTAAAGTCTGGGAAATGGAGGAACCAAGAAGGGGAACTAAGGCTATTCTATGTCTTACCATCATCAATAAGGAGGAACCGGCTGCTAAGGGTACAAATTGAGAAATTCTGAGGGAAATGAACACTCCATCTTAGAGTTGGTGATGGAAAAAGAAGAAAGTCAGGGATATTCTGATATGTACCCCAAATTTTAGGAGAACAGATTTCAAAAGGTTCAGAGAAAGGAGAGGTAGGATCCAGTGATCTTAAATCCAATAAGGAAAGTTAGCTTAGGCAGGATGGAAAACCATCAAAGATAAAATGTGAAAGAAAGGGAGAAATAACTGCAGTGAGGAGGAAAAAAAAAGGTAATTGTCTAAACTACCTGTTGTGGATACTCAGGGAAATTTTCAACCACCTACAATTTTAAAAGACACACAGAGATGACAGAAACACAGTCAGGAAAAGAAAACCAATATAAGAGCATGGCATAGTCCTATAAGAATAATACAAGGAGTGCTAAAGCTTTGAATGAGCTCAAGTCACCAATGAAAGCTAAGGGAAAACCAAGAAGGCTTTTAGTGTTCTTGGAAAAAAGAGAGAGCTCAGATGTTTGGGGGTAGACAAGATGGTGGTAATAGATGATGAGAGAAGAAGAGCTGCTCAATCATTACTTTGCTTCTATTTTTCTGCCAAACAAAATGACCTTTGGACTGGAACAGACAGAAATGAAAATAATCAAAAGCAAGTCAGTAAAGATTAACAGGAAGCCAGAAAAAGAGCACCTAGTCATCCTTTATGAGCTCGAGTCACAGACACAGAGTCAAAGAGTGGGAATGGACCTTAGAGAACATCCAGACCAACCCATAGCTGATGTCATCAGATCCAGAAGAACAACACCCTAGGATCCTGAAAGGGTGGGCATATGTCTGTGCTAAGCCTCTGTGAGGGATCTTTGAAAGATTGTGGAGAAAAGAAGAAGCGAAGGATTTGAGAAGCGCATAGATGGTCCAAAATTTAAAAAAAAAAAAAAAGGGAAAGAAATGCCATTCATACACTATAGGTCAGTGAGCTTGATTTTACTTTCTGGAAAAATTCTAGACTAAATTATTAAAGGGATGGTTAGTGAACTTCTAGAAATAGAAGTGGTAATCTCAAAGAATCAATGTGTCTTTATAAAAACAAAAAAGATCATGAGTTTGGGATTTGTTTGTTTTTATGGTGGCAAAGAACTGGAAATTGAAGGGATGTCCATCAATTGGGGAAAAGCTGAACAAATGTAGTATATGATGGTGATGGATTAATTGCATAAGAAATTATGAGGAGGTGTTTTCAGAAAAACTTGGGAAGATTTATATGAACTGATACAAAGTGAAGTGAACAGAACCAGGAGAACATTGTACATAGTAACAGCAATATTGTAAGATGAAGAACTGTGCATGACTTAGCTATTCCCAGAAATATAATGATACAAGACAATTCTGAAGGACTTGTGATGAAAAATGCTATCTACCTCCACCATTTCTCCCCTGTTCAAAAATTTTCATTGTTGTCTAAAACATAAAATGTAGTCAACTCCCTTGGACTTCTGAGGCCCTTGAGAATCTGGTTCCAACTTCCAGTCCCATTTCACATAACTCCATTTCACATATGATTGTTTCCTCTTCTTACCTTCTCCCTTGCACTTTGGGGCATCAAAAAGGTCAATCCCCCACCTGAAACACATACCTTCCACATCTTGTCAGGTTGCAATCCATTTTTCTCCTTAAGGGTCAGCTTAAGCACCACCTCCCTGAAGCTTCCTTCACCCTCAGCACAAGCTTAAAGTATCTTCATAGTTTTTATAGCATTTTGTCACATCTTGTCCTTAGCCCTTTTTATATTTTAGTTTTTATTATACTTATTTATGGATATGGAGTAAAGTGAGAGCAGAGAGCCCAAACCATGTGGTTTGTTATTTCATTCCCAGTTCCTAGCATAGCACCTTACAAGTGGTAGGTGCCTAATTAATGCTGTTAAATTGAATTCATCTGCTGAAATCACAAAATACTGTAATCACGGCTGTCATTTGTTACTTTTTGGTTTACAAAGTGCTTTAGGTAAATTATCTTATTGTATCCTCAAAACAAACCGATCACAACAACCATATGAGGTAGATGCTATTATTCCCTATTTTACAAATGAGGAAACTGAGGCTCCAAGAGGTTAAGTGACTTGCCAAGGGCCACACATAAGTACCAGGGGCAGTTCCTCCTGACTCCAAACTCCATGCTCTATCCACCATACTACACTGGGCAGTAAATCACCTCTCTGCGTCTTAATTTCCTCACATAGAAAAGCATAGGATTGTAGGAACTAGATGGCTACTAAGCTTTCTTCCAGACCTAAAAACTCTATGAGCTTAAATGGCCAGAAGAAGCTAGCTTTGAAAGGACTTCCAAGCTCCCAAATTCTTATAATTTTCAGGTGAGTTCAAACTGATTTCATATAATACAAAGACTTGCTAAATAAGTTTTAGGGAGAATATTTAAAATGCTTAAGGAAACACATTTTTAGCAGTACTCCCTCGTATTTTGGAAGGTTCTGTTTACCTACAAGTAATTAATGTGCTATTAATACAATAATGACAATAATGTAAAGACAAACGATTTTTAAAGACTTATGAGTTCTCCCCAATGCAATGACCAACTGACATTCGAGGACCAGCGAAGAACCCACTGCCCCCCTTTATGACAGAGAGATCAGGATACAGAACATGGCCATGGCCATGGCCACAACCATATGCCTTGGACATGGCCAAGGCATAAATTTGTCTTTCTTGACTATTCATATTTGTTACAAAGGGTTTTGTTTTTATTTTTATTTGAAAGAAGGGCATGGGAGGGAGAGAAAATAACTTTTTGTTAATTTTTTTAAAAGATTTAAAATTTTTAAGCAGCTAGTCTATTAATACACTACTTGTCTATGTATTAAAACAACTGTCCTAAGAACTTCTATGAATACTTTGCTAGCCTAGCTGAGTTACTGTATATTCTATCAATTAATCAGTCAACAAGTATTATTAAGTTTCTGCAACATCAGACACTGTGCTGCTAGACTGTGGAGATGCAAAAATAAAATTTAATAATTCCCTGACCTTAAGGAGTTTATATTGTATCAGGGGAGGTAACAGAGAGAGCAGCAGAAGGGTCATTCTAGCAGATAGAGCACTGGACTTGGAGACCTGGGTTCAAATTCTACTTCAGATTTTTAGCAGCTGTATGACCTTGGACAAGTCACCTAGGACTTTCTGGGCCTCCGTTTCCTTATCTGTCAAAGGAAGTGGTTGGACTTGATGGCCTCTGAGGTCCTTTCTACCTCTTATGATCTATCCCTTGGTCTCTATGGTAAACAAGGGAAATGGTATTGACAGAACTTTCTCACTATTAAGACTACTCTCACAGCCACTGCCAGAGGGACCATATCTGGGATATCCTGTATTTATGAAATATATATAAGAGGAAAATTTTTAAAAATTACTTCTTAAAGTAGTCAAATTTTTTCTTTAAAAATTCTATGCTGGGGCGCCTAGGTGGTGCAGTGAATAGAGCACCAGCCCTGGAGTCAGGAGGACCTGAGTTCAAATCCGGCCTCAGACACTTAACACAAAAAACTAGCCATGTGACCTTGGGCAAGTCACTTAACCCCAATTACCCTCCAAAAAAAAGCAAAAAAAAAATTCTATGCTGCATCTGAACAAATAGGTCTTCCTTCAGGAAATTAGTGAGCTTTTATTATATTGCAGGTGTCCTAAAAGTCTTAGCGCAGTTTTAAACTTTAGAAGCTTAAATATAATTAGTTTCTGGGACACTAACACATTGTTGGTGGAGTTGTGAGCCCACCCAACCATTCTGGAGAACAATTTGGAACTATGCCCAAAGGGCTATAAAATTGTGCATACCCTTTGATCCTGCAATACCACTGATAGGTCTAAGGCATTTTTTAAAAAGGCAGGGAGGGGGGGAGGAGGAGAAGTTCCTATTTGTCAAAAAATGTAAAAAGCAGCTCTTTTTGTGGGAAATCGAGAGGATGTCCATCAATTGGAGAATGGTTAAACAGGCTATGGTAGGTGATTATGATGAAATACTACTGTGCTATAAGAAATGACAGGCAGGATGATTTCAGAAAAACCTGGACTTACGTGAACTGAGGCAAAGTGGAGCCAAACCGGGAGAATGATGTACACAGCAGCAGCAATATGTTTCAATGAAGAATTGTGAATGACTTAGCTATTTGAAGCAATACACAGATGCAAGACAATCCCAAAGGACTCATGATGAAGCATGCTATCTGCCTCCAGAGAAAGAACTATATTGGATTGCTTATACTGTCCTGGGGAGCGAGGATAGGAGGAAGGGAAGGAAGAATAGCATGTAATTGGGGAGATGTAAAATATCATAAAATATATAGTTTCTTTCCTTTCTGCTACATAGCACAGCAAGGCAAAATAGCTCTTTAACTCGGTGTTTGAATCTAGACTCTACCATTGACTATGTAATCCTGAACAAAAATGTTAACTGCTCTGAGCGTCAGTTTTCTCATCTTTAAAATGGAGATAATTGCAACCTCACAGGTTTGTCCTGAGAAAAATTCTTTGTACAACAATAATAGCTAGTATTTATATAGTGTTTTAAGATTTATAAACTGCTTTACAAATGCTATCTCATTTGATCCTCACAACCCTGGGAGGTATGTGTAATTATTAGATGAGGAAAGGGAGGCAAAGTTTATATGATTTTCTCTCTTTCTCTCAACTCCCCTCCACCTCCTCCTCCCCCCCCTGCCCCCAACCACTGTAGTGATTTCCCAGTGTGGAATTCTCTTTACTTATGCAAATCAGACATTTCTGGACTGTCTAGAGAATTGCCAGGGGCACTGAGAGGTTGAGAAAGTCGTTCAGGGTCTCAATTTGGAACTTGAACCCAGGTCTTCTTGAGGCCAGCTCTCATCCACTGCTCACCATTGCCTTTCATTACTATTGATTTTACTGTTCAGATATCAACCTCTACCAACCTTTCATGGTGTAATCTTGTCTTCAGTCCCGGCTTTGTGAATATGTTGGCTTTCCTCTTCAGTTTAAAATGGGAGTTCTGCCCCCCTCTCCATTTCCCATTGTACTGTATTCCCACCCACAATTGCACCTCCATTCCACTCAGTTCTATCCTTCCAAAGTCTCCTTGAAGAAACTAAGGGCACCCTGTCACTCAGCAGAGTCCTGACATCCAAAAGGGGGCACTGCCTGGCCCAGCCTTGGCCTTCCTCTTTGCCCATAACTTCTATTTAACGGCACCCAGGATCAAGATAGACAATAGACACTACCTGTGGTGAGTGAGCCAGGGCAGCAGTTAAGGACAATCATGCTCCACTCTCCTGGGACTGTGCTCTTCGTTCTCAGGGAATCCTCTGGGCTCTCTTTTTTGTCTCTCAAAACTGTATGAGTGAATGGTACCATCAGCCAAATGACTATTGTCTTCTGGAGTCATAAGATGTTGGTTTGAATCCCACCTCTGTCATTCAATACTTGTGCAACCCTGGGGAATTCATATAGTATCTCTGGGCCTTAGTTTTCTCATCTGTAAAATGAGGGAACTGTACTCTAAGGTTCCTTCCAGCTCTCATAATTACAGGCTCCTTAATCTATATGAATCACCACCTTCCAAATGTGCAGGATTCTCCTCTCACTGCCATTTTCCTTCTAATGGTGAAAAATTACTGCTCCTATTTTCTATAGTCATATTATCGGCAGTGTGTGTGTGTGTGTGTGTGTGTGTGTGTATGTATGCATGTGTGTGTGGGTGGGTACATCACCTAGGTGGCATAGTGGATAGAGCATGAGGCCTGGCCTCAGGTACACAGGAGTTCAAATTTAGCCTCAGATACTTATTAGCTGTGTGACCCTGGACAAGTCACTTAACCCTGTTTGCCTCAGTTTCCTCACCTGTAAAAGGAGCAGTAGAAGGAAATGGCAAACCACTCCAGTATTTTTGCAGAGAAAACCACAAATGGGTGTGAAGAAAGACTTTAACTTAACAAATTGTTCTCCAGAATGGTTGGGTGGGCTCACAACTCTACCAACAATGAATCAGTGTCCCAGTAAGTGAAGAGTCTAACAAGACTAAACAACAACAAATGTGTATATAGGTGGGGTTTTAACGTTTCAAAGTGCTTTCATACGTCTCACTTGTTGTGACAACAGCCCGGTCAGTTGACAGACAGTAGAGGTGTTCTCTCCATTTTACAGACGAGAAAACTGGGGTTCACAAATTATGAGATTGGCTCAAGGTCATTTCACCAGTAAATGGTGGAGCCAGATCTGAAACCCTGTTCTAATTCCAGGTCCATTTTCACTATTACCATAATGCTTCTAAAAGCCTTTAAAATGAACAAGTCTCTAAAATAAGTTCAGGACCCAAACCATGGGCCCTCTATTCTTGTGGGCCTCGTGTCTGTCCGGACCCCACCCACCAGGTGCTAATTACCCAGGGTTGTCCAGTGTCGGGGGCTGCGGAGGTTGGTCCTGACAGCAGGGACTCGAAAGCAGCCGCGGGACTGGCGGTTGGTTTTTTGTTTAACAAGCACGCTTCTGTTTTCTGCAGTTTCCCATAGTGGGCGGGCGAGTGCTGCTGCTGCTGCCTCTGCTGCCGCTGCTGCCGCCACCGCTGCTGCTGCTGTTGCCGCTGCCCACAGCCCAGCTGGCCCAGATCCTCCCTCTGGAAGGAAGGGCCCGCTGCTGTCCTGGCTGCTGCCCTGTACTGCCGGACCGCTCCCCAAACCCGGTTCTTGAGCCTCCCTTCTACAAACAGGAAATAACACTGGCAGACCAACAGCTTGTGGGAGCAAGAAAACCGCCCTAAGCTTCTTCACCGAGTTAAAGAGCTTTCTATTTTCTCCTTGTGGCTTCTTCAGCTAGCCAGGCTGGCTGGATAAGCAAGTCCGCCAATGAATGCCTCCTTTTTCTAAGTTAAAAGTAAATAAAACATCCCACGAGGCTGTCTCCAAGCTCTTTAATAGAACCATTTCTGTTGATTACCCACACTGGTATCCAACAGGACTGCAGTTGGTTGTTAACATCTGGGGGGGAGGAGAGCCTGGAGGAGAGGTGTTAATTTAGTTAAAGGCTTTCTTCGATGAATCTCATTTTGGCAGGAGGAAATCAAGAGAAGCTGCATAATACCATTCCATCCACAAGCTTTTGTAAGTTACTTCCCCCTCCCCCCCCTTAATTAATTTTGCAATCCCTTTCCCTGTCCCCAAAGGATTAGGCCAGGGTAGACAGAAAAACTAATAGAGCGAAAGGCTAGCTCATCTTGAAATGAAATGTTTCCACATTGCCCCTGTTTTAAAGTATCTTTTGTCCCCACGTGTTCTGTCCCCATAACGTCCCTGCTTGCTACTCGAAGCTAAAGATACATTTCAGCATTACTCATTTGTAACTTTCCAAGGTTACTACTTCCTTTAGATTTTGCTTCAAAATAAATTAGCTGACCAGGTGAGTTGTTGAATTAATAAGACTTCCTCCATCCCAGGCAGTTCTCACATAAGGCAAGGTTAAAATGTGAGATGGTGCTTTTAGGTCTACTTTTCAAAGTTGGCTTAGATACTTTAAAAATTGTGGGTCAATACTGCTTCTTGAAACAAGAGAGCAATATATATAATGCTGACAATAAGGGAAGTTAAAACAGCATAAAAGGCAGCTAAACTATCCTAATTGCAATTAATTGCAATGAACAGTCTTAGTTCCAGACAACAGAAAATGAAACCTACATCTTCCTCCATGGGGAGGCAAGGGGCTACCAGTCCAGAACTAATACATGTTGTCACACTAGTTGTTTTGGTCAATTAGGTTTAACTGTTGTGGGGGGGGGCTCCCCTTTATTAGAAGGAAGGTTTCAATGTAACATTGGGGAGGAGAGATCAGAAAAAGACTAATATAAAATGTATATATAACTTTTTGTAAATGGGGAGAAAAGAAAAATATTGTTGAGTGAAATGGCATCAACTAATAGAGAATAAAGGAAAGGTTCATTTTATTTCTAAATATATATATATATATATATATAGATAGATAGATACATATATTTGGAGGGAATAGGAAGTTGTATGTGGCAGATTTGCAGTTTCATGTGCAATCATCTTTTTATTGTGCTATATTATGGAAAGGCTTGTTTTGTTCTATGAATTGAAAACAAAATAAATTTTAAAAAATAAGGCAAAGACAAAAAAGAGTAAGTGTACATATCGGGCATAAATAAATAAGGAAGCTACATTGAGGAATGGGTTAGGTAACACATCACCCTGGCATCTGTTTACTTTTGGAAACATGACTATACTCTTGTGCTAAGATGTTCAGGCATCAAAAATCTCCTTTACAGATAACTCCATTTTGCAGCTGAAGCTTTGTGATGGGGGAGGGGGGGGAGAAAGAGGGAAGAGAGTAGGTGGGAGGACTATAGCCTTCTAGCAATATTTTCCCACTGTAACACTGTAGATAACCTCTTTGTCAGAATATTGCAGAAGGAATTTCTATTCAGGTATAGCCTAGGCTAGATGGCCTCTGAATTCTCTTTCAATTTGGATTATGTGATTATGAAACACAGCTGCCATTAGGGTCACCATCCACATGAATCTACTCTGCCCTTTGGACCAGAAAAGGGTGTGGGGGGGGGGGGCACTGGAATGGCTTTCCTGTCAATCTGTGGAGCTCAAGTCTGGAGCTTAATAACACTAGTCTTGTGAGGAAATCTCATAAGACATCTTTTTTTCTCTTTAGGTGTTAAAAAAAGAAAAAACTCAATGATGATCCTTTATTTATCTCTTAAAAACATGGTGCTTTTACCCTTCAATTATAAAAAGCATGACAACACTTCTCCATGTTATTGGTACCTCAAATCCTGATACTTAGATTTACCCAAATGATGTCTCTGCTCTCCACAAGAACTTGTAAGCCCAGGGTTGCCATAGCTGTTGATCCAAGCAGATGGAGAGAATTAATGGATTCTCAATTCAGGGGTCACAACTGCAGGTGTCATTGGGAAATTCAGGGCAGCTGTCCAGAGACCTAGACAAAGACCATAAAACAGAGAAGAGCAGTCAGTCCTTTGAGGTCACCTTTTGGGGTCAGACAGACCAAAATGAATTTAAGCTGCTAAAGAGTTTCCTTAAGCAGTACAGCCAAATTTGCTGCTTGGTATTAAGGCATAAAATGGAAATAGATTTCTCCTTATGTAAGTTTCATCCTGATGGAGAAAACCTTTAATTTTTTTCTCATCATTCAAATTGTTTCCTTTAATCCACTTTGATTCACCAGAATCTTGGTCACACAGTAGCAAGCTTTGATTATCACCTCCTGTAAGATACCCTTAGCTGGCATACTTTTTGCATGAGGAGCAGTTGTTGTCATTTTAGAAACAAAAAATAATGACAAAGAAAGAAAATCCCCACCCCACCCTCCCAGAGAACATAAAAGGAAAAATGGTACTGGAATGAAAAGCTAGAAATTACAGTGATTTTTTTTTTTTGTCACATGAAACATTTTGACTTTATTCCTTGAGGAAATTAATTCAAACCCTGAATCAAACTGTTTAATTGTTCAGCCAACAGATGCTGGTCCATGCTTCTTGGCCAACATCATTTATAAGGAGAAATAACAGAGAACAAGGCTAATAGATCAACAGAAATAGATCAATAAATAGATATTGCCCCTGATGAATATGTCATCCTAAAAGGAACAGCTGAAGCAAATCATGCTAAGACCTGGGAGAAGGGCAGAGCTTCATTCTTTGGCATTTCTAAAAACCACCAGAATCCCAGAAGGGAGCAGACAGAGAGAGGGTTAAGTGCCTGGCCTGCCGATCCAGCATCCACCCATTAAGAGCAGGATTCCAAGCATCACCTAAGAACATATTTTCAAACTAAAGAAGGTTCCATGCTTAATAAAAACTTTTTCCTATCAACGTCTTTTGAATCCGTTTAAGGCAATAAGAACATGATTGCATGTCATCTCCTTTCAAATAAGAGTTCACTGAGGACAGTCTATGTTTTTTCTTCTTCTTTGTATCCTTAGCACAGTGCCTGGCACATAGTAGGTGATTAATAAATGTTTACTGAACTGAATTGAATTAGAATAAGGAAGATAGTCCTGATATGTTCCCACAAAGGGCCCTTACTGATGCAATTCAATCCTTTACTATACACTCCTCTCTCTTATTTTTTTTCCTTCTCCCTCTTTCCTTCTCTTTCCATTTCATTGCCTCTTTTTCCCCCTTGCTCAGTGGGAAACATTTACTTGCTGAATTACAGGTGATTTTGTGACCTTCCCAGCTACCTCTGCTGACTGGACTCCCGTTTTCTGGCCACTCTCATCTTGTCTGGCTCCCTTGCTAGTCTGAACACCCCATAATTCCCTTAACCTGGCTTCAAAACACCCTCCCAGAGAATCCTCCAAACCAGCAGACCTCTGGGTCCTGCACAAGAGGCCCTTGTCATCACTCTACCTGAAATCAAATCACTTTAAGCAAAAAGGCCAAGAGAGGAATGCATGCTTTCAAAAATCAATCAAACACCAAGGGAAATTAAAAACAGGACAGGACAAATAAGGAAGAAACAAAGTTATGGAATATCATAGGATCATGGAAGGGAGCTACAAGATCACATTTTATAGCTAAGGAAACTCAGGCCAGAGAGCTGAAGTAACATGCCTAAGCTCACAAAACCAAGAAGCAGCAAAGCTGAGGTCCTATTATCATAGATTTTGAGGTGGAAGGGCCCTTAGAAAACATCTAGTCTAAACACTGTATCTTATTGATATGAAGACTCAGGCTCAGAGGGGTGAAGCAACTTGTACAAGATCACACAGGTAGGGGGCAGCTAGGTGTCACAGTGAATAGAGCACTGACCCTGGAGTCAGGAGGACCTGAGTTCAAATCCAGCCTCAGCATGTGACACACTTACTAGCTGTGTGACCTTGGGCAAGTCACTTAACCCCAATTGCCCCTGACTTATCTCCTCCAAGAAAGACCAATAAATAAACAAACAAATAAATAAATGAATGAATAAAGATCACACAACTACCAAGTGGCACAGGCAGCATTAAAACCCAGACCAGTGTGCTTGCCATGACACCATACAGAAGAAATAAAAGAGAAGATAAAGATTGCAAAAAAGCATAAAACTCAGAAGACTATGTGATATAATAGGAACTCAAGTGCAAAAAATTAAGAAAGAAAATCCCCATCCCACCCTCCCAGAGAACATAAAAGGAAAAATGGTACTGGAATGAAAAGCTTGAAATTACAGTGATTTTTTTTTGTCAGATGAAACATTTTGACTTCATCCCTTGAGGAAATTAGTTCAAACCCTGAATCAAATTGTTTAATTGTTCAGCCAACAGATGCTGGTCCATGCTTCTTGGCCAACATCATTTGAGTAAACTTATCCTAGAGAAGTTAGTAAGTTAGTTGATTGTTGTTCATGCTAGAAGAAGACCAAAATGGCATCACTATGTTGGGGTCTGACTGGGAGGGATCAGACCAATATAAGCTCAGAAGGTTCTACCACAGGTTAGGCACAAATAGTCCATGTGAACATTTGGGGAGATGTCCCCAAATTTGTGCATCTCATATTTCTTTTGAGCTATTGCATTTTTTTTTTTGCTTTTTGGAGTGCAGTTGGGGTTAAGTGACTTGCCCAAAGCCACATGGCTAGTTAAGTGTGTCAAGTGTCTGAGGCCGGATTTGAACTCAGGTCCTCCTGACTTCAGGGCTGGTGCTCTATTCACTGCACCACCTAGCCGCCCAAAGAGCTATCGCATTTCTGCTTTGCTCATTGAATGCCTTCTTTGATGAGGGCATGACATGCTAAGCAGTCCTGTGCCAGCATCTTCTACATCTCACAAGAGACCTTGCTGGTGTCCTTGTATTGCTTCTTCTGACCTCCATGTGAGTGATTACCTTATGGGAGTTCTCCATAAAATAGTCTTTTAGGCAAACTCACTTTTGGCATGAGAACAATGTGGCCAGCCCATTGGAGTCAAGTTGGAATACTTGGCAGTTTAGTTCAAGAAGGGACCTCAGTGTCCAGAGCCTTATCTTTGGCAGGTGATCTTTGGAATCTTCCTAAGCCAATTCAAATGGAATCCATTCATGTCTAATACCTCTTCTCTCCCATACTTGCCTTCAGACTCCCAAACACTGAGCTAGCTCTAGCAATGTGTGGCCCAGGAAAGTATACCGCCAAGGTAAATAAACTTATCTACAGCATCCAAAATCTCTCCATTTGCTATAACCCATGGTTCCATATTTGGATGATGTGGTGCTGGCTGGTGGAGAATCTCCTGGATCCTCAGTTTTTCCATATGTAAAATGGAGATAAAAAGACACTTTGGTCAAAGGGTTATGGGAATTAACTCACTAAGAACTTATATGAACAAAGTTTACTGTACATTTATTTTATATATTTTTAAAAACTAGAAAAGATCTTAGAAATAGAAACTGAAGCCTCAAGTCACATCTCTAGTTAGTGGTAGAGCAAGGAATAATCATAGTTAACATTTATATAGTACTTGGCCTCAGATACTTATTAGCTGTATGACCGACCCTAGGCAAGTCACTTAACCCTGTTTGCCTCTGTGTCTTCATCTGTAAAATAAGCTCTAGAAGGAAATGGTAAACCATTCTAGCATCTTTGCCAAGGAAACCCCAAATGAGGTCACAGAGAGTCAGACCCAATTAATCAACTAAATGACAACAAACACCTTAAGGTATATACTACACTTTACAAATACTATCTCATTTTATCTTCATAACAGCCTTGAAAGGGAGTGGCTCTTATTATCCCTATGGATAATAAGACAAATGGAAGTCAAGTGACTTGCTCAGGGTCACACAGCTGGTAAGAACACTTGAGATCATGACTCCAGGCACAGTACTCTTGCCACTGTACCACTTGGCTTCTTCCTCCCCTTCCCCCATATGCTCAGATACCTTGATTTCTTTTTTTTTTTTTTAAGCAATCGGGGTTAAGTAACTTGCTCAAGGTTACACGGCCAGTTATTTCTGGGTGTGGTGCTGAGTATCTGAGCCCGGATTTGATCCCAGGTCATCCTGACACTGGAGCCAGTGCTCTTACTCACTAAGCCACCTGGCCGCCCCTAAGCAATTGGGGTTAAGTAGCTTGCTCAAGGTTACACGGCCAGGTGTTTCTGGGTGGGTGCTAAGTGTCTGAGCCCGGGATTCTATCTCCAGGTCTTCTCAACACTGGAGCCGGTGCTCTTACTTGCTGTGCTACCTGGCTGCCCCCCTTGATTTCTAATCTAGTGAATTTTAAAAATAAAAAATTATTCCACATGAGATGGGCTCACCATTCTAAAGCATCACTGATGACCAGGCATGAAAGTTTAAAATTAATTTTGTAAGGATACCTGTATGGGGAAACATACCCAGCTCACATAAAATTATTAAGGTACTTTATATGGTTCTCTCAGGCTTATTTGTAAGGCTTCTATCCAGGGACATGCATTGAAAAATTAGTCCCTAACTCTCTAAGTCCTTTGCTATTCAGAAATATGTGCTCTCAAGAATGGTACTATTGGATACCAGTAGCTATTGACACCCTCAAGGTTTGGCTTCATACTCCAGCATTTCCTTCTCTCGGAATCATGTGAAAGTGTCCCTGACATTAGTGCTGCCAACTGTGGACATATGCAAAATTCCCTTTTATATAACTAGGCACTCACTCCTACTTTAACTCCTACCAAAAAATCTGTTACTCACAGAAGTGGCATAAATTTAAATATCAAAGATCTCCAAGAAAAACTTTGCAAAGGGGTTCACATTCAACTCACCACCTTAAGTGACTTTGCTTTATGTGGGGGAGGTAGATATGGAGGAGGGTGGCAGAAGGGTGTTCTCCTTTTGGTGACTTCTTTTGTGGACTCACTGGATTTGGAATCAGAAAAAAATTTGTACTCTCCCATTTACTATATGTTGTTGTTTAGTCGTTTTCAGTCATGTCCAATTCTTCATGACCCCTTTTGGAGATTTTCTTGCCAAAGATGCTGAAGGGGTTTGCCATTTCCTTCTCCAGTTCATTTTATAGATGAGGACATTGAGGCAAAGATGTTTAAGTGACTTGCCCAGGGTCATACAGCTAATAAGGTCAAATTTGAACTCAGATCCTCCTGATTCCAGACCCAGTATTCTATCAACTGAGCCACCTGACTGCCCATACTAACATTATACTTGGTCAAATCACTTAACCACTTTCAGTTTCAATTTTTATATCTGTTACTGGAAGGATTGGATAGAATGATCTTAGGTCCCTTCTAGCTCTACATCCCATGGGTCTATGAGGCCTAGCTGGGATTATCTGCTTGAGCATTACACTATTGCAAAGTCACATGTCCTGGAACAGTTCACAAAGTTCAAGATTTGGAGCTAGAAGAGCCTGCTGAGGTCACCTAGGCCATCCAAAGCATTCAGAAAGGTCCTTCATTTTGTTGATGAGGAAAGTTACTTGCTCAAGATCACACACAGGTAGTAAGTGGCAAAAATCAATCTGAACAAATCTGAACTACAAATGCAGTTATCTTTCCATAGCACCGTTTTGCCTGTTCTTGATGCCACCACCCTAGTCATCTTCACCAGTCATCTAGACCTATGATAACAGCCTCCTTACAGGACACCCCCTATCTATATTCTATGTCCCCTTCAATTTATCTTTATACAGATAGCAGAATAATCCTCTTGATCTGAACAGGCCAGTCCTCTGCTCAAAAGTCTTCAAAGGTTCCTGGCTGACCATGAAATCAAATTCAAACTCTTTTACTTGGCATTTAAAATTCTATATAGCTGGACTTTTTTTTTTTAGGGTAAATTCATGGACATTTTATTTCATTTATTTATTTATTTATTGCCCTTTTTTTTTTTTGAGATGCAATTGGGGTTAAGTGACTTGCCCAATGTCACATGGCTAGTAAGTGTCTGAGGCTGGATTTGAACTCAGGTCTTCCTGACTCCAGGGCCAGTGCTCTATTTATTGCGCCACCTAGCCACCCTATAGCTAGGCTTTCAATCAAGTGTGGGGTACTTGTGTATATGTAATAGTAATGAAATTTGAAGATCCCTTTGTATTGCCAAGCTAAGAGGTACTTAGCACCTAGTTTCAAATTAAGCCTCTGTTAAAGAAACAGAAGGTATGATCCCCTATTGCTGATATAACAGGAAGGGGCTGAATAGAGAGGAGCTATACCATACTTAGGGAAGAACACAAGCTGGACAGTCAGAATTTCCTGGGGTAAGCATCATGGAGGCAGAGCAGCTGTTGCTGGACTGAAGAATGAATTGAGAATTGAGAAGAACTGAGAAGAGGAATGAGAATTGAGAACTGAGACAGAATTTCTTGGAGCAAGCCAAATATAAGTGATTTTGATTTTGAGAATGGAGCTTATGGTGCTGAGGATTTCAAAGGGCCAGCCGGAGCTGCTGTAGACTGAGGAAGCATGACTGTGGTGCCAGTACTTGGTCTGTCTGTTTTGATGTTACTTTGTCAGATTTGATGGTTGATAGAGACCTCCAACTTTGTTGGGCATAGGTTGATTTCACAGACAGAAAGTGAATTGAAGAGGAGGCCCTTTATTATTGTGTCTTTGTTAAGCTTTGTCTTCCCAGGAACAGAAACTGCTGAGAACTTGCCTTGGGTCAAGATGAAGAAAAGACCTCTCCTTGGTTATTGAATGCTGTAATTATATTGTAACCTAGTTGTCACCTAGGGGTGGATGGCTTTTGTGTTTTGTGACTGACCAAATGAATGTACTTCGTTTATGACTGGAAACTAATCTCCAGTTGAGACTATCCAGGGGTGGAGTACTTTGACTTTTGTACTTTGTGATTGAATTGAGGACTTAAGACTTTGTGATTGACTAAATGAATGTACTACCCAGGGTGGAGTACTTTGACTTTTGTACTTTATGTCCCTTAAGGCAAACCTCCTTAAGGGTGATTGAATGATTGAGTTACTAAATGATTGTACTTTGGTGAAAACTATGTGGCCATTTTAGTAATAAGTTGTTGAGTTGTGACATTGTGAATGCTGTATCTTGATTTTCTGTGAATATTCTGCCCTAATTTGTTACTGAATAAATAGAGAGTTTGCTATTCTGTGTAATCAGAACCTTGAAAGCTGTTCACAGCAGCATCCTTCTGGAAAGCTGCTTGTGTGTGGCTTTACAGTGTATCACATGTGGAAGGAGCCATGACTCCTGATTGGCTTCAAGAATGCAGAGGCAATGATGCTTGCCTACTGTGTAGGCAGCTTCTGAGATGGTTCCAAAGCTCCTTCAGAAGAGTTGTGTGTAGTTCCAAGGCTCTTTGGGAAAGACTCACAGAGAGAGAAGCAACACACATGTAAGGGAAGCCAGCTGTTCACCATGTCCCCAATTTCCAGTTTACTTCCGCAGTGACTTAATGGACATCCTGGGGAAGATTAGGCCCTCTTTTCTACTTTCTTTTTTTTTTTTTTGCCTTTTGGAGGGCAATTGGGGTTAAGTAACTTACCCACACGGCTAGTTTTTTTTGTGTGGGTGTTAAGTGTCTGAGGCCGGAACCGGAACTCAGGTCCTGACTCCGGGCTGGTGCTTTACTCACTGTACCACCTAGCCTCCCCCTCTCTTCTACTTTCAGTGGAGATATTAGTTCTTTCCCTTTCCTTCTTGTATATTTTCTGACATGTTAAGCTCTGTAGAACTCCAATTTTGTTTGCTGTATACATGGATAAGTAAGTTTCTTCTCTACTTATTTGTGCTGCTCTTTTGTAAAGCCAGAATTTGGTGAAAAAAAGTTAGTTAAGCTTGCAAGTCTAAGCTACTCCCTTGTATGAGAGTGACCGGGAAAGTTGCTTTTTCTGAACATTGTACCCCTAGAACCGAAATATTTGAAGGAGAAGAGTGATATCATTCTAGGCTAAAACCCCTGTTAAATACTAGAGAAAAGTGCACTGAGCCTTGAGGTGCTCCTGGGGCCTACCTGTGCCTCTTACAGTCTCCCCAGTAAATGTGCTGAAGCTACAGGAACTACCCCTAGCTCTCCTCCTCTCTGCAGAGCTGAGCTAGGCCTCGGGGCATATCTACCCATACCACCCACCAGCCTTGTCTATACATTTAAGCAACCCAGGTGGACATGCCTATTTTACATCTATATAATTTGGCACCACTATTCTTTCCAGTCTTACCTGGTATTGCTCCCCTACATTCACTCTGTGTTCTAGTCAAACCAGACCACTCTCTGGCCTCCCTCCCCCAAATAGGCCCTGTGGTCTCATACTCCCTCCATAGGTTTGTTCAGCCTATTTCCTGGGTCCCTCCTGTTCACCACTTGAATTATTACCTATTCTTCAAAACCCAGTATAAGGGCTACCTTTTCCATGAAGTTTTCCCTTGATCTCTGGTCAGTAACAGCTTTCCCCTCAGACCACTTATAGCACTTTGCTCATTATTTAATGAACTGATCATGTAATATTGTGTATTATAGCTGTCAATATTAGTCCCCTGTCCCCCAGTTATTCTGTAGAACAGGGATGAGCTTTTCTAAAGCCTACATCTCATCTCTGATAAAGGTAAAGATACATAGGAAATTGATAAAATTACTTATAATATTGTATATTTTTAATAGTGCATTTCTACTCCCTGTCCCTTCTGATTCATACCCATGAATGACCCACACTGATAGTTTATTCCTCACTAGTCCCCTCTTCTTTTTTATTCTTCTTTTATTCTTTCTTAATTTCTACTCTTTCTGTTTGCTCAGGGAGAGGCATATTATATGTGTGTGTATGTAGGTATGAATTATGAATAAGAATGAGTCATTCCCCAATAGACAAGTGGTCAAAGTGTAGGAACAGAGTTTTCCAAGGAAAATATCTACGCTCTCAATAATAATATAAAAGAACACTCCAAATCACTAACAATAAGAGAAGGCAAATTAAAACAACTCTGAGGTTTCCCTTCATACCCATTAGACTGGCAAAGATTAAAAAAAAAACCAAAAATTGTAAATATTAAAAGAGCTGTGGGAAGACAAATATATCAGTGCACTGTCAGAGCCACACATTAATTCAGCTGTTTTTTGAAAATAATTTGAAATTATACTAAAAAGAAAAGTCATCAATCTTGTGTGTCTTTTGACTCACTGATTCCACCACTAAGCATGTAACCCCAAAGAAGTCAGAGTCAAAAGGAAAAGTCACACACATACAAAAGTAAAAAAAATTTTAAATTTAAAAAGCTGTAATTTTAAAGAATTGGAAAGAAAGTGAGAAACAATTGAAGAAATTGTGGTAGGTAAACATCATAGAATATTATGCTCATCATAAGAAATGATGCCTATGAAAAATTCAGAGAAACTTGGGAAGATTTATATGAATTGACACATAGCAAAATAAGCATAACCAGCACAATTTACACAACAGTCCCGATACTGTAAAGGAAAACAACATTGATAGACTGCAGTACTCTGATCAATTTGGTGTCCAATCATGACTTCAGAGAACTGATGATGAAACATGGCTCCCCTTTCTCACAAAGAGGTGCTGAACTAGAGGGGGCAGAAGACATACTTTTTCAGATGTGGTCAAAGTGTTGGTCTTGCTTGACAATAATTATCTGTTATAAGAGAGGATCTATTTAAGCTGGGGAACAGGAAGTGACAGAGATGTGAAAAAAAACAACAATAAAACATCTTAAAAGAAAAATAATAAAACATTTTAAAAGAAAAATAAGTGTCTCTCCCGGTGCCAAAAATACTCTTCTGCACAAAGTAGGCACTTAGTAAATATTTGTTGTTCTTCATTGCCTGGGGACTCCAGTAATTCTTTCAAATTCAAGTTTTAGAAACAGAGTATTTCTGTTTATACAATCCCTTACAGGAGAGGAGATCATATTCCCAGAAGGGACACTTGTGAAATCCCCACTTTCACTACTTCGGGTTTTTCTGTCCACTTTCTAGTTCCACTTTCACACGGTATACCAACCTGTTTGAATTTTAGTGAAGGACTGGAAGACATCCTTAAATGTCTTTTAAGTTTTTAAGACAAGGAACTAGGACTTTAACTCTTATTTCCTTGGTACAGGGAATTTTTGGGGGGGGAGAAAACTCCTTCCACTAAGCTGTGACCCAGACCAAGTCATTTAACCTCTGCTCGCCTCACTTTCCTCAACTATAAAATGGGGATAATACTAGTACCTGCCTCACAGGGTCGTAGTGAAGATTAAATGAGATCACATTTGTAAGGCAGAATTGCACAGTGCTTAGCATGTTGTAGGTACTTAATTAGTGCTTGTCCTTCCTCCCTTCTCTGAAATCTAAAGTGTCCCAGAGCTGCCCATTAAAAGGCAAGGTTACACTATCTGGAGTAACAAAAGTAAAATTTGAATCCAGATCTCCCTGGCTCTGAGGCCAGCTCTCTAGCCATTATGCTGTTCTGTTTCACCCAACAGAGATGAACACTAAAGATATTTTTGAAGAAATCTTATTAAAATGTAAGTAAAATATCACTAAAAGGAAGTTGAGCTCTCAGTAATGGAAAAATCAATTAAGGTCCTGGAGAAGAGATCACAAAACATACATCTCCTCCTTAATGGGAGAGAAGACAGAATATCATGGTCAAATAAGGTTTCTCTATCAGAGATTTTGGTTTAATTGCTTTTACTTTGTCACATGGGAAAGCTCTATCTGGGATGGGGGTCATTAGAAATGCCTATGATTTAAAGAAAAAAGGCATCAATAAAACATTTTAAAAAAAGAAAATCATGCTTCTTCAACATTCTTTTCCACACAGGAATCAAAGCACATGGACATTTAATTAGAAATCTGAAACTTTTATGATCAAGTCTGACAAAGGGAACTTCCAGTCTAAAGAATTTGGGCTATAGTAATAAGCAAAAATAATTAATGCAATGCCCCTAATCTTCAGGAAAGACATGGTTATTTTAAGCATACAATACAGTATTGCTCATTGATTGTATAACACTTTCTCTCCCAGGAGTTCAAAGCATTTAAGGACATGATCTGACATTCTCACCAAATAATTTGTATTAACAAAAAGAAAGGAAGGGAGAAAGAGATGGGGAGGGGGGTTGGAATGAGTGAGAGAAAGAGAGAGAGAGGGAGGGAGAGAGAGGGAAAGAGAGAGAGAGAGAGAGAGAGAGAGAGAGAGAGAGAGAGAGAGAGAGAGAGAGAGAGTCTGGAGTCGTGAAAAGAGTACTAGACCTGAGTTCAAATCCTTCCTTTGGCGCCCACTAACTGCAGACCATGGGAAAGTTATTTAACCTCTCCTACCCTCCAAAGACTCTCTTAGACTTGTCTAAGTTACAGGTAGGTTGTGAGCTACGTTGATGGAAGGAGTTCTCATATCAATGACATCATAGATCCTTTAATAGTATCCTCCTTTTACAGGAAACAGATACAACCTAGAAAAGACTTTCTGGAGATCCAAGTTTGGAGATACTCCATATCAAGTACACAAAAGGGAATGTGTTTTTCCCCTCTCTCTCCTATCCTCCCTCTCTCCTTCTTTCTAAACTGCTTCTGCCTACAAGTTCTATTCTATTTTAATTTGCCTCATAAAATCAAGATGTTCGCACCCACCTAACCACTTTCCCCAGGTGCACTATTTCCTAATCCCTGGCAAACTCATTCAGGCTTCAGATGCAATGGCTGCCTCATGCTTTATCCAATAGAGTCCTTGCAATTATAATATGTTCTGATGCTCTGCATTCACCTTTCAAGTCCTTTTTTACAATAGTAATAAAGATATTTTATGTTATTCTTTGGAGATCAAAGCCCTTCCAAGTAACTCACCCAGGATTCTGGACAGGTGGAAGCAGATAGCCTGTGATAACCAATGTATTTTTACTAGAAACTGGACAGAATTATGAAACCCAAACTCTCACTTCCTAGTCCATTCTAGAGTCAATAAACTCCTATTTCTCCAGATTTTCCTGTAATGGTCTCATCTTGGAAGGAAGAAAATTCATATGACAGGAGCACTGTAGGGAAGCTGGATGTTTCAAGTCTAGCTTTTGTTCTGACCCTGGCTAAGGCCAGAGTTGGAATCAACATTCTCAATGGGATAACAGATCCATTGAAAAAGAATGAAAGAAGGAACAGAAATATTCTCTTCCCTGCCCCTTTATTTTTTATAGCTTTCACACTGGGGCTAACAGTGGGCTTGTCAAAAGGTTTGGAGAAAGGTTCTTAATTTTCTCTTTTCATAGGCCCCTGCTAAACGAGCAGTATTCACAGTGTTTGGATGGATGGATGGATGGGTGAGTGGATATGTGTATCTACTCAGTAGCCATATACAGTTACCCTTTCCACATCACAGGGGTTAGGGCGCCCCTACCACCACCACCTGGGATCTGGAAAATCCATGTAAAATTTTTTGACCCTCCCTTTGTTCGAGAGAAGTCTGAATTTTTTTTTCTTTTTCTTTTATGGGTTGTTTACAGTACCTTATTGTAAAATTTAGGGAAAGTATTTGATCATAGTTTCTGTGTCATCTGCTAACCTTCATGTGCTGTCTGTGGCTTCTACAAAACTCCCCCAAAATTCCTATTTAATTTCTTATGCTGACCCCTGATATATTGGAACCTCAATGGAGAAAGCTGCAATGTGGGAGAGATATCCAGTTTAATAGCTTAAACCCACACTAAGACTTTTGGAATACCCTAGAGAGAGAGAGAGAGAGAGAGAGAGAGATAGGTAGGTAGATAATATGCATATATAGAGACCCACGTACTTTTCCTTCACTAAATTCCACCTACTATGCTGCCTCATTGTGGGACAGAGGTGACCCTGGGTTCTTGAACACAATACAAGCAGAGTTCAGAGCTCCAGCAGGCTCCTCCCAAGCTGGAAGGGCTCCAGATTCAGGCCCAGCAATGTCCTCTATTGTCTCACTATTGACCTGGCTAATATTGGAGCAGTTTATCATTAGAAGAATGACACATAAATGATGAATTTTTTTTTTTTGGCCACAGCAACTCATGAAAGCTAACTAGTGAGCCTGGAGCCTAAGAATTTTTCGTCATGGGGAATATAGCACAAATTTTTTCTGGGCCAACTATAACAGAAAAAGAGGGAACACTATGGATCACTGCAGGAGCTTACCCCCAGAATGCCATCTTGTAGCTAGTCATTTTAACCAATTATTTTAGCAAGCTAAGTACTAAACTTTGTTTCTGTGCTGCTAGAGGAATTCAAGCACTATTAGTGCCTTCTAAATTAGGGCAAGACCCAAGTTGCCCTGCCCTGGCTATTAGGGCTCTAAATAAGGTGCAGAGGAAATGCTCACACTAGAGAAATTACAAATCCTTGAAATATTAAATGGCACTATAATGTACCCTGAGACTGGATTTGAATTTCCTCTGCTATCCTTACTTTACCAGTAATAAATGAGACCAATTCAGAGAAATGTTGGAAATACTCACTGGGGAAAAAAATTATAACTCTCTAAAGTACTAAGGTATATAAAGTATATGGTAAGGAATATCAAACGTATATGTGTGCACATACATTGACATTCAGGAGCCCTGGATTCTAGCACCAACTATTGCCAATAATTAGTTGAATAAGCTTGGCCAAGTCCCTTAACCTCTACAAGCCTCATGTTTGTTATTATTAAAATGGTCTCTATGGTTGTTTTTATCTTCAAGAGACTCTGATTAGGGGCAGCTAGGTGGCACAGTGAATAGAGCACTGGCCCTGGAGTCAGGAGGACCTGAGTTCAAATCCAGCCTCAGACACTTAACACAAAAACTAGCCATGTGACCTTGGGCAAGTCACTTAACCCCAATTGCCCTCCCCCCCCCAAAAAGGCAAGAGACTCTGATTCTATGGGTTGATAGGGAAAGTTGTATGGTATATAAAAGAATAATGAGGAAATTCGAAGTCTTTAACCTAGGTTAAAATTCTAGCCCTTTCACTAGGTGTATAACCTTAAACAAGTCTGAGCCTCAGTTTCCTTAACTGTAAAATGGAGATAGTACCCTATCTGGGGTTTTCCCCAACTTGTATTCATGAGTTGGGTCTCCAGAGGGTGGCTGCTACCTCAGATTCTAGTGATAGGTTGTGGGTCCCCACATCTGTGCTTCCCATTACCAGTTGGTCATTAAATATGATTGACTCAAAGCAAAGAGGCAGAGAGGTGGTGCAATGGATGACCTGGCCTCCAAAACACCCAAGTTCAAATTCAGCCTCAGACACTTACTAGCTCTGTGATAATGGGCAAATCACTTAACCCTGTCTCCCTCAGTCTCCTCATCTGTAAAATAACCTGGAGAAGGAAATGGCAAACCACTCCAGTATCTTTGCCAAGAAAATAAACCAAAAAAAGAGGTCATGAAGAGTCGAATATAACTGAAACAACTGACAACAACAGCAAAGCAAAGCTATTTACTAAATGGTCCAGTAAGAAAAAGGGCTAGGGGCAGCTAGGTGGTACAGTGAATACAGCACCGACCCTGAAGTCAGAAGGACCTGAGTTCAAACCTAGTCTCAGACACTTGACACTTAACTAGCTGTGTGACCTTGGGCAAGTCACTTAACCCTAATTGCCTTTACCCCTCCAAAAATTAAAAAAAAAAAAAAGAACAAGGGCTATACAACATCCCATAAGCTTGGGACCCACTCTCCCATGAAGAGTGAACAATAATTATGAACACAATAGTAGTAAGGCATACACCAAAAGGACGAATGTGGCCAAAGCAACCCACGACTTTGGTAGTGCAGGACTCTGGTGAACTCTCTCTCCTGTGATGTCTTTAGCTTTGCAAATATTATCTCATTTTATCCCCACAGAGAGAGGTTCAGCAACTTGCCCAGGGTCACATATCTAAGTATCTGAGGCGGGATTTGAACTCAGCTATACAGTATTCTGACTCCAGGTCCAGAATTCTCTCCACTAAGCCACAGAGCTACCAACTAGGCAATTGACATTTGAAGGGATTGGTGGAGACAATCTAGTAGAGACAGTCTCTAGTAGAAGATTCTATTTAAGTTCATCTTTGAAGGAGACTTGGGAGTCTAAAAGGCAGTGATAAGGAAGAAACTGGTTCCTGGGATGGGGGCCAGCCTGTGCAAAATCACAGAGATGGGCAATGGAAAGCCACATGTGAGGAGAAGGGAAAAAAAGACCAATTAGGCTGGACCATAAAGCACTTGAAGGGGAGTAGTGTATTATAACCCCTGAAAGGTAGGTTGGAACCAGACTGTGTAGAGTTTTAAATGCTAAATTCAATTCAGAGATAAAAGGGATCCACTGAAGTTTATTGAGCACAGGAGTGCCAGGAACTCTCCCAGCTTTAGGAAGGGCACTTTGGCAGCTTTGTGGAGCATGAGCTGGGGAAAGGAAAGACTTGAGGTACCATCAATGAGGAATGAATTCCCTCTCATTACCCATTCTCCAGGTTGTGTCTCTGTCACATCCACATACCAAAAGCATGCAGTTTGCACAGAAAATAAAGATCAACCCTGAAAAGGAAAGAGATTTTCTGCTCCAATAATTTTGTGAACATAACTGCTATTTGGATATTTTCACATTGTAAGATTCTCTTTTGTGGTCTTGCCTACCTGGACCCCAGAGTGGGAAGAAGCTTCCAAATGGCTCGATTCTGCTCCTCCAGGCACCACCCTGCCCCTAAACTCTAGTGAATTGGAGGAAAGCAGAAGGGTCATAGGAGCTCTAAGGGCCTGGACAGGGTGGCCCAGAAGAAGGTAGCTAAATTCTGTTGAAGCAAGAGGGATCTCTGAATGAGGGTGGGGATAACTGCTTCCCCACAGCTAATCGGTTCCAACCTGGTGGACACCAGGTTTTGTGGAGTATATGAAACTCCCCTTCAGGAGCCTGTGGTATGAAGACAAAGGGAATTTTTTAGTCTGAAGTTCTGCTGGTGATGCTGAATAAGAAAGGCCTTTTTCTCCTCCTCACCTACCTGGGAACTGTTTTTCCTCTCTAAGTCAGGATCCCTACCTAGAAGATCGGGTTCCCCTCCGTTTCCAGCCAAATCCTTAGGAAGCATTGTATCTGTGAAAGAGACTGGGAGGGGGAGGGGCAGGAGCAATAGTACCGAGCTGGGCCCCCCTCCGAAAGCAGAGCCAACTCTGAATTGAGTGGGGAATATAGGGGGATGCCAAGTCTCAATGAGATCAGCCTCCACCCACCCCACCTAGAAAGAATGGCAGTAAGCAAAGGGTGAAAAGCAAAGGACTTTGTAACCTGTGAAGCTGTGAGTGTCAATAAGCTGTTTTTATTATACACAAGAGAGACAGCTTGCCTCAGAGCTAGGAAGACCTGGTTCAAGTTCAGTTGATACAGTCTTAGAGCGTTTCCTGGGGCACTGAGAGGTTGTGACTTGCCCAGGATCGAATAGCCAGCAGGCAGGTATCTAAGAGTGACGCCGACCCTCCCTTAACCCAGGTCCAGAGCTCCCTGTAACTACACCATGCCCTTGTTTTAAAAGCACAGTTGCTGGCTAGGCACAAAATAGCTGTACTGTACATAGTGGTGGAATGAAATTAATTAAATTATCATGTTATTTATTTAATGTAAAAATAGACTCTCCTGCCATAACCTCCAGGCCTTCTCTTCTCAGAACTTTGGGAAGTCTATTCTCTGCTTCTGGCCCCGGACTTCAAGTGCAGCGCTGGGAATCCTAGGAACATCTGCCTTGGCAAGCCACACAGCTAGTGTGTAAATGGTCAGAACCAGTTTAGCTGAGGAAATCGGAGGTGAGGTGGAGGTGGGGGAGGGGAAGGGGAGGTGGGGGGGGGGGGGGGGGGGGGAGGGGGGGGGGGGGGGGGGAGGAGTCGAAGCTCTGGTGAGCTGATCAATGGCAGCTGTCCGAGGCAGCAAGAGGAATCATAAGATTACAGGATTTAGAGCCAAGGAGGACCTTAGACCTCGTCGAAACCAATTCCCTCACCATCCCCGTCTCTTTCATGCCCCGATCTCATGCTGAGACTCTCACTCGGGCTGTTCAAATTTCACCTCTCAGGAAGGCAGAGTGAGATATCCCAGCCAGGACCCTGAAATGTGGACTGGATGGAGTAGCCACAGGGCCCCCGGGAGTCAATTGCTATTCATACTCCCACATCTGCACAGAGAAAGAAAGGCGCTCTAAGCGCAGCGCTGCGGGGTCCTGACACCGTGGCAGAGCCACCAGCTGTCGGGATTGCACTGAATTGGGGGCACAAACCCCCTAGTTCCCGATGTCAACCGCGCCCTCCCCAACAGAAGGGGCGAGCTCTGCTCAATGGGGCCATCTGGTCCGAGTGCAAACACTGGTGACATTTAGGGGGAGGGCAGCAATGGGATGATTGGGGGAAGACAGGAACTGGAGGATTGAGCTGGCAATGTGTCCGGTTCCCTGATTTTCCCTCTCCAAACTCCACCACCCACTCCAAGCTTCTCTTTTTTGCTGAGATCTTTAAGCTCTCTGTTGCTTCCTCCTCCAGGGAGCCCCCCACGGTTTACCAGCATCCTAGGAGCTTGGTGGGATGTGGGAAGACAGAAAGGAAGCTTCGTCTCAGTGTCCGGGTTAAGGCACTCGCGGAGGGGAGGAGGGGGAAATTTGGGCAGGGTAAGAGTGAGTCCCAAGAGCCGGATGGATCCTTGTCCGGTCCTTGGACAGGAAGCAGCCTTTGCTTCTGTAAGCAACAACGGCTGAGAACCAGACACAGCAGAGCTGGTAGTAGCAGCAGCCTCTCCCTCCCCCTCCCCTTTCCTCTCCCCACCCCCCTTTCTCCCTCCCCTCTCTTTGTCCCTCTTCCCTTCTCCGCCCCAGGCCCTCATATCCCCAGGACGCTAGCTACGCCTCTCCCTTTTCCTCATGGAACAGCTGCACTCTTCTCTTAGGATCACAGGATTTAATTACTAGTTAAAGAGGATTTCGTATAATCTAGTTCAGTCCCTTTCTTTTACATCTTTGTTGTAATCGCAAACGCCCCAGATTCAGAATCGGAGGACCTGGATTCAAATCAGTCAGGCAATAAACATTTATTAGGCGCCTGTTATGGTGCCAGACACTGTGATGAGAATAGAAAGGCAAAAAGAAACTCCCTGCTCTCAAGAAACTCTCTGTCTAACGTGAAACGACTATGTAAAAACAGTACACAGGACAACCTGGGGGTCATGACCAGAGCAAAGGTAGTAGAATGGGAGATTCCCTACTAGATAGAGGAAAGGCTTCCTCTGGAAGGTGGGGTTTTCTCTGGGACTTGAAGGAAGCCAAGAGGCTTATTCCTGGCTGTGACTTCATTTAACCTCTCTAGGCTTCAGTTTCTTCATCTGTAAAATGAGAGAAGTGATCCAGATCAGGAGTTTTTAAATTTTTGTGTATCATGGAAACCTCTGGACTCCGCAAAATAAATTTTTAATGCAAAAAATAAAATATATGGGATTACAAAGGAAACCAATTTTATTGAAATACTTATAAAAATTTATTTTTAATTTCCAGGCTCCAGGTTAAGAACTCCTTAGACTAGATGATCTGGAAGGTCCCTAAAAGTTCTGAAATTTACGAGTCTCACAGAGGTGACACAGCCAGTAAATGCACCCACACTAACCCAATCCTCTCTATTCAAAGGTGAGCCTTGTCCCATCACACCACGCCAACTCCGAGCTGGTGAAGTATCAGGCTGCTGCTACTGCCTTTGTAGGCGTGGAGAGAAAGTGAAATTGACTTTGTGTATACAGCCTGAGCCAGGAGTCAGAGTGAAAGCTGCAGGACTGTTTCCAACCGGTGACAATGGGGTAGTCTTGGGACTGGTCCGTCAACCACGAGCCTGGAAAAGTGACCTCGAGTCAGTAGTTCTCTCTGTGTCCCTCCCTACGTGGGATGGGGGGTTCAGTGAGAACACTGGAAGGCCAGCAGCTGCCTGAGATGCTCGGTGCGTTTTGCTGGGGGCCTTCCCAGTCCAGAGAGAAGGGTCACAATGTCTGTCAATGACCAGCCGGAATAACCGCTCCTCACCCAGCCCCGCCCTGCCTCTCCTGGGACTTGAAACGGGTCCTAAATGTGGAGGATTTCAGGCAGCTGGGGGAATTTTGTTTTTTCTAAGATCTTTTACAAAGCTTCCTTGCTGTTTCCAACCAGTGAAATACTTCTGATAACAAGTGCCTTAGAAGATACAGGTGTTTGCGTGTTTTGAGGGGTTTTTTTTTGTTTGTTTTTGTTTGTTTTGCCTTATTTTCTCCAATGAACCTAGGGTTTCATCGGTGTAAGCTCCTTCCAGTGGGGAGTTTCTACTGATAACGGTCTGTAGTTTTTCTGCAGTTTACAGCTGTAGAGAAAGGTCTAGGAGCATTGAGGGATTAAGTATTTGCCCAGGGTCACACAGCCAATATAAGTCAGTGTCAGACATGAACTTGTGCTCCGAAGCTCCCTTTCCACCCAAAGACCACACCACTGTGTGAAGCTAACATATCTTCAGCATTTATCTTGGCTTTTCAGTTCCTTCCCTTTCTTGATTATTTCTGATTTATCCTATTTGTACATAGCTGTTTTTATGTCGTCTCTCTCCCTCCTTCCTTGAGAGCAGGGTCTGTCCTTTGACTTTCTTTGTATCCCCAAGGCTTAGCACAATACCAGGAATTCATGCTTAATAATTGTTTATTGACTGACAGGAGGATAAAAATCTTAGGAAGTACATTATCATTTTTGAGTAGTATTTCACAGAAAACAGGAGATCATCAGTTATAACCCCCTCATTTTTCATATGAGGAAACTGCAGTCTAGAAGAGAAAAGTGATTTGCCAAAAATGATGTGGCAAATAAAGGCTTAGAAACTGTCTTCTGAGTTCTGACTCCACTACCTTACTACCTCAGATTGCAAAATAATAATAATAATTCTTAAAATATGAATTTTATGGTACTTTATAAAGTATCCTCCTCAAGAGCATCCCTATGAAATAGACTGTGTAAGTATTATTATCCCCATTTTACAGATGAGGAAATTGACATGTCCATAATAATACAGTTAGGTAAATATCAAAGGTGGGCCTCAAATCAAAATTGGCTGTCCAAGTCCAGAGCTTTTTTCCACACACACAAACCAGTGTACAAAGTACATTAAATAACCAAGTTCCTTATTCTTTCAGCTCTTATAACATAAAACCAACAACTACATTTAAAAAAAGAAAAATTCATTCAAAACTTCTATTTAGAATCTGTCCAAAGTACTCAAAACTTTTTGTTCAAGGCTTAATAGGATTAAAAATAAGCAGAGATATAAATACATTTTATTTTAAATCATCCTTTTAAAAAAGAACGGGGAAACTAAACTTTTTTCAAAGTCCTTAGCTAACAAGGCCTTATGGGAGATTGAAAATAAACTTAATTGAAAAAACAGTGCTCACCATAAATAGGTCCAGCTTCTAAGCAGGGACTTGTTTAAAAAAGACAACAACCAAACCAATCAACTGGGAAGGTTCAAAGTTTCAGAAAAGGAAGGTCCCGGGAGCCTTCTCAGAAAATCTTAGCATTTAAAAGGATACTTGTTAGCTTCTGTTTCCTTAGGTCGCTAGTGAGTGCTTTGTTTATTTGCTTTGTAAAAGGGTTTTGCATGGGTTAAATAAGCAAAAGGGTATTTCCTGGTTGTTCCTTAACCCATCTATCAAAATTATTAGGTACTAATTTAAAATGAAGAAATTAAGTCTTAAGTTTGCAACAGTACAAGATACCTGCAACACTAGACTATTTAGAAACATTTTAAAGATGAATGCTATTCATCTATTCAGCAGCATTCATTAAATGCTTAGAATGTTCAAGCCAAAGGCAACTTTATCAGATCTCCTCCAGCAATCTGTCCCATGTTAAGATCCCCAAAGTTCTTAACATATCTTTAAGATCCCAAAGATTTCTTATAAGATTTAATGGAGATAATTTTATTCAATAACCCTGTGATTATTACTGTCAAACAAGGCATAGACCAAGGTATGATCTACTCACTGAGGCTGTTTCCCTCTTAGAGAATGTCCAGCACAAAGTCCAAATCAAAGAAGGCTTTCCCATAGATGATGTGGTCCTCCACATGGTTTGGCTTCCAGACAGCTTTGGGCTGATCACCCAAAACTCATTAACATTGTTGAACTTCTAAAAGAGATTCCTTGTCTTTCTTTTATTTGTATTTGTATCCCTAGCACTTGGCATTGTTCTCCGCACATAGTAGGTGTTTAATAAGTGTTTATTGACTAATATACTTGCTGAAGTTCAACCTAGCTATTCACACAGAAAACACTAAGGGAATGAAGATTGCCTGTTGTCCAGACTTTGGTATGCAGTTGTATGAACAACCCATACAGCTGATTCATGGTGGGGAAAGGGGAAGGATAAGGATGGGGAGGCATATACCTATCTATTTATCTGACCCCATGCATACCCAGAGTTGAATAGAAGGATGGGTTGGAAATTACACAGTGCTTCCAGAGACCACAAATTTTGTCCTAAAATAAAAATCCATCTTTTTTTTTTTAAAACACCAGTATTCTTCTGGTACTGCTATATGAATCTGGCTAGGAATCTTGGACCATCACCATATCCAAAAATTGGAAATTTCAGGTTGCCCAAAGGGCAATGGAGGAACATGGATATGTGTTCCTGCTTATTCCAAAGACTAATTACACTCTACTTCAGAAAATACCCATTCCATTTTTGGATAGTGTTACTTGTTTTTTAAAGGTTTTTTTTTTTATATTGAAGAAAGTGACCCACATTTATGTAGTGTTTTGTAGCTTTACAAAGTGCTTTTTTCACAACAACCCCGTGAAAGAAATGTTTAACAACACTTTAGAGTAGGAAAATACTATTATTTGATATGTGTTTATATTTTTCCAATTATTAACCTATTTTATCATTGACTTCTTGTCTCTATCATCCAGACTCAGTCACATGATTTTTCTCCTGCAACGATATTTGCATCTTATGCTTTTCATAGGAGAAGGAAATCCTGCAGTAGTGACTTCAAAAACACTGCAAGACTCTTCATAGTGTGCAAGACACAAATCTCTTTAGCGTAGAAACTGCAAATTTTTATTGGTGAAATGTGTATTAAAGATAAAGGTATGGGGTGGGACCCAGAGTTATTCACAGTTTTTCATATTTGCTGGGATCCTGTGTCCCTAACTCTTGTGAATGTTGAGGGATGACTATTTAACTGTGTATACACTGTATCCCCCCAATTGAACATAAGCTCCTTGAGGACAGGTACGGTTTCATTTTTGTCTTTGCATCCCCAACGCCCAATACAAGGCCTTGCATATAGGAGACATGAAAAATGCTTGTTAAATTAAATTGTATTGTTGTTTCCATTTTATCAGTGATGAAATTGAGCTACTCCCCTTTCCAAACCTCTCCACCAAAGGTGAATTCACTTGTCCAAGGTCAAAAGGATACTCAATGGCAGAGACAGAATTCAAAACCAGTTCTCCTGATTCCAGGTTCATTACGTTTTACTGCCTCTGCTCTCTGTCTCTCTTCTATCCATACCCCAAATAAATCTAACCTTTACTCCACATAAAAGTCCTTCAAAGATTTGAAGACAACTATCATATCTCTCCTGTCCAGGCCAAACAAAACAAAAATTTCCTTTCAAATTGCTGATAATCTTGTTCTCTGTCCTTTGGGCAAGCTCCAGTTTGTCAACATTCCTTTTAAAATGTGCTGCCTACAATGAAATAACAGTGATCTAGTTGTGGTCTGACTATTGCAAAGTACTTTGCTCTGGACATGTTTCTTCTAACAATATAACCTAAGATCACATCAGTTTTTTGGGGAGGGGGGAGGGCATACAACTCCTATTTTGTTCTGTTGACTCCTATTTTGCCTTAGTGAACAATTGTAGCAGCAAGCACACCAAGCATCCCCAGGGTGGCTGCCAACACAGGTTCTTAGATCTGCTTTGTTAAAGGAAAGCAACTCAAAAGGGGTTAACAAGCTTACTTTAATCAGTCAAATATGTATCATTTACCTTGTTCAGGGGAAAGAGGTCAGCACCCCGAACTTCAGAATATACAGACAGAATTATCAAGACAGAGAAACAGATCAAGCAGACATTTCCAAATTGTCCAACCATTACATCCATACCAAATCAACATCTGGGTTTTTCAAAGCCAAGGGGGGTCTCTCAACAACGGCTTCCCAGAATGTCATCTGATCAAATCACAGAACACTTCTCAAAATGAGCCCCAAAGCAACCAAATCAACATCTGGGTTTTTCAAAGCCAGGGGGGCTCCCAACAATGGCTTCCCAGAGTCTCATCTGATCAAATCACAGAACACTTCTCAAAGTGAGCCCCAAAACAAAGCCTCAAATCAGGGTTTATATAGCCTTCTCCTGGCTCAGAGGATGTAACAACCTTATTGACCCACTGGCCAATCAAAAAGTATCTACCAAAAAACAAGCCTCCCACCCCAGGCTCCAGGTGCACTTTAGCCTAGGGGCAGGGAAGATCTTAAAAATTTACATTCCCATTACAACAATATGAACTATTATCTAGTTATTCCCTCACTTTTCATTTCCTCAGTTAACTATTGAAACTTAAATGTAGAACTTTATATTTATACCGCCAATGTTTTAATTGGCCCATGCATTTATTTATTATTATTATTATTTTGCCTTTTGGAGGATAATTGGGGTTAAGTAACTTGCCCAAGGTTACACGACTAGTTTTTTTGTGTGGGTATTAAGTGTCTGAGGCCAGAACCGACTTCTGACTCAGGGCTGGTGCTTTACTCGCTGAGCCACCTAGCTGTCCTGACCCATGCATTTATTAATATAAGTATAAATTACAGTCTATCCATACCTTTTCCTCTGGTGGAAGGAGGAGATAAATGTATAAATATGTATATACACAAACATAGATACAGACACAAATATACACCTATCACTATTGAGCTGTGAATTGTTAAATTCAGACCATATGTTCAGCTTGTCTAGAGATTTTCAAATCTTAATTCTATCATCCAGTGTATTAAGAATTTTGTGGCATCTATACATTTTAGAAGCATATTATATATATTTTCATCCAAGGCATTGATAAAACTACTGAACAAGGCAGAACCAAGGACAGAGAGACTTGTAACTTGCTAAGAGATATATCCCTTCATTCATCAACATTCTTTAGGAATTGTCATTCAACCATCTACAAATCCATCTATAAGGGGTCCCAAAAGTCTTGATACAGTTTTAAGCTATTAAAGTCCCATTAACAACTTAAAAGTTCACCAAGACATTTGGGACTCCATACATATTATCATCCAGACACATTTCTCCATCTTGTCTAAAAGGATATAACATTATAAAATACCTTGCTGCAATCCAGATCTCCAAATCATTGAGCTAAACCTGAAGGGACTTCAGAGGCCATCTGGCTCAAATTCATCATTTTACATAGAAAGAGCCTTATCCAGAGGATTTTCCTGTCCCTTTCTAGTCTAAAAATGGTTATATGTTTTAAAATTCTAGTGAAATAAGCCTAATTTGGCATGATTTAGGTAAATCCATGCTGGTTTCTATATTGCTTTCTTTTCTAAGTGCTCACAAATTATCCATTTAACAATCTTTTTGAATTTTTTTTTTTTGCCATGGATCAAAATAAATAACATCTTATTTCTATAGTGCTTTGATATTTGTAAAGCTCTTTTTTCATCAACAATCCTGAGAAGTAGATAGTGCTAGTATTTATCCCTATTTTGCAGAAAAAGAAACTGATAGTCTGAAAGATTAAACAACTTGTCCATGGTCCCACAGTTAGGAAGTGACTGGGTCAAGATCAAAAGCAGACTCTCTAGACTTCAACTCTACTAATAAAATGTCCCTCAAAATTGATATTTCTGAAATGTTTCTAGCTTCCAGATTCCATCTTTCTCCCCATCCCTTTTTTTTGGAGAATCTGAGGTATATTGTGGTGGCTAGGTGGTACAGCGAATAGAGCACCAGCCCTGAAGTCAGGAGGACCTGAGTTCAAATTCGGCCTCAGACACTTAACACTTACTAGCCATGTGACCTTGGGCAAGTCACTTAACCCCAATTGCCCTGCCTCCCCCCCCAAAGCAAAAAAAAAAAAAAAGAAAGAGAGAGACAGAAAGAATCTGAGGCATATGCCTGTCTCCACTTTGTCTAATAATATGTCTACAATTCTCCAAAATACCCCAAACACTATAGTAAATTTTATTTATGCCTTTTTGTTTCACATCAGAGAAATTTCTGGAAATAGCACTCTCATTACCTTCCAGACTTAACTCTCCCTGGCAACAAAGAAAAAACAATTAAGCAAAAATAATTTGACAATTTTTTTTTTTAATTCTGTACTAATAGTCCCATGCCTCTTTTCCTTAAGGTGAGAGGTCTGTTTCATTATCTGTTTTTGAAAACCATTCTTGTTTATATTTAATCATAATTCAACTGTGTTTTAGTGACTTTAAAAATAATTCCATTGTTATATTTCTGCCTGCCCCTTCCATTGTGGTCTCTAACATTCCTGTTCCATAATCACTGAATTTCTCTTTCCCTTATGATCCACCCAGCTTCTGGCACTAACAAAGATTTGACTTTCAGTTAACACTGTATCCCTCACCAACCTTGCCAGTACTGGCTGCACTTTTTCTCCTGGCTCCTGATACACTGTCCCTGGAGGGAGAGTCAAACTATTCCTTGCTCCAGATTGTCACAATACTGCCATTTCCAGACTGTCCCTTTGCCACCATCCCTCAATGACCTCTTTTTCTTTGAGGTTCATTCTATCTACACTAATCAGCCAAATCAGAACCTAGCAGCAATTATCTACTGACCCTCAGGTAATTCTCCCTCCTTTCCTAGTTCAATCCCTGGTTCACAGAGCCCCTGGTTCTACTTCTGACTTTATACTAAGCAACTTTAATACATATGTTGATACCCCTTCAAATTCCCTAATCTCCCAGTTTCTCAGTCTCTTCAAGACATGGGGCTTGAGGAAGCTCCATTTTAGCTATACATACAGTTGGTCATACCAATGAGCTTGCTGTTATCTACAGATATTCTGCTTCCATTATTAAAAATCCTGAAATTCCTTTATTAGATCATGTCCTATCATACGACTTCTTATATCTTATTTCTCCTAAACCTGTTCTCTGCCTCACCAGGATCACAAATCTCTCCATCCCCCTAGTACTCCCAGACCATCATCCCTGCTCAAAAATTCACTTTCTTCCCTTCCCATTCTCAACCTTCTAAGTAACCAATATAACTCTACACTGTCCATTCTATTCTTAAAGCCCTTGTCCTTTTTTTCTAGAAATAATCACATTCAGGGCAGCTAGGTGGTGCAGTGAATAGAGCACTGGCCTTGGAGTCAGGAGGACCTGAGTTCAAATGTGACCTCAGACACTTAACACAAAAACTAGTTGTGTGACCTTGGGCAAGTCACTTAACCCCAACTACCCTCCAAAAAAGAAATAATCACATTTTGACACACCCCAATTCTGGACTACCCCCACCTTCTGCCTCTTCCACTCCTATTAATGTGCTTTTGAACAGAGAAATGACACAACAGAACTAACAACTACATCCACTACAAATTTATATTATCTTATCTCAAGTGGGTCCTCAACACAGCAAGGAAGTCCTTTAATTCATCCCTAACTGACTTTTAAAAAATTACATTCTTCAAGGAAGATGTTTCAAACCTTCTCTCCTTAAGGCTCCCATACTACCACCTACCTGACCTCAGGTGAGGTCTTGACTCATTCTTTATTAAGAAAACAGAGAGGGGTGGCTAGTTGGTGCACCAGCCCTGGAGTCAGGAGGACTGAGTTCAAATTCTATCTCAGACACTTAACTCGTACTAGCCGTGTGACTTTGGGCAAGTAAGTCACTTAACCCCAATTGCCCTCCCCCCAAAAAAACAAACAAAAAACCACAACAGAGGCTATTTACAATGAGCTCCTTCTTTCCTTCTCATCACTCAGCCCCTGATATCATTCAGACTCTGATGAAGAGGTGATGCTTCCCCTAACTAAAGTCAATCCCTCCATATGTACCCAGAAGCCCAACCCCTTCCATCTTCTCTAGCAGAATGTCCCCACAATTATCCCCTTCTCTCTCTAATCTTCAATCTCTATCTGCTGGTTCCTTCCTTGTTGACTACAAATATGCCCATGTCTTCCCCCACGTCTTCCCATTGGGGGAAAAATATCCAAAACTCTCACTAGGCTCTACCATTTCTTAAAGCTAATGTTTTTTTCTCCTTTTCATAAACAAATTCATAGAAAAAGATATTTTTGTCATTGCTCCTGCTTCCTCTCCTATTAAATTTTTTCCTTTCAGGGCCAAACACCCATCAACACACACATTTTCAGCTCTCTGCAATCTGTCTTCTAATTTCATGATTCATCCAATGGCAGCTAAGTGGAACAGAAGAGAGAGCACTGGGCCTGGAGTCAGGAAGACCTAAGTTCAAATCTAGCTTAACATTTATTAGCTGTGTGACCCTGGGCAACTTACCTAAACTGTCTGCCTCAATTTCCTCAACTGTGAAATGAGAATAATAATAGTACCTCCCTCCCAGAACTGGGAGGATCAAATGAGATCACATTTATAAAATGCTTAGTACAGTGCCTGCCATGTAATAAACTTTTTTTTTTTTTTTTGCTTTTTGGAGGGTGAGGGGTAGGGCAATTGGGGTTAAGTGACTTGCCTAAGGTCACACAGCTAGTTTTTGTGTTGTGTCTGAGGTCAGATTTGAACTCAAGTCCTCCTGACTCCTGGGCTGGTGCTATTCACTGCGCCACCTAGCTGCCCCCATGTAATAGACTTTTAGCAAATGTTTGTTTCCAGTTCCTCACACATACATACCCTCCCCCCATCACTGGAACTGCTTTCTCCAAAATTACCAGTGATCCTTCAATTGCCAGATATGATGGCCTTTTTCTCATTCTATATTAAGAGTAAGAACATAAAAGGTAGCATTCCAGCGTGAGGTTCTGCTTCTCTGGGAAGATGAAACCATTATGCTAAGGTGGAATGGCCAGTGCTCATTTAAATAGGGGACATTTAAAAAGAAGTTTCAGTGAGCCAGTGGGTGGGACCTCGGAGCTCAGTTTGGATTGGGTAGATCTATGTTATAACCTCTTCTTCCCCTCCCCCCCCCCCCCACACAGGGCAATGACTGGTGCTGTCCCATAGCAAGAGGTGAAGTTGAAGGTGGAAGGCCTTAGACTCTTCTGGTAACCTAAAAGAACATGGCACTTATACAAAATTTCCAACCCAGTGGAACTAAACTTAGGGGCCCTGGCGCAGCAACAATTCAGGAGGAACTGGAGGCAGGGGTTCCTAGGAGGAAAACAGAATAAAACTGAGAAAATTTTTATCTGGAAACCCCCAGTGAGTTTGAGTTATGAAAACTCTCATAACCAACTGCGGTTAACTGTAGAGGTTTCATCTAGAATTGATTTTTTGTTGGGGTTTTTGTTCCCCCAGCTCCTCTAAAAAGGCTTCTTAAGGGAGTCAGCTAGATCTTTGTGGAACTCTATAGTTCTACCTATATTTTATTTTGACTCAAGTTTTTAGTTTTTTTTAGAGGAAAAACTTTTTTCTCTCAATTTTATTTTGTTTCCTTTTGGGCTCTTTGCCCATTCCTTCTGAACTGTTATTGTGACAGCAGGGTCCCTCTAAGTTTATACAAATGCCCTACATTTATGCTACAGATATTATAGTTTGCCTAGGCTGTTTTATTGTTCTTTGATTCTCTGGTAAGTAAAAATCTCATCCTTTTACTCTACAGCTACATAATCATTAGCTATGTTTTGTTATTCATTGTGTTGCTGTGTGTATTGGTTATAAATTAAACTATAAGGAGTAGTATAGATAGTAAAATATCGCAACATCGTTGTAAGGTGTTTTAGTTAAATGCCCGCCAGGGCCTTTTGATATTAGAAATGCCCAATGGGGCCAGCCAGGTGGCTCAGCGAGTAAGAGCACCGGCTCCAGTGTCGGGATGACCTGGGGATCAAATCCGGGCTCAGATACTTAGCACCACATCCAGAAATAACTGGCCGTGCAACCCTAAGCAAGTTACTTAACCCTGATTGCTTTAAAAAATAAAATGCCCAATGCGACTGCAAACAATGTTGTGGAATAATCACCAAATGAGACAGTGAATAATTTGGAGGATATGGGAAATATTTAATGTTAGAGGAAGGCCCATTTGTAGTCAATAACTACCTGGATTGGTGGCACATTCTAGCATCTCTAGAGAGAACAATGTCACAAGAAATACCTGAAAACCAGTAATTGAACCCTTCCTTGGAGAAAAGAAACTCGAGGTAAAACTCAAGATGCTCCTACAAAGGGACAGACTGTCTGAAGGCATAGTCCGGCACACTGATGAGAAAAAAGCAGACAGCTGGAGGTGCAGGGCAAGCTGGACACAAGCCAGAGTCACGCTTTCACGATGCCAAGTTACATTCCTTTTCAGGAGAAATGCCATGTCCAGCTGGTAAGGAACTATTTGAGTCTTGGATAGGATATGCAAAAAAGACATTATAGCAATGGCAGGTGACTCAGGTGTCAAAAGGGAGGCGACCACTGATCAGTCCAAAGGGAATAGCTTTTTATCTGATAAGTGTTTGAAAATCTGAAAACCCTCATGTCATGACATTAGAATGCTTGCCAAATCAGTAAAGCAATTTGATCTTGAAGAGAATTCACAGCAAACTTGGACTAGATTTATCAGCTTTATCAGATTTATCACTAGTATGGAAGGGAGGATCCCTATGAGTTCATGCTGGTGCATGTGGAGACATTGCTTTCAAGGCCAGTAGTCAAGGAAGGAGCAAAGCCAGAATATGGATGTGGTGTTAGGTTTGCACAAGGGAGTGCTGAATCGATGGGAAACAGGTAGATATAACTAGTTAGTCTTAAAATGACTAAATCACACACTAGATATAGCATGCTACTAGATAAGATACAATTATTTGAGCAAAGAACTGATATATTAGAACAAGTGTACCCCTAGCACATTGCAAAACAAAGCACCTAATAAAACACCATGTGGAACCCCTTCTGTTACATGAGCCACAAAAGGAGAACAAGAGATCCCCTCTGGTTACCTTTTATTTGAAGTCAGGAGGTTAGAGAAATGGCAAACCATTCCAGGATCTCAGCCAAGAAAACCCCAAAAGGGGTCACCAAGAGTCAGACAAGACTGAAAATGACTGAACAACAACAAGGTTAGGGAAAGTCTGCTGAGGAATGAAACAATAGGCAGAACTGATATTCCTGGAATGAAAGAGGATCTCAAGACCAAAGGTCAAAGCAAGCAGATGCAAAATCACCAACAACAAGGCATAGCCAAAGAGGCTACATTACAATTGTGGATAAAATGAAGATGTGCCTGCTTACTGTACTCAAGAAGGAATACTGACTTGGTTTGGCAGAAGCTACCACTGAGCTGGTACTGATGACTATTCTCTGGGGTGTCCCATGCTGACCTCAGCAGTTTGTGCATGCCCTACTGGGGCAGAAGCCTTGTGAAAATACTGTGCTTTCTGTAGTTACCAAGGAGTTCAATGTCTTCTCTCTCTCTCAGGTCCACTGTAGGCCGGGGGTGTTTGTATCTGTGAAACTACCCAATCAGAATTTGGCTCTGAGCCCCAGCCCACTCACTGACCCTGCCTTCTTTGGAATGTGCTGTGTTTAAATGAGTGCTTGTCATGTGACCTTGGCGTAATGACATTAGGTCCTCCTGATTCCCACAGCAACAGACACATATGCTAATCTGCTACAAGTAGTGGTTTTATTCTTAGCATAGAATTGACAAATCAATCCACAGTATTTATATGCAGTTATATATTATAATATATTATTCTATTATGTTGTATTGTATTACATTATGTTATGCTATGTATTATATTTTGTTGTGTTGTGTTGTATTGTATTGTACATGGGTAATGGACCTGTGATATAGGGAACTCCCTGTGAAGAAATACCACACCACCTTCGCTGCAACTTAACTGTTAGTTGACTAGAGCATTGACATGTCCAGGACTCATAGCCAATACATGTCAGAAACAGGACATAAACCCAAGTTTTCCAGGTTTTGAGGCTGCCTCTCTGTTATCCCACAATGCTTTTCATGATGCACAATAATATTTATGAAACAGCTACTTATTTACCACCAGTTCATTTCTCTTCTAAACTACACAGGTTTCTGCAGACAGAAAACTGATCTGGACTCAGGAATTCTAAACATTGTAAAGAGTCCTCCCTCCGTCCAGCCAAGGAATACAACAACAACGACAGCATTCCCCAGTATATTTGCCTCCTACGTCCCTTACTACTGGTCATCAGGTGCAGACAGCTACTCTGGAATCGAGGTCATGGCTCTCTCATGGCACAGATGCTATAGGAATGTGAGGTCTGCTATGAAATGAAAGGTTCTCAGGAGACCTGGTGGATTTTCTTATGGTTGGTAGGATCTGCTGACTTCTCCTGAATATAGATGATCTCTCATGGAGCTGGCTTAGTGAATTCATCATCCAGCCCAGGCAAGGAGTAAGACTGCTATTGTCTCTGTTTTCCCTTTTCCCTGGAGTGTGACCATACCACCCTCTGGTGCTCTGGCATCTGTCTCCCCCTCATTCCCTATCACCATCTTCAGCCCCATCCTTGCTGCTCCTTTGCAGAATGGAGGGGCTACTGAGTGACCATAAAAAGGCATGACAGCAACAGTCCTCCATTTTGTACCTTCCTTCCATCTTTTGTATGTGTCCTTTTAAATATGTATTTGTTATAGAGCTCACTCTGCAGTGCCATCGATCTTTGAGTTGCCCTTCCATTTTCTTCCTCATTGGAATCATTTGCAATTGCATGGTCATAATCCATCTTGAGAATCTCCCATTCCTTTATCTTAGGGTCTCAGTCCTTAGGGGAATATGTCTCTTTAATCGGAATTTTGAAATCGGCTTCTCCATTGTCTAAGATGCATTATGAATACATCACATGTTCCTCCTCCAACACAGATTCAAATGCTCTACCAATTCTGAGGTCATTTACACGTTAGAACCAATTCCTCTTTGATAGTGGGAGCTTGATACAGAGAAACAGTTCCCCTTGTCATTTCCTCTATTACTTTGGCAAGACAAGGCAAGAATTTCTCAGATGGTCTGCTTTGAGTTGAATAAAACTTTCAGTTAGTTAAAATTTCCAGTAACTACAACAACATGTTTTTGCTAGTTTTATATTCTATATCAGGACTGCATCATCCATACACCCTCCCAGCCTTAGGCAATCTGTAACATACAACAACAATTCATTTGTTTTTCCGTTTATTTCTCCATCCAAATGCTTCCACCTTGTTTCCACTCCTGTCATGCATTCCTGGTTTTCTATACAGTTATCTGTTTTGATCCAGTTTGGGATTTTTATTGGTATATTTCTCTAAGGCTCACTAATATCTAAACATTTATATTTACCTACTTGCGTTAAAATGTCAAGCTCGCTTATGTTTACACCCAGAGTCAGTTTTATTGGCACATAAATGTCACAAGCATAAGTCTTGATCTTTTTTCTACTTATTTGCTCCTGTGATTATCTGATTCTTTCATATTTATAATTTAAATGCAAATCACAAAATTTGATATCATGATGTCAAGTATTTTCTTTTAAAAAAAACTCATCTTTAGCAATTATTACTAAAAAAAGACATTTTAGAGAGCATCTTCAAAAGAAGATATTTTAGAGAGTGACAACCTCAGATGATGATGATGATGATGATGATAGCTAGCATTTATTTGTTGCTTTAAGGTTTTGGGAATGCTTCACAAATATCTCATTTGTTCCTCACAACTCTAGGAAGTTTTATTATTGCTGTTCATTTTTTAGTCATGCCTGACTCTTCATAACCCCATTTGGAATTTTCTTGGCAGATACTGCAGTGGTTTGCCATTTCCTTCTCTATCTCATTTAACTGATGAGAAAATTGAGGCAAACAGGGTTAAAGGACTTGCCCAGTCACACAATTAGTAAGTTTTTGAGACGAGGAGATTTGAAGTTAGAAAGATGAGTCTTCTGACTCCAGGGCTGGTACTCTATACACTATACCACCTAGCTACCCCTCCCCTCCACCAGGCAGTTGCTACTATTATTCCCATTTACAGATGAGGAAACTGTCACATAGTGGTTACTTGACTTATCCAGGGTCACAATGCTAGTAAATGTCTAGGTCAGTCTTCCTGACTCCAGCTGCCATGCTCTATCCACTGTTCCATTCTCAACACTTCTCTGAAGTAAATTGTATGAGGTATTATTAATCCCTTTTTTATTGATGAGGAAACTGAAGTTTGGAAAGTTAAATCACTCAAGATTTATGTTCATGCTGCCAAGCCTCCTAGAACCAAGGCCCACATTTTCCCTACTATACCAAGCTGCTTCTCTTTAAGTATAGCTGTATGGACTCAATAATGACTGGATTAGGTTTAGAATCTAGAACAAAGGAATTTTAGAAAAGAAAACTTTAGGTAAAACTGGACCAATGGAATTGCTCATTTTATTTGATGCTCATTAAATTCGGGATAAAAAAATAAAATTTTAAAAAACGCCTGAAGTTCAAACAAGTAGAAACTAGATTTAATTCTAAGGCCAAATGTTCCTACTTTGTTCCCATATTTGTTTGTGAAAAACTACTCATCAGATGATATCGTAATTCAGAAAAGGAAAACATCACCTCAGCAGACTAACTTCACCAGCTTCCTTGCTGTCTTTCAAACACCCAACTTCATGCATTTTCACTGACTCTCCCCCATCCCTGGAATTCTTTTTTCCTTCCTCACCTTTTCCTCTTGGCTTCTCTGGTTTCCTTCAAGTCACCTAAAATCACTTCTTCTGCAAGAAGCCTTTCCTGGTCTCCTTTAGTCAGTAGTTTGCTAGTAAATATTTAACAACCAGCTCCCAGGAAATTTTTTTTATTTTTAGAAAAAATATACACAGGATACATTTTAAGTTTAATGCATATTATTAACATTTTCCTCATCACTTGCTTAAGCCCTGATTTGCAGTGTTTGCCAGTTTCTCAGGTGTAAATTCTCATAACCTTCATGAAGCAGTAACTGGTTCCAGCACAACCTGCTTAATGCTGGCACTTTCCCTCTAATATTAGCTCCATTTTATCCTGTATACATGTCTTGTTTGTACATGGTTGTTTGCGTGTTGTCTCCCCCATTAGACTGTAAGCTCCATGAGGGCAAGGGCTGTTTCTGCTTTTCTTTGTAATCCTAGCTCCTAAGTATAATGCCTTTCACATAGTAGATACTTAATAAATGTTTATTGACAACTTAATTTGACAAAACTGATCACTTTAGGTGAGAACGTGGGAGTTACAGCAACAAATTAACTGAATAGATCAGTATGTAAACCTCTTCTTTAGTAAGATACTTGGAGGGAGGAGATGGCACTGAATTTGCTACAGGATTTAGAGCTGGAGGGAACTTTGGAGATCACCTAGCTGTCCAACGTTCTCCAAACCACCCTCCCACATGGACATATTACATATGTAGGATTTCATACACACTTCTTTTTCAATCAGTGTCTTGTCCAACTTTTTGTGACCCCATGGACCAACTGCCAATGGGGTTTTCTTGGCAAAGATACTGGAGCAATTTGCCATTTCTTTCTCCAGTTTTATGTAGACAGGGGTTAAGTGACTTGTCCAGGGTCACACAGTTAGTGTGTGTCTGATGGCAGATTTGAACGCTGGTCTTTCTGACTCCAG
>NW_027186304.1:94867975-94876319 GCF_028583685.1 Petaurus breviceps papuanus | reverse complement strand
TTTAAGCTGAACGTTTGACTCTGTCTTTTGAACAGTGGGATGGGGTGGGGAGAGCAGAGGGCAGAACTTAAAAGATTTTCAGCATTCAGATTTTTACCACTAATGGAAGGGGTAAACTGTACAAAGTAAACTGCCCATTTTCCCATTAGGCCAGGCCAGGGAGGCAGGATTTCCTGGGGCAGCCAACACATAACCTTCACTGCAAAGAATTAGAGAGTAGAATTTATTCCATAACCAAGGCAGTCTATATTTCTGATTGCCCTGTGCGGCAGTTGGGATTGGGGCTGATGCCAAAAGTGCAGAAGGAAGACCATAGGAACAGTTGCTCCACTGATATTCCCTTATTCCCTCATAGCACATGCCATATGGCATGGTGGGGGGCTCCAGCCAGGCCCCTGACAGAGGCCTTCCTCCTGCTCCAATTGGAAGGTAGATGAAGTTGCAAGTTCTTTATTATTATTTTTTTTTCCTGAAAGCTTTTCCTTTTAGATAAAATTTTCCTTTTTAATTGTAGCCCCAAAGTAAATCTATCTTTTCCTTCCCTCCCCCTCCCCCCCTCCCCTGCCAAGTCTTAGAAACTTCGCTGTGGCTATTTTTGTTAAGATAAAGATCCTTTTCTCTTTACTTAACAGAGGATTAAATATTCTGATATTCTGACTACCAGCAATTCAGATCCTCTCCAAACTGAAATGTGAAACTTTTCAGCAGGAGGGAACAGCTGAATGCAACCTATAAGAGGAAATTTTAAGAACAAAAAGAGAAAATTATAAGCATTTTTATTCTTATACAAATTTCTGGACTTAGCACAGGTTAATTTTAATTGCATTCATGAGTAGCAATTTTGCACATGCTATTTCTAATTTATATACCCACAGACAGATTTTGTAGTTATAACTTATTCAAGTTGGCAAACAAAAAACATTTCTGCACATTTTTGGTCAAGCAATTCCAAGTGATTAGATGAAATTCTGTGGAACTGAAAACACCAAACATCCCATTGAACAGAATATTCACTTACTATTGATCTTCCAATAATTCTAACCATGTGTTCTCTTGACATAGAAAGGAAGCAATACATTTTTTTTTAAGCCCCAAGAAATCTGGACTGAGTTACTATGGGATGAAGAAGAAAAGGCTTAATAAAATAAGACAAGTTGACAACAGTATATTAGGAAGGAACCTTATTTGAAATGACACTTCCTTAACCAGAAGTCATAGTACAGTATAGGTATGAGAAGTCTGACCTAGAATGAGGAGTGACCTGAATGAGAGGAGACCATTTAAACAAGGGAAAGGAATGGAGGGGGTGGGGTGGGAGGTGGGGGCCGGAACCTAGCTATGCAGAACTATAACTAGGAATTTTTCCCTTGGGCTCAGAAAACAAAACAAAACAATTTTTCCTCTGGGGGTGGCAGCACAGAGGGCTGTTGGAACACAAATGTAGTTATACTAGGGGAAGGAATAGCCAGCCCCCTAGCCCATACCCCACAGAGGGTTCAGGGGGAATGTGGTTCCTTGGGAGGCCATGGGTACCTTTGGGTGTCTACTAAGGGATAATTGTACCATGCAGGAATATAGACCAACAGAACTGCAGAGAACAGCAGTAGTTCTCTCCACCCTGTGCCCCCTCCTCCTCCATCCCTCCATGAGATGCCATGGGACAAAGTCCTGGATGGTGCAATGGATAGAGAGCCAGCCCTGGAGTCAGGAAGATTCATCTTCATGAGTTCAAATCTGGACTTGGACACTTACTAGCTGTACGACACTGGGTAAGTCACATGACCTTTTAGTGCTCATAAGTAATTCTTTAAAATTATAAATTATAAAATATTTTTTGAAAAAATTGTAATGAACTAAAGCTCAAACCAACAGAAACCTTGAAATTCATATGCATTGGTAGAAGGAATTTCCCCAAAGAAAGTTCCCTACACTACTGAAAACACAGGTCCAGATTCCTCCCCCTTCCCACTCCCCCAAATAAACCTTACAAGTTGCTTTTTCTCATAATGACCCATGTAAATATTATTTTATCCATTATACAGATTCTAGAATGGAAGTGACTTCTCCACTCCACAGAACAAGATGAGACTCAAACCCACATTTTCTGACTCTATGTGTGTCTCTAAAACACAAGCATGTTCTTGCCATTACACCATGCTGTCTCTGAGTGGGGCCTTCATGCCACCGAAGTTCTGACAGTGCTCCACCCAGGGTGACTTGACCACAGGAGAACCAGTAGGAAAGCACATCCTCCAGAGCCATCTGCCATTGATTGTTTCCGTTCTAGCTCCTGTGTGTCCTGCAGGCTTGTTGTTTGTCCTTCATTCTCAAAGAGGGCCATGACATAAGGGTGGTGATGCCATGATGTGCAAGTGAATTGGATTTAAGTGAGGGAGGGCTGTGGAAAGTCACAGCCTCACTTTCTCCTACAGGCTTGAAATGTAAAGAAAGCAATCATTGCTCTCTGACCACTGCAATTACAGAACCAGAGTGCCCCGTTATTTCTGCACTCACTAGTCCAGCCCAGACTCAAACTCACAAAGGAACATCAACCTCCTTGTTTGTAAAAGGATGTCAATGAAGAATGGAAGGGTCATATGTATGCTGGGAACACTGTGGTTCTGTGCTGGGGGATCTGGGTCCTTTTTTAATGTAAGCTGATTCAACAAGTATTTGCTGAGCACCTACTATATACCTGTGCCAGCTGCTAGGGACACAGAAAAAATAAAAAAATAAATGAAATGATCCCTGACTTCACGGAAGGGTCTTGTAATATGTGCATAGAGAAGTCAGTGCAAGATAGCATGAGGACTCGAGCACTGTAAGGGAATGTACTTAGTTGAAGATTCAATGAACTCTTCAGAATAGTTCATCTCACAAAAAAATGACCTTTTGGACAAATGATCTTCATTCATTCAAATTTCATTTGGCATTTGTATAGTCTCAGTTGTTTATAATCAAAAATATACATTTTAGGGGTGGTTAGGTGGTGCAGTGAACAGGGCACTGGCCCTGGAGTCAGGAGGGCCTGAGTTCAAAAACGGCCTCAGACACTTAACACAAAAACTAGCCACCTGACCTTGGGCAAGTCACTTAACCCCAATTGCCCTCCAAAAAGCAAAAAAAAAAGAAAAAAGACTGGAAATTACCTGAGAGTAGGGCTTATCTAGGGGCGACTACGTGGTGCAGTGAATAGAGTCCTGAATGGAGACAGGAGGATCTGAGTTCAAAGTTGGCCTCAGATGCTTAACACACACACACAAAAACCTATCCATGTGACCTTGGGCAAGTCACTTAACCCCAATTGTCCTACCTTCCCCCCTGCAAAAAAAAGAAAAATATATGTTTTAGGCATGGAATTAATAATGACTAGCTAAGGCATAGGATTAGTAATAGCTAGCTGGCATTTGTATACCACTTTAAAGTTTGCAAGGCACTTTAGGGATACCTCATTTTATCCTCATAAAAGCTATGATCTTCTGGGAGGTAGATGTTATTATTATTCACATTTTACAGATGACATAACTGAGGCAGACAGAGATTAAGGGACTTGTTCAGGGTTAAACAGGTAGTGTCTTGAGATTGGATTTGGATTCAGGTCTTCCCAACTCCAGACCTACTACTCTATCCACTGTTAAAACCTTTCGATTCTTTTGATTTTGAGAAAGTCAGTGGAACAAATGCAGCTTCTGTCACTTATTCACTGTGTAATTTGGATCATTAACATCTCAGGGCCTCAGTTTCCTCATCTGTAAAATAAAAGGGTTGGGCTTGATGGCCAATAAGGTGCCTTTCAGCTCCAGGGCGATGCTCCTATAATACCCTCCTCCTCTGCCCAAAGGCAGTCTATGATCCTAGGACTTGTTCAGTTCTGTCTGCCTCTTTGTGACCCCATTTGAGGTTTTCTTGACAAAGATACTGGAATGGTTTGCCATTTCCTTCTGCAGCTCATTTTACAGATAAGGAAACTGAGGCAAACAGGTTTAAGTGACTTGCCCAGGGTCACACAGCTAGTAAGTTTCTGAGGCCAGATTTGAACTCAGGAAGATGTCTCCTGACTCCAAGCCCAGCACTCTATCCACTGTACCACCTGACTGCCTGCTCTTATGACTAGTTATCCTCAAAGGTCACCGTAGCTCTAAAGTTATGACCTTCTGATCCCACTACTAGATTTCTACCCCAAGGAGTCAGAAAGAAAAGATCAACATCTGCAAAGATACGGAAAACATCATTTGTAATGCCCCAAACAAACTATATGCCCATCAGTTAGGAAATGACTGAAAATTATACCTTCGAGCCATACCACCTTCTTTTTTTTTTAATGGATAACAAATAGTAAATTGTTGTTTGTCCTTCATTTTTTAAGAGAACCAAAGACATCATGAGGGTGTTGTCCTGACATGCAAGTGAATTGAATTGAAGTGCAAATAGTAAATTAGAGTTGGTTTAACTGTCTTTCATAAGCACTTGTTTGTGCTACCTTGCCAGACTATTTCAAGGAGTATGCATTGTGTCTTTATCTTTGTCTGCTTTGGTTAAAACAATTTTACAAAGCAATTGTAAAAATCACGCCAAGGAAATTTGGCCTTTTTAGAATAGATCACCTCCTTTACAAGTGACACCAAACTTATCTTTGGGCCTAGTTAACTATTAATTATAGTGAGAACATGGAGAAGAAAATTAGTTAGTATTTAAACCATTTTTTCATTTTCCTAAAAGTACCTTTCAGAATGACAAAAACACAGCAGAACTTCATGCAGTTATAATGACAGATATTGACCCCAAGAGAAGAGTTGAGGAAATGCACTTCTCTCCCTTTATTGCAAAGGTGGAAGAATATGGATGTGGAGTAAAGGATTTTTCAAACCCTGAAGTGCTATATAAATGTTAGCTATCATTTTTATTATTATCACATATTGTCAGACATAATCTTTGTTCGTTGGTTTTGCTGAACTTCTATTCTTTCTTTTTAATGTTTTGTTTTGTTTTTTACAAGGGAAGGTCCTCTGGGGAAAGAAGGGGAGAAATATATTCAGAAACAAATGTGATGTGCAGAGAAAAGACATCAATAAAATATTAATAAATAGTAATAAAAATTAAAAGGAGTTCCATCACTAGCATCTTCCCTTCAAAAGAATGCTCATTATCTTCCCCCTCTAAATCCCCCCCTTTTTTGTCTTTATTAATTTGTTTGTTTACTTTTAGTTTACAAGATTCAATTCCACAATCTCTTGAGTTTCAAATTTTCTCCCCCTCCTTCTCCTATCCCCCCCTCAACCCCCATGGCGGCATGCAATCAAGTATAGGATACACAAATACTTTCACATTAGACATTTAGTCAGGTTGTAAAGAAGGATTGTAACCCATGGAATGAACAATGGGAAAGACGAAAAAAACCAAACAAGAAAAAGAAAGACTGCAGGTAGTTTGCTTCAATCTGCATTCAAACTATGTTCTTTCTAGTTCTTTCTCTGGATGTGGACATCTCTTTCCATTATGAGTCTTTTGGAGTTGTCTTATAACCTTGCATTGCTGAAAGGAGCCCAGTCTATCAAAGTTAGTCATCATACATACAATGTGTCTGTAATTGTGTACAAATTTCTTCTGGTTCTGCTCTTCTCACTCAGCATCAGTTTGTATAAGTCTCTCCAGGTAAATATGAAATCCATCTGCTCCTCATTTATAGCACAATAATATTCCATTATATTCATATACCACAACTTGTTTAGCCATTTCCCAATTGATGGACATACCCTTAATTTAAAATTATTTGCTACCACAAAAAGAGCTGCTATAAATATCTTTGTACATATGGGTCTTCCTCTCACTTCTATGATCTCTCTGGGATATAACCTTAGAAGTGATATGCACATATTTATAGCCCTTTGGGCATAGTTCCAAATTGCTCTCCAGAATGGTTGGATGAGTTCACAACTCCACCAACAAGGCATTAGTGTTCCAATTTTTCCACATCCTCTCCAGCATTTGTCATTTTCCTGTTTTGTCATCTTAGCCAATGTGACAGGTGAGATGTAATACCTCAGAGTTGTTTTGATTTGCATTTCTCTAATCAATAGTGATTTAGAGCATTTTTTCATATGCTTATATATATTATATACAGCTTTAATTTCTTCCTCTAAAAACTGCCTGTTCATATCCTTTGACCATTGGAGAATGTCTTGTATTCTTATAGATTTGACTCAATTCTCTGAATATTTTAGAAATGAGGCCTTTATCAGAATCACTGGTTGTAAAAATTCTTTCCCAATTTCCCACTTCCTTCTTAATCTTGGTTACATTGGCTTTATTTGTATAGAAACTTTTCAATTCAATGTAATTAAGATTATCCATTTTGCATTTTTTAATGCTCTCTAATTCTTGTTTGGTCAGTCTTCCCCTCTCCATAAATCTGACAGGTAAACTATTCCTTGCTTTCCCAGATTGCTTACAGTATCAGACTTTATACCTAGATCATGCATCCATTTAGACTTGATTTTGGTATATGGTGTTAGATAATGGTCTATGCCCAGTTTCTGCCATACTATATTCCAGTTTTCCCAGCAGTTTTTGTCAAATAGTGAGTTCTTATCCCCAAAATTGGGGTCTTTGGGTTTATCGAAGAGTAGATTACTATAGTCATTGGCTGCTGAGTGTTGTGTACCCAATCTATTCCATTGATCCACTACTCTATTCCTCAGCCTGTACCAAGTAGTTTTGATGACTGCTGCTTTATAACACAGATTAAAATCTAGTATAGCTAGACCACCTTCCCTAGCATTTCTTTTCATTAATTCCCTTGATATTCTGAACCTTTTGTTCCTCCAAATGAATTTTGTTACCATTTTTTCTAGCTCTATAAAGTAAAAAAAAACTTTTTTAAAAAGCAGTTGGGGTTAAGTAACTTGCTGAAGGTTACATGGCCAGTTATTTTGTGTGGGTGCCAAGTATCTGAGGCCGGAACTGATCCCAGGTCTCCTGATGCCAGGGCCGGTGCTCTTACTCCCTGCACCACCTGGCCATCCCTAGCGACGATAATGAGTTCTTTTGGAGAATTTTTGAGCTTCAGTTGCCTACAGAATAAATGCCCAGTAGGCATATGGTGATGTACAACTTGAGTTTAGGATTGGGGAATCCTAGGGATCTCTCACACATACTCATATAATGCTTCTTGTATTCAAAACGGATATGCCATAAATAACTAGTCCATGGATTAGTAAATACAAGTATCATCTACATTTTATATATGAGGTGCAGTGCTGCTAAATTAACAATATAAAATTATACATCTACAAAGCAGCTGAATGAGGATTCAAATCCAGTTCTTCTGACTTTAAATCTACTGTGTCCTTCATTATCCTACAATGCATTATGTAAAAGTATGTGCATGGCATCAAAGGGGATAGCTTTCCTTTTATAGTATCCCCTTTGGCATTCCTCTCCCAACTAACATGAACTCACAGACTGGATCCCAACAAGGTGAGTGACTGCCACTGTTCTTATAGTTGTAGGATAACCCTCACAGCCTGAGTTTCTGGGACTGTTGTTCACAAATCCCCACTAGTGTGCTTCCTAGTCACAATCAGCCAGGTGGACATTTAGATTTCTATCGAAGTATTTACAATTCACCCCCTAACTAGGACAAGTAGACTGATATTAAAAGAAAAATAAAATCAAGCCTATCTTCTCAAAGGGAAAATGTAGTCCCCATATGGCTTCTCAGAACATGTGGTGCTCTCCCCATAGGAATTAGAGATGTGGGGTCAACTAGAAGTCACCCCCTCACCCTCAGGGAAGAAATCAAGATGCTCTAGGTAAAATTTAGTTCGTGATTCCCTTTAGCATATAGGGTGATCCAACTTGAGGTCTTAACAAAATATCTCTAGGTGTCCCTTTTAACAGATGGCACATCAATATGTTTCTAGGGATCCCTATCATGCATAAGGCAATCCCACCGGAGCCCAAACAAAAATTTCCTCTGGTTTTCTGTACCATATGGCACCCAAATTTTCCAAAGAATCTCCAGGAATGCACAGGGCAATCCAAATGGTATTTCTAGCTCACCCCACAATAGGATAGGCAGGCTTAGTTCAAAAAACAAATAAAACAGAGTCAGATAAGCCCCAAACACTCCTGAGGCTCTCAAAAGGGATTAATTACTTGGGGCTGATTTCTCAGGGTTTCTAGGCCAACAGACAAACCTAAGTTTATGGTCCTAAGGTCCAAAATGACCTCAGATAAGCTGTTTGGACTCATGTTACAAATGAAGCAAGCAGTCTAGGTCTGCTTAAAGTCAAGATAGAAGAAGAAGAAGAAGAAGAAGAAGAAGAAGAAGAAGAAGAAGAAG
>NW_027186304.1:94857766-94867965 GCF_028583685.1 Petaurus breviceps papuanus | reverse complement strand
AGAAGAAGAAGAAGAAGAAGAAGAAGAAGAAGAAGAAGAAGAAGAAGAAGAAGAAGAAGAAGAAGAAGAAGAAGAAGAAGAAGAAGAAGAAGATGATGATGATGATGATTACTAATTGTACTGTGCTCTAGGAGAAATGCTAGGCAGCAGGATATTAGAGATTGAAAATCCATACTGATTATATTACCTACAATACTCATACTGGGTACAGTAATGCAAGAGATAACCATACATAAATATTCAAATAAGCAAAAGTTATCTCAAACGAACAGGTCTGTCTTTGTAAGAAAACACATTTGAAAACAGACTGTTCAATTATAGCCTAAAACAAAAAAAATGCTATTATTTTTCCTATTACTATAGGAATATATATTCCTATAGTATATATATAGTGTTCCTACTATATTTCCTAGTATACCCTGCAAATTAGGGTGTACAAACATGAGTCCTGGATGGAGAATCTCCCCAGTGGGTCACTGCAAATGCAAAGGCCTTAAAATTAAACCAAAGACCCAATAGTACAGCACCCCTGATGGTCTTATTCCCCAACTCATAACTCTCCCCAGAGAAGTAATTACTACTTTTCTCAGTGTTCTAGGTATAACCTTCAGGGCATCAGTTCTCTAGCTCATGATCTTTACAGATTGTGTTTTCTATGAACAATCAGCAAATACACAATTAGCTATTTATTTAAAGCTATGTTCATATTCCCCCATGTTTTAGGCTATCCACAGTTAGGTCTGGCATCACTTGGGAACAAGGTCAGACTACATGAAGGCAGGGGTCTGAGTAATGACATATCCAGCAGATTTAGCCAAAAAGCTTATAAATCTGATCCTTAATTTCTAAGGTCAATTAGCCAGGCCTAGGGAATTTTGCCTAACAATTGGTGATGATAACAATGAGAATGTATTTGTTATCTTTTTCTCCCTGAACTTTGGAATATGTTTTCTTCACTGTTTAAAGGATGAAGCTTAATTTCTGAGAAAAATCCTGAAAAATAAGGTTCCTGGAAAGAAAGCTTGGTTATCCTATTGGGAAAGTCATTACACAAATGATAAATTTGGGCCCAACAATATGAACAGGCAGTTCTCAAGGGAAGAAACTCAGGTTATCTATAGCCACAAGAAAAAAAAATGTTCCAAATTGCTAATAATTAGAAAAAATGCAAATTGAAACAATTCTGAGAATCTACCTCATACTCATCAAATTGCTAAAGATGACAAAAAAAGGTAAATGATAAATGTCTGAAGAAGTATAGGACAGGCACATGGCTGGTGGACCTGTGAATAGGTACAACCATTCTGGAAAGCAATGTGAAGCTATACAGAAAAAGGTACTGAAAGTGTATATCCTTTGACCCAAGCTATAGCACCGCTCAGCCTATATTCAAAAGAGATCAAACACAGATCACCAGCAGCTGTGGCAGTTTCCAGAATTATCAACACATAGATGCAAAGGACAAAGTAAGAGGTCAGTGCAGTGTGGACTTTGGGATCCAGTAGTTGGGAGTGTGGTCAGCCTTTGCTCCCCGGGGCGAGAGGCTGCTGAGGAGCCTCGGCCGTGCAACAGCTGCCACCACGTGGCAGCTTCAGCTCCTGGCCTGCAGAGTGTAGGGGGAACAAGCAGCCAGTCTGAGGGGTAATTGCTCTTGCTTTAACATGCTTGGATCTCAATTGCAGTCTAGGGTGGAGGTCCTGAGGTGTGCAACCATCTTGCCAGAGTGTGTGGAGGCTTCAGAGAGAGCACCCAATTAATACCTCCAGAAGCTGAGAAAACCCCAGCATTTGGGATGGAAGCTCCCCTGTCTGGTGGCAGAGTCCTACTGTGGCAAAAAGCCCAGGGGTCAAGTGATTGAGTGGTGACATGAGCAGGCAAAGAAAGCAAAATAAACAGAGCAACCCAACTTTATACTCCTACTTTGGCAACAAAAAGGATCAAAGTATAGAACAGGAAGAAGACAGTCAAGTCAGAACTCCTGCACCAAAAGCTTCCAAGAAAAATACGAGCTGGTTACAGGCCATAGAGGACCTTAAGAAGCAGATAAGAGAAGTGGAGTAAAAATTGGGAAGAGAAATGAGAATGATACAAGAAAATTATGAAATGAGAGTCAACAGACTGATTGAGGAAAATAATACCTTAAAAAATAGACTAACTCAAATGGCAAAAGAGGCTCAAAAAGGCAATGAGGAAAAGAATGCCTTAAAAAGCCAAATTTGCCAGATGAAAAAGGAATCTCAAAAGCTCACTGAGGAGAATCACTCCTCCAAAATTAGATTGGAGCAAATGGAAGCTAGTGACTTTATGAGGAATCAAGATGCTGTTAAACAGATCCAAATATATTAAAAAATAGAAGGTAATGGGAAATATCTCATGGGAAAAACCACTGACCTGGAAAATAGATCCAGGAGAGACCATTTAAAAATGATTGGACTACCTGAAAGCCATGATCAAAGAAAGAACCTAGAAATCATCCTCCAAGAAATTTTCAAGGAAAACTGCCCTGATGTTTTAGAACCAGTGGGCAAAATAGAGGTTGAAAGAATCTACCAATCACCTCCTGAAAAAGAAAACTCCTAGAAATATTATAGCTAGGCTCCGAAATTCCCAGATCAAGGAGAGAATTACAAGCAGCCAGGAAGAAATCATTTTAATATTGTGGAAACACAATCAGGATAACCCAAGATCTGGCAGCTTCTACAATGAGGGATCAAAGGGCTTGGAATATGATATTCTGGAGGGCAAAGGAGCTGGGATTAAAACCAAGAGTCACCTACCCAGCAAAACTGAGTATTATGTTTCAGGGGAAAATATGGTCATTCAGTGGAATAGAGGACTTTTGAGTATTCTTGCTGAAAAAAAAACAGAGTTGAAGAGAAAATTTGACATTCAGATACAAGAAGCAAGAGAAGCATGAGAAGATAAACAGGAAAAAGAAATCATAAGGAACTTATCAAAGTTGAACTATTAACATTCCTACATGGAAAAACTATAATTGTAACTGATGAAACTTTTCTCAGTATGAAAATAATTGAAGGGAATAGATAGATAGATAGATATTCCCTTCAATTCTTAAAATAGACATATATATGTCTATATAGGAGGGTATATGGGCATATGAATACATATGTGAATGTATGTATATATGTTTACTGGTATACATAGATAGAGGGCACAGGAGCAATTTAATATGAAGGGATGATACTTAAAAGGTGAAATTAAGAGGTGAGAGAGGAATATAATGAGAGGAGATGGGGAAAGGCAGAATGAGGTAAACTATCTCATTTAGAAGAGGTAAGGGAAAATGGTTACAATGGAGGGGAAGAACAGGAAAACAAAAGGGAATGGGTCAACCTTATTCTCATTGAATTTGGCTCAGGGAGGGAATGACATACACACTAAATAGGGTATCTCACCCTATAGGAGAGCAGGGGGGAAGGGAGTGAGAGGGGGAATGAGGGAAGGGAGAGCAGACTGGGGTGGAGGGAAGTTGGAAGCACCCACTTTTGAAAAGGGATGGGATTAAAGTAGAGAATAGAACAAGTGGGAGGTGGGATAGGAGGGAGGGAAATATAGTCAGTCTTTTATCTACTATGGTAATGTTTTGCATAGCTACACATGTACAACCTATACTGAATTGCTTATCTTCCCAGTAAGGGTAGGTGACAAGGGAAGAAGGAAATTAATCTGAATTCAAAGTCTTAAAATCAAATGTTTTATATATATACTATTATTAATACTACTTTACACGTAATTGGGAAATAAGATTTGCAGGCACTGGGGTATAGAGATCCACCATGCCCTACTGGAAAAGTCAAAGGGGGTGTGGGAGAAGATATGGGAGAGAGCAGATTGGAGGAGCGGATATCCTATGGGACTCCTATTTTGGGGCAGTGGGTAGTGGAAAAACAGGGAGAAAATTTGTAACTCAAATTCTGGAGGAAATGAATGATATAAACTAGAAGTTAATAAGCATTTGGAAAAAAATAGAGATCAAATACATAGGAAAAGGTCCTATATGTACAAAAATATTTATAGTGATTGTTTTTGTGGTGGTCCAAAACTAGAAACCAAAGGAATACTCATCAACTGTGGAATGGTCAAATAAATGTGGGATATGAATGTGATGGAATACTATTGTACTACAAGAAATGAGGAAATAGATGGTTACAAAGAAATACGGAAAGACTTTTATGAGCTGCAGAGTGGAGTAATAAAAACCAGAAGAACAATTTATAACAACATCAATATTATAAAAATGAACAATTTTGAAGACTTTCATCAACTAATTAAGAATGAAATGAATAGAACCAGGAAAACAATTTATTCAATAACATTCTAAAAACAAACAACTTTGAAAGCTGTAAGAACTTTGGTCAGTCAAGAAGCATTTATTAAATACCTACTATGTTCTCAGCACTGAGAATGCAAGAAGAGGCAAAAGACAGTTCCTATCATTGAAGAACTCACAATTCAGTGAGAGACCACAAGAAAACAACTGTGTACAAAAAAAGTTACATACAGGATAAATAGGAAATAATTAAAAGAAGAAAGGCAATAAAATGCCTATCCATGCTTCTAGAAGGCTGATAATGAAACATGCTATCCACATCCTGACAGAGAGATAATGGATTTAAGGTGCAAAATGAAATTTATATTTTTGCATATGGCCAATGAGGGAATTTGTTTTACTTAACTATACATATATGATACCAGAAATTTGTTTTTCTTTTCCCTTTTCTCAGTGGGGTAAGGGTGGGTGGGAGAGAGAGAAAATAGATTACTGTTAATTATGTATAATGTATGCAATTTTATTTTTTTTAAAGCAATTGGGGTTAAGTAACTTGCTCAAGATTACATGGACAGTTATCTTGTGTGGGTGTTAAGTATTTGAGGCTGGAACCGATCCCGGGTCTCCTGATTCCAGGGCCATCGCAGCTCTTACTCATTGCACCACCGGGCTGCCCCAATGTATGTACTTTTAGATGAAGCTGCTGTATTGTTACTTTTGCATAATTGTTTTACTTTATATAAAACAACTCATGAGATGGGAGCAATTTGGAAATGTTTGTAACGTTAAAAACAAAAAACTTCAATAAACTTTAGGGGGGGAATTTACCTTATAGCATTGATCTACATGTTTCCCTTAAAGTGGTCAGGTTGCAGGCTCATGACTCCATAGAGTGTGTTCTCACCAAAGCAGAATAGGGAAAGAGCAGATGAGCCTATTGTTTACCTCCCATTACATTTTTTTGGAGGCAATTGGACATGATTTGCCTAGGGTCATATAACTGTCAAGTGTGAGAGGCCAATTTGAGGGCCAGTGCTCCATCCATTGTACTATCTAGGTGCCTTTTCCCATTACATTTATAAACACACACACACACACACACACACACAAGATGAGTTTCTCCAGACTTAGGGCAATTGTTCTTCAGCTCACAAATAGTCTGTCTCTCCCTAGACCCATGCTCCAAGATTTTCTACTTTTCTAACACTTCTTCAATTCATGTAGATGGTCAGAGTTGCCAGCAACCCCCAAAATCATCTAGTCTGGCTGCTTTCATTTTTCAGAAAAATGAAGTGATGTCCCGAGTAATATTAACCAAACAAGGGATAGGGGTGGTCATAAGGGGAAAAAATACATAATGTAGAGTACATCCACTTAAAAAACTTTTGCATGAGTCAATGTAGCTAGGAAAGAAGAAAAGCTGTTGATAAAGAACAAATCATTATTTTGTTGGGTTTTGGTCTAAACCTATGATTTCATTGTATAGGAAACTTCCTCAGCCAATGAAGATTGGCGACTGCTCTCCACTTTTTAGAGATAGAGAGTGGCTGCTGGCACTAAGAGATTAAGTGGACCTCCCAGAGGCATTCAGACACTTTACATTTAGGCAGTTCTTTTTTGTTTGTTTTTTGGAGGGGGGAGGGCTGGGCAATTGGGGGTTAAGTGACTTGCCCAAGGTCACACAGCTAGTTTTGTGTTAAGTGTCTGAGGATGGATTTGAACTCAGGTCCTCCTGACTCCAGGGCCAGTGCTCCATTCACCTAGCCACCCCAGGAGGCAAATATCCTGATATACAAGTTATTGTTTAAAAAATATATGTATATATACATACCTACACATACAAATATATGTATATATACGTGTGTGTATACACACACAAGAATCATGCTCAAAGGATAGGAACAGGCAGTTTTCAGAAGAAAAAAAACACTTTTTATCCAGAGTTATATGAAAGATTCCCCAAATCTCAATTAATAAGATGATTGTAAATTCAAACAATGCTTAGGTTTGATCTTTCACCCATCATATGGACAAAGACTAAAAAAAGGCAAAAATGGTAAATATTGGAAGTTCTATGGGCAGCAAGCATGCTCTTGACAAAACTATGCATTGGTCCAACCATTCTGGCAAACAATTGGGACTGATACTATAAAACTATACTAAAGAAAATGTGCATACCTTGTGGTGAGAATAGGAATCTATCCTTGTCCCCATGCAAGTTAGGCTGCAGTTTTTTCCTACTGAAACAAGTTTTTAGATTTTAGTTCAGGAGAAACAAGGCTCAGACTATTGACATCACTTCCTGGTCACCCAAGTATAAAAGAGCTACAAGGATCTCCAAGTATCCTCTGGGGCTGAGCTGGTAGAGCACAATGGACAAGTTGGGCAAGGCGACATTGCTCAGCAGAGACTACTTGGAGTGTCCTTATTGAATATCTTTCTCTTGTGAGGACTAAAGAAATCTCCTTTTATTAACTATTGAATGATCTACAAGAGTCCCATTTTGTTCCAATATCAAACAAAACTACCAGGCTGAGCAGGCTCACCCCAAAACATCCCCTTTGACCCAGCATTACCACTACTGGGCATGTACTTTGAGGAGATGACAAGGCAGTGAGCAGAATCAAGGGGGTGGTTTATACAAAGATCACATTCATGTAAAGGAAAAAAACATTAAAAGACATTACAACTCTGGTCAATGCAATGACTAAGCTTAACCTGAGAGGACTAATAGTAATATATACTTCCTATCTGTTACCAGATATAGATGTGAAATGAAGGATTTGTTGTCAGATTCTGTCAATGTGTTGATTGGTCTTTGCTCAGCTGTCCTTTGTTACAAGGGACAGCACTGGAGAGAGGTGGGTAGCAAAACTGGGAGATATTGGGAAATAATGGTGATTTTTTTAAAGCATCCATTTTTGTAAAAAGTATAATGTCAGGGCGAATAGGTGGGGTAGTGAATAGAGCACTGGCCCTGACAAAAAACTAGCTGTGTGACCTTGGGCAAGTCATTTAACCCCAATTGTCTCCCCCCCCCCCAAAAAAAAGGGCAAAAAAAAAAAATAAATAAATTCTTTTTTAAAAAAGTAGAGTGTCTTGCCCATAGTCAAACAGCTAGTAGTAAATCAGAGAACTAGGATTTTAATCCATGTCTTTTGAATTTAAGTAAATGAATTTTGCCACTCTGCCCTTGTCTATAAAAAGGAACTAAACTATAGCTTCTAATAGGTGAGGGAAACCGAGATGTGTCTTCATCAAACTCAGATTCAGAAAAAGAAGCTGCAAAAGGTTATTCCAGTCCGGGAAATCTTCCAAATACTCAAGTGACAGTCCCACTCTACTTGGAGCCAAATAACAGCTAGTATACTGTGTTTAGTACTAAGGAACATATTTTGGGAATAGCATTGATAGGAAAGAGAGAACACACTCTGAGGAGGGCAACCAGTATGGTGCAGGGGCTTGGGTCCATGCCATGTGAGGATTGGTTGAAGGAACTGAGATTGTCTTGCCTGGAAAAAAAGACTGAGAAAGGACATGGTAGCTAACTTCAAGTATCTGAAAAGCTGTCCTATGGAAAGGGGCTTAAATGCTTTCTGTTTGTTCTCAGAGGCCAGAAGGAAGAGCAATAAGAATTTGCAATGAGGCAATTTAGGCTTGATGTAAGGACTTGCTATCCTAAAGTAGAATGAAGTGCTTAGGAGCTTGTGGGATCCCCCAGCCTGCAGGTCTTTGAGCAAGGGCTGGAAGGAGTATTGTAGAAGAGATTTTTGCTCAGGTACAAGTCAAACTCAGGTGCCTCTGAGGTCCTTTCCAACTCAGCTTCTATAATCCCATGAGAGTAGGATCATGGTCCATATAAAGTCTGGGAGTTGGCACTTAGAAGATTATACTGACAAATGTTGACACAAAAGTTAGCATATAAACCAATCTAATTGGAAGAAATAGTGCTTTTAGTAAATAAATGAGCTACACACACTCACACACACGATGTATGGCATCAAAGCAAGTTAAAGAAAGCCAGAGAAGTGGAAGTTAGAATAATAACCAGTGCTTAACATTTGCTAAGTGTTTTAGAAGCATTAATCCAGCTGAGCCTCACAACAGCCTAGCATAACTAAATTAGCATAAACGGGGCTTTTCCCCAGGGATGGCCAAATTTAGAGCACAAAAAATTGGTGCCACAGGGAACAGAAGGAAAAAGGACTGGGACCACCCACATTCCAAGCTCTACCTCTTCACCAGAGTCAAGCTAAATATCTCTGCCTTTAAGCCATGGCTCCAGAACTTTGAGTGCATCCCTCCCTAACCCAGGGCAGAAAAAAGCCTGGGAAGGTGAATGGCAGGAGACCCCCAGTCTATATGCCTCCCTAGCTGAAGATGAGTTGAATATCTGGGGAGGAGAGAGGGAGTCAGGGAACAGCAGGGTTGCTCATCTCCAAAGCTTAGGGTTCAAGACACGGCACCTTGGCAGTTCATCAGCCTGCCCATTTAGTCCCTGGCCAGTTGAAACCTCCTTCTCACTTCCCTTAGTTGGGAGACATATATGCATTCAGGAAGAAGAATCTGATAAGCATGAAAGGGGGGCCCTCATTTCCTTAAGGTCCTAAACCTGTTGCCAGACCTTCTCAAGAGCAAGATGAGATTACAGTAACCTGTACGGGCAACCACACCCAGGATAGCTGCTAGCACAGGTTCTTAGATCTGCCATACTAAGAAAAGTGGCTGCTTAAGGGGTCAACAATCTTTTTAAATTACATTTACTAGTTAAGGGGAAAAGTCATCACCCTGAACTTAGAGAAAATACAAGCAGAGAAATAAAGACCAATAGACAGCACTCTGCCTGAATCAACTGTACACTTTACATACAACCCTGGATCAAGAGAGCCTTTACATGTGAGCTGTCTGGGAGCTCTGAACAAATGGCTACTCAGAATCTCAACCAGGGAATCACAAAATCCTTCTCATAAGGGAGCCCCCAAAGCAAAATACCAACTCCAAGTATACATACACTTCTCGGAGCCAGAAAGCATCACAACCCTCCTGACTCAGTGGCCAATTAGAAATTAGCAAAAGGTGTGAAAGCCTTCCTATAAGCAAGCCTCCCCTAAGCATGCTTCCCTTAATAGGTTCCACATGAGGCCTATTAATGGGTGAGGAAGATCTTAAATCCCATTAACATTACATAACCCTGGGTGGCTAAGTGGCCAGTGAGTAGAGCACTGGCCCTGGAGTCAGGAGGACTTGATTTCAAATTCGGCCTCAGACACTTAACACTTACTAGGCGTATGACCTTGGGCAAGTCACTTAACCCCAATTGCCCTGCCTTCCCCCCTCCAAAACACACAAAAAATTTACATAACCCCATGTGACTAATATGAGTGTAACCTTATCTGACAAATGGTGAAGGTGAGTCCACTTGGACATGCATCTGCTATGCCTGGGTGAGGTTATTAGATAAGCTCCCACTCACACTGCCTTTAGGTCTTTGCCATTCCATGCCTGGGGCTGAACCTCAACCCAATATCAGTACAAACTGGGAGAGTGAGGTGCCTGGGACTGTACCTACATATGGACTGGGATGGTAGTGGTAGAGTGAAAGGTGTTGAGTATATGGGGGTGTCTGTCACACTTCCTCTCTCCCATACCAGCAAACCAAAATTGACCTCACATGGTTTTGTAGCACTAGTAAGCTAGAACTTAAAATATATAGAACTTAAAAGAACTACCTTCTTCTATCTCTCCTTTCCTTCACAATAAACCTCTTAGAAAAAGTTATCATCTCCTGGATTCCACTTCCTCTCCTCAGATTCATGCTGCTGTCTCCTGTTTTTCCTTAGTCTCCTTTGCTGAATCATCATTTAAGTCTTACCTTCTGGTATCCCCCAAGGTTCTGTCCTAGAAATGC
>NW_027186304.1:94844661-94857666 GCF_028583685.1 Petaurus breviceps papuanus | reverse complement strand
TCTCTCTCTCTCTCTCTCTGTCTGTCTCTCTGTCTCTCTCTGTCTCTCTGTCTCTCTGTCTCTCTCTGTCTCTCTCTCTCCCTCTCTCTCATCAATCATCTCTGATCTCATCAATTCCATTGGGTTCACTTATCACCTCTTTGTTTATCATTCCCAGATCTCTCTAACACTGTTTTCTCCCTGACCTCTGGTCATATACCAAGTGCCTTTTGAACATCTCCATCTGTACTATAAGCATCTCAAACTCAACATATCCAAAATGGAACTCATTTCTTAACCTTAGTGTTCCCCATCACCCAGAGTCACCCCTTCTCCAAACTGCTTTATTTCCAGTTAGGTCCTCTACCTAGTCTCCTAGTTTCACATCCTGGATCCCCAATATTTAGCAGTTGCTCAGTTTTATTCACTTTGCCTTTACAAAATCTCTTGTATCCACTCTCTTCTCTTCACTAACATGCCTACCAACCTAATTGAGGACCTCATCACTTCTCATTAGACTGACTGCAGTACCCTCTTCATTGAACTCCCAACTTCCAGGTGCCCCTCTCTCCAATTCATCTGCCACACGGCTCCTTAAATCATTTTCCAAAGCACAAGCTTGACTATGTTGATTCTCTGCCCAGCAGTGGCTCTTCAAACATCCTAAAAGACTCCAAGAATGACAGAGCACCAGCACAGACAGAGCTGGTAGGACCATACTGCCATTTCCTCTGAAACCAGCAGTTTTACAACATCTAAAATGATGGAAATTCTTTAGATAGGCATACAAAGCCCTTCACACTCTGGCTTCACACTCTCTTGTTAGACTTATTTCATGTCACTCCCTTTGATGACATTCCAGGCAAATATTCCAGGTATATTCCAGGCAAATCAGCAGCTTTCTTGTTCCCTAAACTGAGCATTCCATCTTATGTTCCTATGTATTTGCATAAACTATCCATAAACAACCATATCTGGGATGTGCATGCTTCCCTCTTACCTCCACCTCCTATGATCTGTAGCTTCTTTCAAGGCTCAGCTTCCTTCATTAAACTTTTCTGATTCCCCTGGATGGACGTCCATGCTCTCTCTGTTCTCAAATTGTCATATGGATACTTATCATATGCACATTCTATCCCCTTGTAGAATATAAACTCCTAAGAAGGCAGAGTTGTTTTTTAATTTTGTCCCTGTGTCCCCAGTGCCTAGCACAACGCCTTGTGTATTTTACTCATTTCATGAATACTTGCTGGATTACCCTGTATTGGAAGGTTCAAAGGAGAAAGATCCTTCTTCCTCCCCACTCCAAACCCATGTCTCAGAGTCTCTAAGTCCTTTGCCTCCAACTGCCATCAAGGGTCACTTTATTGCTTCTTTTTCTAGGTGAAAAAAAATTGCTAAATCTGAGGAACTGGGGCAGGAAAGGTGAGGGGAAAGATTTGCCTTTACCTTGTAATGAGAATTTTCATCATGGTCCCCTTTAGCATGTGTACAGGTAGATGTTGCTGCTTCTGCTGCTGCAAGAGAAACCACTCAGGTTTAAGCTATGGTAACATGACCTACATTCACTATGTACAGTAAATTATAAGGTCATAGAGGGCAGGAGACAGCATCTGTATAAGAGGACAGTCCCTGTTTAACTTGCTCATTAAACAGTTTTATATACCAGCACAACTCTTTTGGTAATGGTGCTGTGTAGGTCTGCATGAACAGTAGGTTTGAGAAAAAAAGAAAAAGAAAAAATAAGAATGTTAACAAAAAAAAACAAATATCCAAATGACACACAGATGAGTTATCTAAAATATCCAGAGCAATTAATGCAGGCTTACAATGTTAAATCTCAAACATAATTCCTTGGAACAAGTGAGAGTAAGACTCAAGCAAATTTGAGTAGTATAGGCAATTGTAAAAGACTTCCTTATGCATGGTATTTCTTAGCCTTTTAATTGAAATTGTCCTCCAAATGGCATTCCTTAAGCAAAACTTCTTGGTCCCAGGTTTCCCAACAGGGGATGAGATTTGTTTTTAGCAGTCAGTGGAAGGAGGATGCCAATCGATGGCACTGAAATTCTTGAAGAACTGATGTAGTCATAAGAAGAATATGGATATAAAGAACTAGTTTGAGAAGAGATGTGACAATAGACTACAAATACTGACAACAATCCGGACTTTCAGCTTCCATTCTGAATCCTGTTTTAGTCAAGAAAAAGCTTGGCTAGAAAAGTGTTCTTTCCAGTCTGAAATTTGCTGTACATAATTGGATATCGAAGAGGTAGAAAAAATACAATTATTACCTGGTTACAGAATTCAACATGCAATCAGTTCTTTGAATTGGGATAGGAAGTCAACCATCTCAAATGCACAACTGCATTACTTTCTCATTTCTCGTTTGAAAACAAAAATCCTAAATGAGTCAGAGAATGACAGGGTACCAGAGCACACAGTGCTGGTAGGGCTGCACTGTCATTTTCTCTGGATTGTTGTAAAACCAGCAGTAATTAGGTGGAAGCGTCCGTCATATCAATCGACATTTGCTAGACCTTCACTGTGTGCACAGCACTCATTAGACTCAGTCAATTTCCAGTGGCCCTTTCCCCCCAGTCGTGGGCAAAAAGCTCATTCAAATTGATTTGAAAATCTCTTTTTATGTTGCATCTTTGCTCCTTGGGTTTGTTTGTTTTCCCTCTTGTCTCTAGGGTGAGAAAGAAAAGCAAACTAACTGGCTTTGCTTTTATTTCATATTCAGACTAATTATTCATTTTGATGTAGCTGCAAAGACCAAGAGAATGAGATTGTCAAAGTGGCAAGGGACCATTTAAACATACATCCCAAATAGATTAATTTGCATAATTTATGTTAATGACCCATTGTATTTTGTTAAACAGCCGAAAATACCTAGTGATCTTGGAAAAGAAGAGATTTTAAAAGAGCTAAAAAGAGATTTGAAAGGGGCTGTACATGAGCACTGAATAACATCACAAAAAATGAAATTGATTATATTTTAACAGACAGGAAACAACTTATTACAAATGTAGGAGTCATTCCTGAATCAGCTCTCTGTGTACAATCAGACCATCAATTATTAGAGCAAAGGTCAAAATTGTTTCAAAGCTCAAAGTAACTAAAAATGAGAAAAAGATGTAGTGTGCAATTAAAATAGTTCTAACCTGACCTATTTAAATAAGTTGCTAGTGCCTAAAATAGGAGATGGACAAATGGAGTGTCATTTCACTAATTACATTATTTTCATACAAAAGTTTGTACAAGTTTTCATAAAAAGGATAAAAAGCATAGGACTAAAAAGTGCACTAGTCAGCAAAAACTTAACTTCATTGCCAAGAAGAAATATATGGCAGCCAAGGGCCACGCCAGTTTAGAATATAAACTCATTTATAAGATTGCATAGTGAAGTAAAAGATTATGAGCAGTATGGCCACAAAGAAGAGAGGGAAGTAATGGAGGATAAAATCAATTTAAAAGAAAGCTTTTTGGATTGACCCAACAAGGCAAAGTCATCACAAGAATATTTAAGGTCGAAACTGGAAAGAAAAAATAAAAATGATCTTCAGATATTTTTAAACAAATTTTCTTTACGATAGACGATAGTGGAACCACCACAGGTGGACTCTAATGCCACAGTCCTAGATGTGTTATAGATGAATTTGACATAAGACTGAAGAGGATGAAGATGGGAAACAGCTGGACAAGACCAAACGTACACAGAAGGCTGTGCTAAAGGCAAAAACAACTATAGGGCATCCATAGTGTCTGAAGGAGAAGATACCAAAAGTGTAGCAACAACTTTGGATCTTCTTCCTACCAAAAAAAGAAAATCAAAGGATTAATAAAACTATCCTATATGCCTAATTTCACATCTGTATACATTTTTAATGAGAATAATGTACAAATACATAAAGTATATTTTTGATGAGGGTATTGGAAGGGAACAGGTAGGTTTTCATGAGCAATATTTCATGGTACTCCTCATCTTTGTCATCAGAAATTTAACTAAGAGCTGTAGTGGATACAAGATCTCATTTTAAAAAAGGGGGGGCGGCTAGGTGGCGCAGTGAATAGAGCACCAGCCCTCGAGTCAGGAGGACCTGAGTTCAAATCCGACCTCAGACACTTAACACAAAACTAGACATGTGACCTTGGACAAGTCACTTAACCCCAATTTCCCTGCCTTCCCCCTTCCAAAAAGCAAAGAAAAACCAAACCCCAAAACATAACAAAAGTAGCTCCCTGGCATGTAACAAAATTATGTATTCTTTCTTGAAAGATAAAACACAAACAACAACAAAATGACGTGAGATACTCTATTCAGTGATCCCTTCATCATTAGTATCAGGCAAGACATAAAACAGGGAGACAGACATGTTCATCAAAAGCACTTGCCACTGACATGGAGGAAATCTGACATAACATCCAAATCAACAAAAGATTCCCTGGGGAATGCTGCCATTTCCCTCTCTGATTCCCTCTAAATGCTGTTGTTTCCAAATGACTTTGTGCTGATTTCATCAAGCACCATAACATTATAGAGGCCCCATAATGTAGCGGCCCCTGTAATCACAATAAAAAATTGGGCCTAAATATTCACTCAGGAAAAAACTACATGGACCAAAAATGCTTACTCTTCAAACTATTTATTATATACAGTTGGATGGACAACCTATGGAACATGTCCATCAATATATATTTCTTGGACAATTTTTTGTTTGGTTGGTTTTGTTTTTTTTTTTTGTTTTGTTTTGATTTTTTTTTCTTTTGCCTTTTGGAGGGGGTAAAGTAGGGCAATTGGGGTTAAGTGACTTGCCCAAGGTCACATGGTTTGTTTTGTGTTAAGTGTCTGAGGCCAGATTTGAACTCAGGTCCTCCTGACTCCAAGGACAGTGCTCTATTCACTGCACTACCTAGCCACACCACTCTTGGATAGTATTTTTTGTTTGGTTTTGGGGTTTTTTGTTTTTTTTTGGTTTGGGGTTTTTTTGCCTTTTGGAGGGGGTAAGGTAGGGCAATTGGGGTAGTAATGCTCCACCTAGCCGCCCCACTCTTGGACAGTTTTTGCAAGTGGATGATGAGAAGGCATAGAATCTAAAAAGAGAAGAGAGAACTGGTTTGCCTTTGGAAATTTACAAAGTTCTTTTACTCATCCCAAACTTTCCCCTGGAAAAAAAAAGTCAAAGGTTTAAAAACCAATATTTTTCTAATGCTCCTGTATAGCTGCAAGACATGGGACATTATAGCCTGTGAAGAACTAAAGACTAGTATTACCCAGAGAGAAATAGAAAGGATCTTATGGTAGGAATGAGAGAAGGGTACAACACAATTAAAACAGGGAATTGTGAGAGATAACAGAGCATATAGAGTGTCATAAAATGAATATATGAGGAAAAAAGATGACCTGGTCACACATGGCAAGGTCAAGATTTACTAACCAATGTGACACTTCCATGTACTCCATTGGTATTCTTCAGCTATCAAAAGAAAAATAAGAAGGGCTCCTAGCATATTGGATGGGCTTTTTATGGTGAATGTATGGAAAAACACAGGCAAAGGGTCACAAAGTCTGACAGGTAGGCATAGTTTGCACTGTGCATCTTAGGCAGGAGCACTCACAGTGATGAGCTCACAGATCCGTTTGAGAATTGAGTAAGGGTTAGTGCCAAATATAGAAAAGGGCTGAACGAAAATTCATTACTAAGTGAATAATGTCTACCTTTTCAAAGTTTAGCATTTTGCCACTTTGTTGTGGATTGCAATCAGAAATCACTACTGAATAAAAGACATTGTATTTTATTCCCTTTCCCTAGTAGAATGTAATCTCCTAGAAGGCAGGGACAGACCAGTTTTCATCTTTGTGTCTTCAACGGTTATAAATGTGCTTTGAAAATATTTTATTTTTAATAAATGCTTACTGAATGTATGAATGACTCTAAAAACATATTTTACAGGCAATTGATTCTTTCGCCAAATGCCAAAATACCCACAAGAAAATTACCCTTCAACACTGCGAGCATGAAATACATCAAATTCCATGATAACCTAAACATAGCATCTGATTTTATATATTCCAGTAGCCTTTTTTTTAAGTGATGAACACACCAAGAGAACTCATATTTTTAATTTGCAAGAACAAGGACCAAAGGAAGATGACAATAAACCTCTCTCTCTCTAATTTTAGTTTATAGGGGCGCCTAGGTGGTAGAGTGAATAGAGCACCGGCCCTGGAGTCAGGAGGACTTGAGTTCAAATCCAGCCTCAGACACTTAACACAAAACTAACCATGTGACCTTGGGCAAGTCACAACCCCAATTGCCCTACCTTCACCCCTCCAAAAAAAAGCAAAAACAAAAAAAAGGGTTATAAAAAAAACCTTTGTTTTAATATGTAATTGGGAGGAAAATAAAATATATTTTAAAAATAAATAAATTTAGTTTATAAGCATGGTAGGTAGGTGTCATGTACCCATCTTCACTCAGGACCCTTTTTCCACAAGTGAATCAGGCATTAGGGGTAGTGTATGGGGTGGTGTGTGTGCATGTGTGTATGAATTCGTGTGTATGTGCATGCATACACATGTGTGTTTTTGTGTTTTAGTGAGACCTTTAGGGTTTAAGTGGCTTTTGAGTGCAGGAAAGTGATTGGGATTTTCTATGTAAGAAAGATAAAGGGAGGTAATTGCTGCTACCTAGTTCTCAAATTGGATTAATGACTGAGAGGTGCTCTGCAAACTGTCAGGTTTGGTTGTTACAAAATTAGGCCATTAAAAGAGGGAGGAGAAAAGAACATTCATCCTCCCTGATTCTTTGCAGAAAATTCATTGTCGCCAGACCTTCTACACATTGTTACTGGAGGCTATCTTCCAGAACATGGAAATAGCTTTGTGACACAGAGCACTTCTTTGTAGTGACATCGATTATAACCTAATTCCATCTTCGTGGAGGAAAAAAAGCTAGTTTCACATCAGACACAGACATTTTTGCTTGCTTCTTGACTTTATTTCAAAAAGACAGGAATAATACTGATAAGCAGGAAAGATCACAGTTTTAACTTCCAAGCATATTTCTAATGAGGGTAAATATGAGCTAGAGCTCTAACGGAGATTTGGAAGATGCTGACAATGCTGATTATGATGACGATGAGAAGAGTTGATATCCTTAGTGTTCTTGAAGGCTTGCAAAAATAATTGCCTTGCAACAAAACTGTGAGATAGAAGTGCCAGGACGTTTATCTCAGTTTTGCAGGAGAGGAAACTGAGGGTCAGAGAAGTTTATTGTCATAAGACTACAGTCTCACATCTAGAAATTTAAAAAGGAGTTGGATAGTGAAAACATAATTTTGGCTTAAGAAAAGTTTAATTTAAAACCTGACAATGCTTACACATTATTTGAAGTTTTTAAAAGATAAATTAGGTTTTAGATCATAGTAGACATATAATAGCAAGCATTCCACTTCCCATGAGGCTGTGTACCCAGAGGGCTGCCATTTATGGGAAGAGAGCAAGCACTCAGGGAGGAGGAATGCAATCAGCCAGTAGGGATGAAAGGGAAGTAAGTATCTGGGAGAATGAGTGACAATTGTGAGTACAGTAAAAGCATGCTATTGGCTATCAGGTCAGTGACTGAGGCTTTCTAAGTCACAGGCCAGAGCTGCAGGAGGTGCAGGGATCTGGGTGGTTGTTGCCCACAAATGAGGTAGATTGATGCAGGATCGGACTGTGGAAATGGAATGAATGTGTACTACACAAAGAAGAATCTGCTGGAAACAGAAAATCTAGAGCCAAGAGCCTTGTGTTCTATACTGATGAAGCTCCAACTCTGCCCATTTTGGAAGGCCTCTATTATTAATGCTTTGCGTTTAACAATTGTGAACAGATTGTTATTTTTTTTCCTTGCTCCTGGACCAATGGATGGGTTCCATTTTTGTCTTTCTCTGTTTGGCTGCCATAGTTTCTAGGTGAGCTGACTCAAATGACTCTAGAAGTGAGCTAAATTCAGAAGTTTCCAGAGGGAGAAAGACCAGACATTAGCCACTGGAGAAAGTATTAATCCTTGAGAACTCTCCAGATTGAACTATGAAAAAATTACTTGTAACAGCACTGTCTTTGAAGCATTGTAACTACCAAAAACATCATCCCAGACTGAATGAATGTCAGGAAGGGGAAAGGTAAAGCTTCATTATGTCCTCTGAACTCTGAATGCCTATTCTCAGTGCATGTGATATATAACTTACTCAGATGTTTTCTATAATAGAATAGATCAAGGTGCAACCCCTAGATTATTTTGGAAAGTGAAAAACTGTTATTTCAGAAAACGGAAGTCATTCACTTACCCCACCCCACTCATACAACCTCTCTTCCAACCTCTTATAACACTGAGCTAACAATTGTGAATAACCAAATGGCTCAGTGAGGACAGAGACCAGTTCATTCCCCAGTGCACCCCTGCTCCCTACCCCCAGTCTTTTTATAACCATCATCTGGAACAATGCCTGGAACACAGTGTTTTAAAGTATCTTGTTGACCAACTGATTGATTTTGACTACTTCTAGCCTTCTATCCTCTGTTTTACCTGACTTGACCAGCACAACTCCTTCAAAAACCAGTCTGATTCCAGTGCTAGTTACATTGTTCTTACTTCTTAAAGTGAGATTCTCCACTCTAAATGTTCTTTCTTTTCTACAAAAATGTTAGTGACAATGCTTTTGCATTTCTGGACGCAAAATAACCATTTTATGAATAAAAATTAAGATATTTAGTATTGAAAATGAAATACTTCTTTTGAGCTTAGTTTCCCACAATCTCTTCACTCTCCAAATTCATTGTACTTTATTTTTTCTTTATATATTTATCAGACCATAATTTACATTATGACTATCGGTGTACATTTCTTAGTCCTTCTAAGAGAGTATAAGTTGGATGAAGATTCTTACCATGTCTCCACCATCTTTTTTTTTTTTTGCCTTTTTTTTTTTTAGAGGGCAACTGGGGTTAAGTGACTTGCCCAAGCTCACATGTCTAGGTTTTGTGTTAAGTGTTTGAGGCCGGATTTGACCTCAGGTCCTCCTGACTCCAGGGTCAGTGCTCTATTCACTGTGCCACCTAGCCACCCCATGTCTCCACCATCTTAGTAGCTCCCCAACATGTAGCACAGTGGTCCATATATTCTTGTAAATCCTCCTCATCCCCTCTCCCACTATATTGGAGACCTTCTTGTAGGTTTGATAATATTACATGGGTAGCTAAGGCAATTAGGCTGTCTTTCTATTAACCATTATACTTGCTACATGCCAGTCTCATCTTCTTTTCTGATTATTCAAACTCTGAAAGATATCCTTTATAATACTGGTTGTGGGTAAATCACCATTGTAAATATGCTTCCATTTATTTATTCTCATTATATGTTTCTTCATAGTCCTTTGGGTCAATGGTGATTTATATCCTTTGGATAATGTGGTATTCATGATTCATAGCCATAGAAAATCATTGGAAAAAATGCAGATGTTAAAAAGATGAATTTTTGTGTCTGAGAACAATTTGGAATCATTGAAATCCCTTCTTAATATCCAAAAGGATATCCAGGCTATTGCAAAGGCTGTTGCCTTGTTTCCATAGAATTCTGAGCCCAGTTCAATGTCCATATTCAGTGTCTGTCCATCCTCATGAACCAGTTCATTTGGATCATAATCTAAAGAGATGATATTCTTTATTTCCCTAGTTTTTCTCCCTGATTATCACTGATTTACTCAAAAAACTGTTGTATTCCAAGGCCTGATACAGTTAATATCCAATCACCCCAAAACAGTAGCATCTGATGGTCTTTGTCATTCACAGGAAATTTCTTTTCTATTTTGGTTCTCCACTGAGTATTTTCCATGACAGTATTAAAGATCTTAAGAAAATTCATCTTCCAAGGGGCGGCCAGGTGGCTCAGCGAGTAAGAGCACCGGCCCCAGTGTTGGGATGACCTGGGGATCAAATCTGGGCTCAGATACCCAGAAACAACCAGAAACCATCCACCCAGAAACACCTGGCCATGTAACCTTGAGCAAGTTACTTAACCCCAATTGCTTAAAAAAAAATTCATCTCCCTGTTTTATGCCTTGGTTGATTTTGATCATCAGAGAATTGTCAACAGCATATCTGTTTTTGTTTCTCTCAAGGAACCTTGCACGATCTTAACACGGACAGCATCTTGCTGGAGAAGACTTTTGAGACTACATTTTGCTCTACAAAGTCAGTCTCCTTTCAACAAACAATGGGCACATTGGGATCTTTCTTCTCTGCATCATTCAGTCAATGATGTGTTGGTGAGATGTGTTTGTATTGCAGGATGTTACCTGTGAAAACCTTTGCTTGGTTCTCTTCTCACATCTTCATTAAGCCTGCCCTGGATATATGTTTAAATCATTCTCATAAAGAATTTATAGATATTAGAAAGTAATCAAATAGGTCAGTAATCATTGACATCTCCTCAATTGCCCTCTTTAATCAGCAATGTTGTCTGCAGCTTTTTTCCCCCTTTTGGTATTTTCTTCTCTTTTAGATATTTCATTAATTGATCTCAATGCCCTTAGAATCATTTCTCCTCCAACACTGACATTCTCTACATTTATTTGGATGAGTCTAGCTATAGTTTCATCTTTGTCTTGTTCAGAGCAGGCTCCCCTTCCTTATTTAGCATATCAGAAACTGAGATGTTGAAGTCTCAATATGGATAATTCATGATCTTTTACAAAGAAAAATAGTTTGTTGTAGAAATATTTGCAGATTTATTCTATTTGTTATCTGGTTTTTTTTTGTTCCATTTCTAATTTCATCTTTAAATGTTTTGGGAGATGATCTAACCTGCACACTTATTTTCTCTCCATTGCTAGATGAAGTCATTTTACTCATAAGCATTTACACTCCCCCAAAAGGTTTGTCTAATGAGTTCACAGTCTAAACTGTAAAGGCAGCTAAATGGCACAGTCAGTAGAATGCTGGACATGGAGATAGGAAGATGAGTTCAAATCTGGCCAAAGACACTTAATTATTAACTATGTGACAATTTGGGCAAGATACTTAACCTCTTCCTGCCTCAGTTTCCTCAAAGTAGCAAAATGGGGATGATAATAACACCTACTTCCCAGAATTGGTGTGAGATAATAACTGTAAAGCACTTTATAAACCTTAAAGCACTTAAATAAATGCTAGTTATGATTATTATTATTGTTAATAATAATAATATGTTTGTGTTACCCTTGGTTATACTATTAAGAAGATCATGTTTGCTACTTTCTTTTTGCTTTTTGGAGGGCAATTGGGGTTAAATGACTTGCCCACAGTCACACAGCTAGTTTTTGTGTTAAGTGTCTGAGGTTGAATTTGAACTCAGGTCCTCCTGACTCCAGGGCTGGTGCTCAATTCACTGAGCCACCTAGCCGCCCCATGTTTGCTACTTTTGAGGATCAAATGAGCTAATATTTGTAAAGTACTTAGCACAGTATCCCAAATATAATAGGTGCTCAATAAATGCTTATTCATCTGCTCTTCCAGACTCCCTGTTGTGTCAATTGCTTTACAATGTTTAAAATTAGGTAGAAAATGCCGTTAGCCCATGCTCACTTTCCTTTATTCTATTTCTCATTTGGGGGTAGGGGATGATATTTGAATATACATGTTAGAGTTATTCTATTTGTACTACATACCTACTCATCTTTATCTTTTCTTCTAATTTAGTTTTGATTTTGATCTTTGTTTTAACAAGTCTATGGTCTTACTTCACACAGTTGATTCTGATATGACTCCCACATCTGTAACCAGTCATTTCCTGTCTGTTGAAATAATCATTCTCATTTTTTTTCTGTGTGATTTTTCATGTGTGGGATATCCTGCAATTCTCTTCCTATTCAAAGCTCTTCTTGAAGAAAGTATTTGTGATTTATAGGTCTGAGACTTCAGTGTAGTCAATAAGCCTTTCATTCTTTAATCCCTTCCCCCCACACTTAATAGTATTTTATGTCTTCCAATTACATATAAAGGTAGTTTTCAACACTCATTTTCATAAGATTTTGAGTTCCAAATTTTTCTCCTGACCTCCCCTGCTCCCTCCCTAAGACAGTAAGAAACTGATATAGGTTATAAATGTACAATCAGGTTAAACATATTTCCACATTAGTAATGTAGTGAAAGAAGTCATTCCTTAATCCTTAACCATATTTTTCAACACATTTTTTTCATCTTTTTCTCGAATGTCTGTTTTTGCATTGAAGCCATCAAATACTAGAGGGTATGTATATTTGTTGAGAGAAAGGGTTCTTAGCCTAGGGTCTGGGAACTGGTAGATAAATGGATGGATGGATGGATGGATGGATGGATGGATGGATGGACAGAATCAGACAGACAGACAGATAAACAGTATTTCAATGTAATTGGTTTTTCCTTCATAATATTATGTATTTTATTGAATGCTTTTAAAAAATTATTCTTTAAAAATAATTCTCAGAACAGGCTTCACCAGAAGGGGTCTATAATGGAAAAAAGGTTGAGGACCTTTGATTCAACTGGATTCTTCATAAAATTCTTGTACCTCCTAAACTTCTATAATAGCTATGGACACATAAATCACAGTTGGATTTATGGTGAGCTTTTCAGTTCTGCTTATCATGAGAACTGTTAGGAGAGATGAATGTGAATCCCTTGAAATGAAGGAACTTCTTATCCTTGGTTGCCACTTCACCTGCTAAATTTGTTTCCCCAAGGAGAACCTGTAAGTTATTCTTGCATTTAGCTGCAACTTTTAATTACATTTAATAGTTAACAAATAATTTTTTAATAAATAGAAGAATGAATTAAGTGAGAGAGGATATTAGGCAAAAATCTTTCTCTTAAAAAATAGGGGCAAGGGGCGGCTAGGTGGGCGCAGTGAGTAGAGTGCTGGCCCTGGAGTCAGGAGGACCTGAATTCGGTTCTGGCCTCAGACAGTTAACTCATACACACACACACACACACACACACACACACACACACACACACACACA
>NW_027186304.1:94832870-94844651 GCF_028583685.1 Petaurus breviceps papuanus | reverse complement strand
CACACACACACACACACACACACACACACACACACACACACACACACGCACACACACAACTAGCCATGTGACCTTGGGCAAGTTACTTAACCCCAATTGCCCTCCAAAATGCAAAAAAAAAAACCAGGGGTAGATTTTTCTCCTTTTTCAGAAGGATAGGATTCGTGTGGTTTTAAAAAATGTATTATAAATTCCTATCTCTTTCTAAAAGAATCTGTTTCTAAAATCAATTATTCATATGGATTTTGAGTTTTGCTTTAATTTACCTCTTTATCCCACTTTTTCTGTCAACACAGATTTTTAGGAGACCTTTCTCTGCTTTCCTAACTAATAATAACCAGAATTTATATAGTGCTCTTCAGATTTGCAAAGCACTTTATAAATATTATCTAATTTGATCCTCACAACAACCCTGGAAGGTAGCTACTCTAATTACCCCCATTTAACAGGTGAAGAAATTGAGGCAGACAGTAGTTAAGTGACTTGCCTGGGGCCAAGGTCACATAGGTCCAAGACTGAATTTGAACTCAGGTCTTCCTGTCTCCAGTGCTCTATCCACTTTACCTCCTAATTGCCTTTAAAAGAGTGTGGATAGGGGAGGCTACCTGGCATAGTGAATAAAGCACCAGTCCTGGAGTCAGGAGGACCTGGGTTCGGATCCGGCCTCAGACACTTATCACAGAAAATAGCTGTGTGACCTTGGGCAAGTCATTTAACCCAACTGCCCTCCAAAAAGCAAAAAAAAAAAAAAAAGAGTGTGGATAATAATACTTGTAATACCTATTTCACAGGACTGTTGCAACAAAAAAAAAAAGTTTCATAAATTGTAAAGCCCTATGTAGTTGGAAACTTGTTATTGTTTCTCCATATTTGCATGTCATTCACTCTGACCTACTTGCTTGTAGTTAAAAATAGTCTATTCTGATGGACATCATCTCCTCTCTTCCATTCCTTTAAAGCTCTCAATGTTTTCACTCATTTTCTTTTATCCTTTAAGTCTCAAAGGAATTGCCAATTCTATTCCCTTCCTTCTCAACTGGCATCCTGCTCCAGAAGTCTGTCAACCTCTTTCTCTCATCTTCAGTCTCTCCCTCTTCTACGTTCTCCTCACTTTGCTTATCAGTATGTTTAAGTCTCTCCTTTCCTTTAAAAAAAAATCCTTCCCTAGACCTTGATAACTCCTACCTTCAATGCTGAACTTGTAGAAAAAGAGTCTCCACTCCACTCTATGTTCAATCTCCTGCAACCCTCCTGCTTCCACCCTGCCACTCTAAAGAAACCAATCTAACCTCTTTATTTCGAAATTCTGTGGTTTAAAGCTCTTTCCCAGATAATCTTATCTCTCTATACCCTCACCCTTGATGATTTCTGCTCCATCTTTTAGATGTAATTCACTGATTCAAAGCAATTTTTTTGCCTATAAAGTAAGTTTCGGACTGGATTACATCTAAGATTCCCCCCTTCTCTAACATTTTATCATGTTAGGAAATTTGACCAAAATTTGAGAATGTCTTTGTCTCAAGAAGACCTTGACAGTTTGAGCCTTCAAATAAAAAGGGTAGACCCTTAAAGAAACCCAGAGGGAAAAAATTCAGCATTTGATAACCTTGCTGCCTTTTGTTCTTAATAGAAGATCCACTACATTTTATCTGAATTGAAGAGTCAAGACAGTGTTCTGTGAGGTCACACACTGGAGCTTTTGCTAGGAGATTGAAACGAGTGATAACATCACTTGCATTCTTTATTCCTTCCTCCCAAATAATGCATTTCATTGTTAATTTAAACATAAGGTATACTGCTGTTCTCTCAAAGGAAGTTGGCACTTTGTAAATAAGAATGCAGAAAAAAAACCCCAAGTATGTAAATCTGTGCCAACTCTCCTAGAACCTTGGGGTTAATTTAGCTGTCACAAGGATTTTTCCCAGGGAGGGAAGCAGCCTGCCCCCACGGGACAGCCAGGAAACCAATTTACAGTTGCCTCATTCATTCTGCCTCTATGTAATTTTTTCATCAAGATATGATTTACTATGTCGAAAAGCATTGATAAGGTCAATAACCATATTCTCTTCACACTCTGATTAGACAGTATCTTTGGACAAATCTCTAAATCATCATGCAGCAAGTAATAGGTCTTTCATTGCAAGATCATAAACTGCCAGCACTAGATAATTAAACTTCCTGAATCAATAATGTGACTCTTGACATACCAATAAGATTTTAAAGGAGTTTGTTACAACTGTTGTGTAATCACTTAAAGGGATATTTATTTCAAGAAAGATCTTTCCATGCTTCCAAAGTAGCATCTGCTGGCATTTCTGTTGGAAATTTAATAATAATTTAGTTTCATATACAGGTTTAAGGTTTATAAAGTATATTCTTCACACCCTGAGATGAAGGAATAACTTCTCTTAAAACTGAGGCACAGGGTAACTAAGGCATTCAGGATCAAGATGTTAAATCTGTAGGAGATTGTAGAGGTCATCCAGCCCAATCAAAGCCCAACAGATGAGCTACAGAAAGATTAAGGAACTAAAGGAGGGTCATATAGCTAGTGACTCAAACTGCTATCTTCTAAATGTATTACTATACCCTACTTCCTGGGATGTAAAACAGCAGAGCATGTAAAGGAACCAACTATCCAGGTTTGGGGTTAATCATGCCCTTCTCTTCTTATCACCTGCACTAGCTGCTATTTAGCGCCTTCTCATATCCTGATTAAGAGTGGAAAAGTGGAACATATCATAGACTATTAAAGGAAGGGCAGTTTAATAGTAGGGAGGCAGGGGAAAGGTAGAAGGGAAGAAAAAAAGGGAAAAAGAAAAGAAAGTATATTTAAAAGGAATAGCAAGTTGTATCAATAGAGTTATAGTTTCATGTGCAATCATCTTTTTAAAATTATACTGTTATGGAAATACTTGTTTTATTCCATAAATTAAAAATTAAGTACATTTTACATTTAAAAAAAAGTTGGAAGGGGAATTCAAGATGACCTAATTCAATCTGCTCATTCATTAGATGAAGAAACTGGGACTAAATGGTTAAGTAACTTGCCTGAAGAAAATCAGTGACAAAGCAAAAACCAGAACCCAGATTTCTTTTTCTTTTTCAGGTTATAAAGAAGGATTATATCGGATGGAATGAGCAATGGGAAAGAGGGAACAAAACAAACAAGAAAAAGAAAGAGAGCAGGTAGTTTGCTTCAATCTGCATTCAAACTCTGTTCTTTCTCGTTCTTTCTCTGAATGTAGACATCTCTCTCCATCATGAGTCTTTTGGAGTTCACTTATAGCCCTGCATTCCTGAGAAGAGGAAGAGTCCGGTCTATCAAAGTTGGTCATCACACATATGTTGTATCTGTAATTGTATACAAATTTTTCCTGGTTCTGCTCTTCTCCCTCAGCATCAGTTAGAACCCAGATTTCTTAACCCACAGACCAGCATATTTGCGGTTAGAACTATGTCTGTTAAGTTCCCAACTTTATAGGCCAATGACATTTCTTCTCAGAAGGGAGTAATGAGTACGATCAGATTTGGAATTTTAAGTGTTTCATCCCCAATCAAGGAGCGGTATCTCATCTTAGATTCTTATCACAGTATCCCAGAAAACCAGAGTTAGAAACCAGCCCAGAGGCCATCTACCCCCAACCATGCTTTGTTTAAGACAAGTGTTCATCCAAACCCTTCATAAAGTTCTCCAGTGATTTGGTATTGGTTTAAAAAAAAAAATAGAAAAGTTGATCAATGGAACAGATTAAGTAAATAAAACATGGAAACAATCATACATAGCAGGACAGTGTTTGATAAATCTAAGGATGCCAGCTACTGGAACAAGGTATCCCTGTTACACAAAAACTACTAAGAAAACCGGAAAGCAATCTGGCAGAAATTCATTTTAGACCACTCCCATTTCTGACACTTATGGTACAATTACTTGTGTGACCTTGGGTAAGTCATTTAATTTCTCTAGGCTGGCATTTCCTCATCTGTAAATTGAGGAAGTTGAGTTAGCCAACCCACGAAGATAAGCTCCTGGGTTCCTTATCAACATTGGATCCTGATTCAGTGATTTTATGATATCTCACACCACATGCCACAATAAATCCAAGTTGACATATGACTTAAACATAAAATGTCATTTAATAAACAAACTAGAGGAGAAAACAAGGAAACATCTTTTGTAATTATGGATAGGGGAAGATGGTTGGCAAACAAATTAGAAAGGAAAGCTGTGATCACAAAGAACTAGCATGGTTTCATCAAGAACAGGTCTTGCCTGAATAATTTCAAGTCCTTTTTTGACAGGGGGAGTGGGGAAACCTGGGTTCACTAGGGTTCATTTGCATGAGGGCAAAAGTTCCACCTGTTTGCCTTTACTTCAGAAATGGTTCTTGCTCAATCTCTTCTGTCCCCCACCCTTGAAATGTGGATGCCACAAATATTAGGCATGTATCCATCTCCTCCCTCCAGGCTTCACCTACTTTCAAGTCACTGCCCTCTTGAGGCTCCACCCCTACAGAGGTATGTCTCTAAGCATTCATGGAGGGCAACAATGTAGAGCAGGGCCAGAAACTCCAAGTAACAACCTAGCCCTCATCAAATAGCCAAATTACCGTTCATTTATCAATTGCCTAAGGGAAACCCTGGATTCATCTATTCTTTATCCTGATTTAGGAAATTTATAAAATATAACTATCAATAAGATTCTCTCTCACAGTTCTCCTGAGCCCCTAGTCAGATCCCAGGGGGAAAATCAGCAATATAATGGCTGAGTTCTTCATCTATCTCTTTGTGTTTCTCCCTCCTCTCTCTCCATAGTTTGTCAGTCTCAGCCACTGTTCCTTGTTTTATACCTTCTTATGAATGAAACATATGCATCAAAGGATTTATAATCAATCAAATTTTTATCTAAGCCAGCATTAGTGCTCATTAAACAGAACAAACTTTAAAGAACAGAAAACCCATTGATTTAACATATGCTCTCTCAGACAGCAAGAGCTGAGAGAGGGAAACAAATAAAAAAAGAAGTGATAGTCAATAGTATTCTTTGGGGCAGGTAGGTGTCTCAGTGAATAGAGCACCGGCCCTGGAGTCAGGAGGACCTGAGTTCAAATCCAGCCTCAGACACGTAACTCAAAAACTAGCCATGTGACCTTGGGCAAGTCACTTAACTCCAATTGCCCTCCAAAAAGAAAAAAAAAGAGCTAAGAGAGGGGAGACAGGCACTTTACCATCTGCTCAATAGAAAGTCAACAGTGACCAATGGCTCAGATACTCTCTCCTCAGTGCCTCAGACTTTTCTATGTAGCCACCGAAGGTAAAGGTGGCCACTGCCCACAGAGAGCTCCAAGAGTAGCCCCATGCCAACCATGATGTATCAGCATCTCTCAGTCTCTAGTCTTAAGCATTCTCTCAGCTCAAATATCAATCTCCCAGTGAAGTAATGTTTACAAGATTATAATATGGTTATGAGGATTCAGAATTGGTTGGATGGCCAGGCTCAAAGAATTATTGTTAATGGTTCAACGTCAATGTGGCAGGAGGTTTCCAGGAAAGTAAACCATGGATCTGTGCTTGAATAATGGCAGACATGGCATGCTGACATCTTTATCAAATTTTCAGATGACATCAAGCTGAAAGGCATAGTTAACATACTCAATGGCAGAGTCAAGATCTAAAAAGATTTTGCCAGGTTAGATTATTAGGTTAAATACAATAAGATGAAATTCTATAGGGATAAAAATAAAGTCTTACACTGGGGCACATAATATCAACTTCACAAGTACGAGATGGGGGAGACGCTTTGAAAAGCAATTGTTCTTGAAAATACCAGTCGGCTAGGGAGCTGCAGACTGCAAGTTTAGTATGATTTGTTAGCAGTGTGATGTGATAGTCAAAAAAAGCTAAAGCAATCTTATGATACATTAAGAGAGGCATAAGTTCCAGAAACCAGAAGGTGCTAGTCCCACTGTACTTGGCCCTCAGCATACATCATGTGGAGTACTGTATTCATTCCTAGGTACAGAACAGGTCCTGTTGAATATATCTGGTCACTGGATCCAGATGGCTCTGGAGGTGAAAGTGAGGCTGGTGACCTTGCACAGCCCTCCCCCACTCAAATCAAAGTCAACTGCAAGTCCTGTCACCATGTCTCTGATGCCATGGTCCTCTTTGAGAAAAAGGACAAACACAACCCAAGGCATAGAACCTGTTTTCTGAGGATCAGCCTGGCTAGAGCATCACATCGCCAGTGGGCTGGCCACCTGTTGATGATCTTTTTTTGGCCATGGTAATCCATGAAATAAAGGGGGAAAAAAAACAAAATAGGGAAGACAATGAGCATTTATATATCTTTTTATTTTTATTTTTTTAAGCTATTGGGGTTAAATAACTTGCCCAAGGTTACATGGCCAGTTTTTTGTGTGTGGGTGTGAAGTATCTGAGGCCAGAACGATCCCAGGTCCTCCCAACTCTGGGGCTGTCACTCTTACTCACTGCACCACCTAGCCACCCCTGAATGAGGATTTATATTGTGCCTACTATGTGATAGGCACTATGCTTGGTGTTTCAAAAATATTATCTTTTGACCTCTACAACAATCTTAATAGGTAGGTTATGTTATTATTCCCATTTTACCATCAAGGAAACTGAGGCAAACAGAAGTTTAGTGACTTGTCCAAGGTCATATAGCTAGTAAGTGCCTGAGGTCAAATTTGAATTCAAGTCTTCCCAACTCTAGGCCCAGCACTCCATCCATTGCACCACCTAGTTGCCTGCACAAATGGATCTCAATCTTATGCTATCCCCTTCCACTTCTGCAATGATGGTGACAGAGCAATAAGAGAGGGGACATAGGGTGTTACAAATAATAGTTTTCAGACTATCAATAAGCTACATTTTGATGTTTAGTACTGTATTTGTGAAATCTTTGTCTAGTGACCAACAAGTGGCCATGCTGAACCATGTCAATCTTGACATTATTGCTATCAATGGAACCAGAATAAAGAGGAAAGACTCAGTTAAATGGAAAAAATATTCAATCATTTCCAGTTTTGCCTGACTCTTTGTGAGCCCATTTGGGGTTTTTTTGGCAAAGATCTTGGAATGGTTTACCATTTCCTTTTCCAGTTCATTTTACAGATGAGGAACTGAGGCAAATTAAGTGACTTTCCCAGTGTGACAAAGCTAGTAAATGTCTGAGATGAAATTTGACCTCCGGTCCTACAGACTCTGAGACTGACATTCTATCCAGTGTGCCACCTAGCTGCCCCAAATGGAAAGATAGCCTACAGGTACTCCCTGAAAAAGAAAAGAAGCTGGCAGAGTATATGCCCAAAATAACAAGAAGTATTACTTAAAAAGATATTTGATTATCATATCTTGCAATACCAAAGAAATGAGAGAAAGCCAATATTTGTAGATTACAAATTGATGAAATGCTTTTAACCTCTTTATAACTTTCTTCATAAAGATAACCAGTAGATCCTGGACATAATGAGCACTACATAATGACTTTTAAAATGAAATAGATTCAGAAACCACATGATCATCTCAATAGATGCAGAAAAGGCTTTTGACAAAATACAACATCCGTTCCTATTAAAAACATTAGAAAGTATAGGAATAAATGGAGCCTTCCTTAAAATAATAGGTAGCATCTATTTAAAGCCATCAGCAAGTATTATATGCAATGGGGAGAAGCTGGAAGCATTTCCCATAAGATCAGGGGTGAAACAAGGGTGTCCACTATCACCCCTCTTATTCAATCTGGTACTAGAAATGTTAGCAGTAGCAATTAGAGAAGAAAAAGAAATCAAAGGAATCAAGTTAGACAAAGAAGAGACCAAGCTATCACTCTTTGCAGATGATATGATGATATACTTAGAGAATCCTAGAGAATCAAGTAAAAAACTGCTTGAGACAATAAATAAATTTGGCAAAGTTGCAGGATATAAAATAAACCCACATAAATCCTCGGCATTCCTATATATTTCCAATGAAACTCAACAGCAAGAAGTAGAAAGAGAAATCCTATTTAAAGTTACTGTAGACATTATAAAATATTTGGGAATCTACCTGCCAAAACAAACCCAGGACCTGTATGATCATAACTACAAAACACTTTTCACACAAATAAAGTCAGATCTAACTAATTGGAAAAATATCAATTGCTCATGGCTGGGTCGAGCTAATATAATAAAAATGACAATTTTACCTAAATTAAATTATATATTTAGTGCCATACCAATTAATTTACCAAAAAACTACTTTATAGAGTTAGAAAAAATAGTAACAAAATTCATCTGGAAGAATAAATGGTCCAGAATATCAAGGGAATTAATGAAAAAAAAATGCTAGGGAAGGTGGACTAGCTTTACCAGATTTCAATCTGTACTATAAAGCAGCAGTCATCAAAACTACTTGGTACTGGCTTAGGAATAGAGGAGTGGATCAATGGAATAGATTAGGCACACAAGATTCAGAAGTCAACGACTACAGTAATGTAATGTTTGATAAACCCCCAGACCCTGGTTTTTGGGATAAGAACTCACTATTTGACAAAAACTGCTGGGAAAACTGGAATATAGTATGGCAGAAACTGGACATAGACCATTATCTAACACCATATACCAAAATCAAGTCTAAATGGGTTCATGATCTAGGTATAGAGGTTGATACTGTAAGCAGTCTGCTAAAACAAGGAATAGTTTACCTATCAGACTTGTGGAGAGGGAATGACTTTATGACGAAACAGGAATTAGAGAACATTATAAAATGTAAAATGGATAATTTTGACTACATGAAATTGAAAAGTTTCTGTACAAATAAAGCCAATGTAACCAAGATTAGGAGGGAGGTGGGAAATTGGGAAAGAATCTTTACAACCTATGTCTCTGACAAAGGACTCATCTCTAAAATATACAGAGAACTGAGTCAAATTTATAAGAATACAAGTCATTCCCCAATTGATAAATGGTCAAAGGATATGAACAGGCAGTTTTCAGAGAAAGAAATTAAAGCTATCTATAAGCACATGAAGAAATGCTCTAATTCACTATTGATTAGAGAAATGCAAATCAAAACAACTCTGAGGTACCACATCTCACCAGTTAGATTGGCTAAGATGACAAAACAGGAAAATGACAAATGCTGGAGAGGATGTGGGCAAACTGGAACACTAATGCATTGTTGGTGGAGTTGTGAACTGATCCAGCCTTTCTGGAAAGCAATCTGGAACTATGCCCAAAGGGCTATAAATACTTTCATACCCTTTGATCCAGCAATACCACTCCTAGGGTTATATTCCAAAGAGATCATAGAAATGGGAGAAAGACCCATATGTACAAAAATGTTTATAGCAGCTCTTTTTGTTGTGGCAAAGAATTGGAAATTAAGGGGGTGTCCATCAATTGGGGAATGGCTGAACAAGTTGTGGTATATGCATGTTATGGAATATTATTGCGCTATAAGAAATGGGGAGCAGGCGGTCTTCATATTTACCTGGAGAGGCTTAAAAGAACTGATGCTGAGTGAGAAGAGTAGAACCAGGAGGAATTTGTACACAATTACAGACACAACGTATGTGTGATGACCAACTTTGATAGACTGGACTCTTCTCAAAAATGCAGGGATATAAGTCAATCCCAAAAGACGCATGATGGAGAGAAAAACGTGCATCCAGAGAAAGAACTAGAAAGAACTAAATTTATATCCAGGTGGAAGCAAAATACCTGATCTTTTTCGTTCTCTTATTTGATTTTATGTCCTCTTTACCATTTTTCATTCCAGCTGGTATAATCCATCCTTATAACCTGACCATTGTATAATGTGAAAGTATCTACAGATCCTATACTTGATTATAAGATGCCATGGGGGGGAGGGGAAGGAGGGGGACAAAATGTGAAATTCAAGGAATTGTGGAATTGAATCCTGTAAACTAAAAGGAAACAAACAAATTAATAAATTAAAAATTGAATTAAAAAATGAAATAGATTATATTTTAACAAACAGGAAAAAATTAATTGATGCAAGAATTATTTCAATGTCAATTTTCTATGAACAGCTAGGCCAGTGAATTATCAGAGCTAAGATTAGGATTATTTTTAAAAATAAGGAACAAATAATAATAATGAGAAAAAGACATGGTATACAATTGAAACAACTTAACTCTAAAACTTGTTGTAAGTCAAAATGGAGAATGAACAACAAAAGTAATATCTATGACAACTATAATAATTTTATCCAGAAGTTTAAGGAACATAACCTAATTGACACAATAAAGAGAATAAAAGGAAGAACTTTTGTCTACAAACATCTGACTTTCTTGCCAAATAGAGTTACAAAAGGCAACATCAAGGTAGACTATAGACTTATTTGCAAAATCTTACCAAGAAAAATTTTGATGGACAATTATTAGCCATACCATCTAAGAAAACAGAAAGTAGAGCATAAAAAGAGACAATAAATGGTAAAACTAGTTTCAAGAAAGCTTGGTAAAATGTACAATGAAGCAGTCATTCAATAATTTTTAAGAATGAAAATGGAACAAGGACTACAAATGGATAAAAAATTGGAAAAGATTTGCAAAAATTATTATATAATGAACATTGGAACTACCACACTTGGAGCTATCATCACAGCCCTGGATATAATTATAGGGGAGACAGAAATGGTACCAAAGAGAACAAAGATGGGGAAAACAACCAAATATACATAAAGGAAGAAGTTACTCATCCTACTTCAGCTGATGCTGTCACTAAAGGCCCATAATTCACAAAGTGATCATAAGACAGGTGTTAAGGAGTTTTCCTAAAACTCCATCTGTGCTGGAGAAGACACAATTATGGGGGTGGGGAAGGCTTAGGGACAATTATACAAGGCATATGAAAGAGAGGAAGATATCAAAGGCACTCTCCCATCTTTACAAAATCTTTATGAGGGTTTCTATATACTATAAACCAGGGTATTAGTAAGGAACAAGCAAGTTTCTGTGAAGAATATTCAACAAATCTATATCACTTCAGAATTAGCTGAAAGGTGTAGAGAATATGACATTTCATTTTGCTTATTGTTAGTTAACTACAAAAAAGTATTTGATTCAGTAGAACAAAATGGCATTTATGGGACACTGTGGTAGAAGAGATCCAGCAAAGAATTCAAGCTGAAGAAGTGTTGCTTGGGAATGGTGGGGTTCTTCGGATTTTCCTATTTGCAGATGACATTGTGCTGCTTGCATAAAGCCCCCAGAACATTGCAGAACATCCTGGAAGAGATCTATAATCATTTGAAAGAGTTTGGTTTGACTATTCACAAAGAAAAGATCAAATGGACAATGAATGTCTATTGTCCATATTTCAGCATGACTTTGGATGAACAATTTCCTGAGCTTGTCCACTAATGTGTGAATCTGGGACAGAAAGTAAAGATGAACAATAAATTGGGTCCAGAGTTGAACTGGAGGAGAAAAATGGGCTGGATCACTAGAGGAGAAAAACAGGCTGAATCGCCTTCAGGAAATTGCAAAGCATTTTTACCAAGATCAAACTTGCCATGAAGTAAAGGCTCATAGTTTTAATATCGATCTTCTACCAGAGTTGCTATAAGGCAGTAAACATATAGTATAACAATCTCCATAGAACTAAAATAAACATAAAGGGTCATCAAGAGGCACATGGGTAGTGTAAGCAGGCTACAACATATAACCAGTGAGGAACTCTTAAGGCAAATAAGACTTAAAGACATCATCAGGGAACTAAATTAAAGGAAAAGAAGATGGCCTAATCA
>NW_027186304.1:94802710-94832860 GCF_028583685.1 Petaurus breviceps papuanus | reverse complement strand
GAGTGATGTTATTGGATCTGTGCTTTAGGGAAATCATTTTGGTGACTGAATGGAGGATGGATTGAAGTGGGAAGAGATTTGGGGCAGGCAGACACCCAGCAGGTTACTACAGCAGGCCAGGCATGAGATGATAGGGGCTTGCACCAGACTGATTGGAAAGAGAGTGAAAAGATTAAATTTGCAGGCTTTGGCTTAAGGACCTGGGAGGATAGTGCTGCCCTTGACAATAATAAGGAAGTTAGTTAGGAGGTGGTGAAGGTTTAGGGGGAAAGATAATGAGTTCTGTTTTGGATATGTTAAGTCTAAGATGTCTAGAGGATATTCCGTTTAAGATCTGGAAGATAATTGGAGATGTGAGATTGGAGGTCCTGATCTATATTTGGCCACTGGACCCAGATGGCTACAGAGGAGAAAGTGAGGCTGGTGACTTTGCACAGCCCTCCTTCACTTAAATCCAATTCACTTGCCTGTCATGGTCCTTTTTGAGAATGAAAGACAAACAATAACAACAACAGGGAAGGATAGGTAGATTTGAGAATCATCAGCATAGAGATGGTAATTAAATCCATGGGAGGTGATGAAAACACCAAGTGAAGTTATATAGAGGGAGAAGAGACAAAGTCCAGGGCAAAAACCCTGTGGGACACCTATGGTTAGAGGGCATTGCCTAGATGGGGATCCAGCAAAAGACTTTAAGAAGGAATGATCTGAGGAAGAGACCCAGGAGACGGTAGTATCTCAAAAACCCAGAGAAACGAGAGGAAGTATCAAGGAGGAAAAAATGATCAACAGTGTCAAAGGCAGAGAGGTTCAGGAGAATGAGGATTCAAAAAAGGCCATTGAGTTTGGTAATTAAAAGATCATTGGAAATTTTTTTAAGTTTTAAAAAGAAGAGATTATCGGTAATTTTTGAGAGATCAGTTTTGGTGTAATGATGAGGTCAGAAGTCAGATTATAAGGGATTAAGAAGAGTGTGAGAGGAGAGAAAGTGCAGGCACCTATTGTAGAAGGCCTTTGGAAGGAGTTTAGCCACAATGGTTAGCAGGAATGGAAGGATCAAGTGAGGGATTTTTGAGAATGAGGGAGAAATGGGCATGTTTGTAGGCAATAGGGAAGCAGCCCATAGGTGGGAGAAACTGAAGATAAATGAGAGGGTGGGAAGCAGAGGGATTACCTCTTTTGGAGAAGACAGGATGGAATGGGATCCCCTATGCAGGTGGAGGAGCCTTGGTCTTTCTCAATCTTCATTCTTCTTCAGTCTATGCAGCCTTTGACACTGTTGATCACTTTCTCCTCCCTGATACTCTCTTCCCTCTAATTTTTTTTTTTAAAGCAATTGGGGTTAAGTAACTTGCTTAAGGTTACATGGCCAGGTGTTTCTGGGTGGGTGCTAAGTGTCTGAGCCCTGATTTGATCCCAGATTATCCCGACACTGGGGCCGGTGCTCTTACTCGATGTGCTACCTGGCCACCCCTCCCTCTAAGTTTTTGAAACACCACTGTCTCCTGGGCCACCTCCTATCCATATGATTGTTCCTTCTCAGTGTCTTTTGCTGGATCCTTATCAGGTGAGTAAGCATAACCTCTAGGGAAATGCAACTAGAAAAATATCCCCAAGATTCTAGTTCTCCAAATGTAAAGAGAGTTCAGTGATATCATGGTGAGAAAATTGCATTTAATCTCTACCCTCTCCCATCATACTCCTCTCTTGGCATTGCTGCCTAGAGGAATCATCAAGTCAGCAACAAACATTTATGATTTAGTACCTACTATATGCCAAGCATTGTGCATAGAACTGGAGATACCAGATAGACAGACAGACAGAGACAGAGAGAGAGAGAGAGAGAGAGAGAGAGAGAGAGAGAGAGAGAGAGAGAGAGAATAGATAGATGAATGAATACAGAGGAAAAAAAACCTGTCCTGGCTCTCAAATATCTCACAATCTAACCAGTGAGACAAGATGCAAACAACAATTTACAAACAACATACATATAGGAGAAAATGGAGATCATATTGGAGGGAAAGTCCTAAGATTAAGGAGGTGGGAGAAAGGCTTCTTGCAGAAGGTGAGATTAGTGGAGACTGGAAGGAATCCAGGAAAGCCAAGAGGTAGAGTTGAGGATAGAGTTTCCAGGCTCAGAAGATGCTTGAAAATGCATGAAGTTGGGAAATGGAGCTTCCTGTTAAAGGCCATTGTCACTGGATGGCAGAATATGTATAAGGGAATGAGATGTAAAAAGACTTCCAGCTTGAAAGATCAGTGATTTTGTCCCTCTTCCTACATCACAGCCTGGTAATTGATACACACTGATAATGTATGTAATGTACCTTACAAAAATTAGATTGTGGTGGAGCCAAGATGGCTGAGTAGAGAAGCATGACCTTCTGCGGCTCCGGCTTCCACCCTCCCCAATCCATGTAAAAAGGGGACTCTAAACAAACTTTGGAGCTGCAGAACCCACAAAATGACACAGAGAACCTAACCTCCCGCTGAGGACAGCTCGGCAGGCCTGCAGGAATCCAGCCAGCGTTCTGGGAGCCGAGCCCAGCCCCACACAGAGGCTTTAGCCCAAGGGCAGGCCTGACTAGCCACCAGCTGGAGGGACTCCAGATCAGCAGCAGCCGTGGCCATTTCCAGATTTATCAACTCGTAGATGTGAAGGACAAAGTGAGAGGTCAGTGCAGTCTGGACTTTGGGACCAGTAAGTGGGAGTACTGTGGCTTTTGCCCCCAGGGCGAGAAGCCACTGAGAAGCCAGTACAGCCAGCCAGCTCCATGTGGCAGCTTCAGCTCCTGGCCTGCAGAGTGTAGGGGGACCAAGAACCAGTCTGAGGGGTAATCACTCTTGCTTTAACCTGCTTGGATCTGGATTGCAGTCTAGGGTGGAAGTTCTGAGGTGTGTCTCCAGCTTGCCAGAGGGTGTGGAGACCTCAGAGAGGGCACCCATAGAATACCTCCAGCAGCTGAGAAAACCCCAGAGTTTGGGACAAAAGCTCCCCTGTCTGGTGGCAGAGTCCTACTGGGGCAAAAAACCCAAAAGTCAAGTAATTGAGTGGTAAAAAGAGCAGGCAAAGGAAACAAAGCAGACAGAAGATTCCAACATTATATTCCTTTTTTGGGGACAAAAAGGAGCAAAGCATGGAACAGGAGGAAAGCAGTGAAGTCAGAACTCCTGCACCAAAAGCTTCAAAGGAAAATACTAGCTGGTTATAGGCCATAGAGGATCTTAAGAAGCAGATAAAAGAAGTGGAGGAAAAATTGGGAGAAGTGAGAACAATGCAAGAAAATTGTGAAGTGAGAGTCAACGGCCTGACTGAGGAAAGTGATGCCTTGAAGAACTGACTCAAATGGCAAAGGAGTCTCAAAAAGGCAATGAGGAGAAGAATGCCTTAAAAAGCTGAATTTGCCAGATGGAAAAAGAATCTCAAAAGCTCAATGAGGAGAATCATTGCTTCAGAATTGGATTAGAGCAAATGGAAGCTAATGACTTTATGAGAAATCAAGATGTTGTTAAACAAATCCAAACAAATGAAGGAATGGAAGGCGGTGTGAAATATCTCGTGGGAAAAACCACTGACCTGGAGAATAGATCCAGGAGAGATAATTTAAAAATTATTGGACTACCTGAAAGCCATGACCAAAGTAAGAACCTAGAAATCATCCTCCAGGGAGTTCTCAAAGAAAACTGCCCTGATGTTTTAGTACCAGAGGGCAAAATAGAAGTTGAAAGAATCCACCGATCACCTCCTGAAAAAGATCCCCAAAAGAAAACACCTAGGAATATTATAGCCAGGTTCCAGAATTCCCAGATTAAGGAGAGAATATTATAAGCAGCCAGGAAGAAACAATTTGAATATTGTGGAAACACAATCAGGATAACCCAGGATCTGGCAGCTTCTACACTGAGGGATCGAAGGGCTTGCAATATGATATTCTGGAGGGCAAAGGAGCTGGGATTAAAACCAAGAGTCACCTACCAAGCAAAACTGAGTATCATGTTTCAGGGGAAAATATGGTCATTCAGTGGAATAGAGGACTTTCGGGCATTCTTGCTGAAAAAACCAGACTTGAATAGAAAATTTGACATTCAGATGTAAGAAGCAGGAGAAGCATGAGAAGGTAAAACAGGGAAGGGGAATCATGGGGAACTTATCAAAGTTGAACTGTTAACATTCCTACGTGGAAAAAACAATAATTGTAACTTATGAAACTTTTCTCAGTAGTTGAAGGGAGTAGAAATATATACATATGTCCATACATGAGGGTATGTGGGCATATGAATACATATGTGAATGTGTGTATATATGTTTACAGGTATACATAGATAGAGGGCACAGGACCAATTTAACAGGAAGGAATGATACTTAAAAGGTGAAATTAAGAGGTGAGAGGAATATAATGAGAGGAGATGGGGAGAGACAGATTGGAGTAAACTATCTCATACATAAGAGGCAAGGGAAAATGGTTACAATGGAGGGGAAGAATAGGAAGGCAAAAGGGAATGGGTCAACCTTATTCCCATTGAATCTGGCTTGAGGAGGGAGTGAAATACACACTAAATAGTGTATCTCACCCTCCAAGAGAATAGGGGGGGAAGAGGATGAGAGGGAGGATGATGGAAGGGAGGGCAGGTTGGGGGGGAGGGAAGTTGGAAGCACCCACTTTTGAAAAGGGACAGGATCCAAGTAGAGAATAGAACAAATGGAAGGTGGGATAGGAGGGAGGGAAATATAGTCAGTCTTTTACAATATATCTACTATGTTATTGTTTTGCATTAGCCACACGTGTACAACCTATACTGAACTGCTTATCTTCCCAGTAAGGGTGAGTGAAAAGGGAGGAAGGGAATGAATCTGGAATTCAAAGTTTTAAAATCAAATATTCAAATATATGTATGTATATATACATATATATATACTATTATTAATACCATCTTACATGTAATTGGGAAATAAGATATACAGGCACTGAGGTATAGAGATCCACTGGGAAAGTCGAAAGGGATATGGGAGAAAATATGGGAGAGAGCAGATTGGAGGAGGGGATATCCTGTGGGACTGCTATTTTAGGGCGCTGGGTAGGGGAAAAACGGGGAGAAAATTTGTAACTCAAAATCTGGCAGAAATGAATGATGTAATCAGAAGTTAATAAAGCATTATAAAAAAATCTTAGATCGTGTGTGATATTATATATGTATACACATATCCATATCTATCTGTCTGCCTATCTGTCTGCCTATCTATCTATCTATCTATCTATCTATCTATCTATCTATCTATCTATCTATCTATATCTCTGTTTCCTGAGGACATCAGTCCAATATGCTGCTATGGACAAACAGTGATTTGAGATAGGTAGGCCAGCATCTATGAGACTGCAAAGATCTGTCCTAGGTACTCAGGAGAGTAAACATAAATAATGCTCATATTCACATACTGGCTGATCAGACCAATAAGAGCTCAGAATGCTCTACCACAGGTCAGGCACAAAGAGTCCGTGTGAATATTTGGGGTGAGTTCTCTAAATCTGCACATCTTGCATTTCTCTCGAGCTGCTGAAATTCTGCTTTGCTCATCGAGCACAATGCTTTCTGGGCACACCATGCCGAGTGGTCCTGAGCCAGTGTGTCCCATGTCTCATAATCAATTCCAAAGTTCTTCAGAGAGACCTTGAGAATGTCTTTGTATGATTTCTTTTGACCACCATGTGAACACTAGTCTTGTGAGAGTTTTCTTCATAAAATAGTCTTTTAGGCAAACATAGTTTTGGCATTCCAACAGCATGGCCAGCCCATTGCAGTTGCACTCTCTGCAGTAGAGTTTGAATACTTGGCAGTTTAGCTCAAGAAAGAATTTGTGTCTGGCACCTTCTCCTGCCAAGTGATCTTCAGAATCTTCCTAAGACAATTCAAACGGAAGTGATTCTATTTCCTGGCATGGTGCTGGTTTACTGTCCAGGTTTCACAGGTAGAGAGCACTGAGGTCAGCATAACAGCTCTGTGGACCTTCAGTTTGGTAGGCAGTCTAATACCTCTTCTCTCCCCCACTTCCTTCAGAGCCTCCCAAGCACTGAGCTAGCTCTGCCAATGCATCAGCGGTAGGTGGGTCGACCTAGCAAAGTAAGTGGACTTATCTAAGGTATTCAAAATCTCTCCATTTGCAATTCATGCATTAGTCACGACATCACTCTAGAGTGTGATTCGAGTGCGAATCACGACATCGCACTTTTTGGGTGACGAAAGGAAAATCATGTATTAACTTTTAACCTCTGTGTCCAAGTTTCCTCCTCCGTAAAATGAAGAGGTTAACTGACTAAATGGCCTCTAAGGTCCCTTCCAGTTACAGAGTTCTCTGATTCTGTTTTGCTGTTGTTATAATACTCTACCACAATACTTTGTTTTAAGCCAAGAGAACACTATAATGGTCTCTATCCACTTGGTTCCTTCCTCTTCAACTTATTTCTTCTTCAATTTCTCTTAAATCAGAAGTTTTGAAGGCAGTAGCCATCACTGAGCCCCTAACACCTAGGTAGATGCTGGATTCTTTGACTGACTTTACATATATTTTTTACATTTTTTAACATTTTCTTTAAAATTTTTAATTAAATTTTTAAATTTTAATTTTTAATTTTTAAAATCAAATTTAAAAATTAAAAAATTAAATTAAAAATTTTAAATTAAATTAAAAATTACATTTAATTTTTTTACATTATTTATTTTGCAGCAGAGGCAAAATTCAGTTTGCTGGAAACAGTTGAGTAATGAAACAAAACAAAAGCATATTATATTACAGCATCTGGATAGAGAGGCACCTAGAACACATGGTTCGAACACAAAGCGAATTGTCTCCTAAACCAGAGTAAATGTAATTGGGGAACTTTTAACAAAATAAATTAAAATGCAATATAACATTTGTTGTTGTTCAGTTGTGTTTGACTCTTCATGACCCCATTTGGGGTTTCCTTGGGAAAGATACTGGAGTGGTTTGCCATTTCATTCTCCAGCTCCTTTTACAGATGAGGAAACTGAGGCAAACATGGTTAAGTGATTTGTTCAGGGTCACACAGCTAGGAAGTGTCTGAAGCCATCTTTGAACTTAGGAAGATGACTTTTCCTGACTCCAGGACTGGCATTTTATCAGCTTTGTCACCTAGCTGCCACAACAAGAAGTCAATATGCCTCATTGGTTTCTGAGTGAAGCATCACTCCTCTAGGATGCCTTTTGAGCAGTGGTGACAAACTCAAGGATCTCAAAGTCTAATGTGGACGGCCTCCTGGAAGATGCCTCTGGAGCAGTGGGGTCAAACTCAGATAGAACTGGGAAATACAGCGACTTAGGAAATGACAAATTAACATTATCTATGTTGTATTTTTATTTATTTTGTTAAATATTTTCCAGTTACATTTTAACCCTGGTTGAGGAAGCCCTTGGGAGTTCTGCTGCCTGTCTAAGGGGTCTGCTGGCTACAAGTTTGACACCTCTGCTCTGGAGGCCTGAGGGGAAGTTACAGGAAAAGCCAACCTTTCCTTAGGACTTCCTGAAATGCCAGGTTTGCTCTAACCTCACAAATTCAGACTCTCTGAATCTCTGCCTCCAGTCCTGAGACAGCTTCTTCCTTTTTATACAAAGTGCTTAGGGTATGACAGTCTTTCACACAATGGGTTGGATTGATTCAAGGAGGTATACAGTCTCTGTTTGCATTTAGTTCTGTTGGATTCAAACAAAAAGTGTTTTTTCCTAATTGAGGAGTCACAGTTAAATTGGGGTGGTTTCAACTCCACCGTTACACTACAATGGTCTCAGTCCTCTTAAAGGCACTTTCTGCTATAATCTACTGAAAGGATCATGAAACACAAAGGTACAAACAATAATTGAATTGGTGAAAAAAGCATTTGCTGTTTGGCAAGCACTGTGCTAAACTCTGAGAATAGAGATACAAAAGAGAGTACCTTCCCTCACGGTTTATATTCTAATGGGAGAGAGAACAACCCAAATAGGGTAGTGATGGCCCTAGAGGGATATTTTGCCTTGATAAATTATTATTAACAATGATAATATTTAGGCAAGCAGGGTTAAGTGACTTGTCCAGGGTCACACAGCTAGTAACTGTCTGATGCTGAATTTGAACTCAGGTCCTCCTGACTCCAGGGCTGGTGCTCGATCCACTTCACCAGCTAGCTGTCCCTTTGATAAATTATAAGGATGGTGAGTAGAACCATAGTGGAATAGATTGATAGACACTTTAAAGTAGCAATAGCAGAATTGATTTGGTTATAGTTCCAGAACTGGCAAGGGTTAAGGGGTGGGGCATGCCACAGCAACATGGTGACTTGTGCAGAGATGACCAGGAGTGAAGTTTAAATGGTGCCCATGCCCTCAGTGTTACAGAGGTAACTGCCAATGTGGGGAGGGGAGAGCCAGGGTAATCTATCCAGGTCTGGAAGGGTCACGTCCTCCAGGACTTGGTAGAGTAGAGCTTAACCTCCAAAGGCAACAAGAGGTTCAAAGTTAATATAATTTGTTATAACCTTCTTATAAATTGATGGGGGCAGGGGGGAGTAAAGCAATTAATGTGAATGATATTTATCATTTATCTTAATTTGATTTATTAGTCCCATTCTCTTTTTTCTACAAATGACCCACAAGCAGAGAATTTATAAAAGTAGTATGTACATATGGCCATAGAGAATTCCACTGGCTTATTTAGCAGTCACCAGATACTGGGGAAAAAATCTACTGATAATAAAAACAGTGGTTCATATTTCTATGCTTTCCAGTTTACAAAGCACTTTACTCACTTTTTCCATTCCTCAGAAGTAATCCTGTTTTGTTCTTGGTATGGTATCTGAACTTATGATTTCATTTAAAAAATGTAATGTCCCAAATGAAGAAATTTCTTTTACAAGGCTAATTGTTACCTACTCTGGAATTTTAGAGTCTTAGGAAGTTGCCTAGAGTACAAAAGAATTGCCATGGGTCACACAGGCAGTATGTGTCAGAGGCTGAATTTGTGGACTTGATCCCAGGTGTTCTTAACTGTAAGGCTTCCACTCAGTGGATTATTCAGTGGATATTATTTTTCCCACCTTTCAGGTAGACACTGAGGGCCCAAAAGAGTAAGTGACTTTCCCATGATTACAGTTAGTTAACTGGCAAAGCTAGAGACAAATTCAATTAGTCTGACTCTGAGTCAGTTCTTTCTCCAAAACTTCATTTTTATTAGTTTCATCATTTAGGTTTCCCCCAAAAAAGATAATTTGATATTTTGGGGTTTTTAATTATCAAACAAACATGATCTTCATATGTTAACTTAAGAATGTTAGCTACACAGTTCTCTGATCTGAAAATATTATGATCAGTCAACCTTTTGAGGAAAAACATTGCTTTATCTCTGCTTACTTGATTCCACTGTGTTCCTTGTAAATTTAGATGTTCCATCATCTAAATTTAGATGAGGGGAAAAAAATGTCATTTCTTGCATGGAAAATGAACAAGAAAAACATATTCTTTAGAAGCTGTTAAAAAAAAAAGCAAGTAGTTTCCAACTGCTCTGTACTATTTGCCCAAAATGTTTCTTTCCTCCCCAGATTATTTGTTCACTTAATGTGGAGAGTATGTTCAGGATAAGCTAGTCCAGTGGCTTTTGTTTGCAAAATTCTCCTTAGAAATAAGCATTTTGAAAGGAAAGCAGAAACAAAGAGAAAAGCAAGTATGTACACAAACTCTCACTTTGAGACCTTCTCCTACGTCCTTTGCATAGGAATCTTAACCAGAAACATGTTTTTTTTTTTCCTTCTTTGGTAGAAATCTATATTTCAGGGACCATCCAGAAAGTTTTTATATTTCGAAGCCAAGCTTTTTGAAACCTGTGTTAAATGAATATTCACAGATACCAGGTGGGAAGTGAAGGTGGCATTACTAAAATTGCCACAGGCACTTGTAAGAGAAATGTATTGAGAGACTAGAGAGACTCTAATTCTAGTGGTGATAGAGAACTGATCTGAGAGTCCGGAAGACTTGAGCTCATGGGAGCATTGATCTAGAGTAGGAAGGCACCTTAGAGGCCATTAAGTTCAACCTCCTCTTTTTATAGATGAGAAAACTGAGGCCCAGAGAAGTCAGGTGACTTGCCCTGGGTCACACAGCTAGTAAACATCTGGGGTAGAATTTGAATCCACATCTTCCTGACTCCTAGTCCAGGACTCTATTTGAAGAGGGTACCCACTAAGAGGGTTAAGGTTGCTCTGGAGACTCCAAAATACCAACACGCCAGGTCCTGCCAAATGAATTTGATTCAAGTCTTCTCAGCCAAAGAAAAGTAAAATTCATTAAAAGTTCGCTTGCATTAGACACAAAGCAAGCCAGTGCTTGGTCATTCTATGGTGCTCTCACACACGGAGGGAAGATGGGATGTTATCTACAGAAAGGTTGGGGGAGGAATCTAGGGGTTGTCTAGAGGAGTTTGGGGAGGGTCTTCAGGAGAAGACAGATGAGGTCAAGGACTGATTAAGGGTGGGAAGTTGCCGGAGGCTACCTGGAGACTACAGACAATGGTGGGCTAGGCCAGTTCAAGGGTGGATTGATATTTTGATTGGCTCCAGGTTGGGAAGTAGATGGAGGGAACAATGGAGGGCTAGGCTAGTAACAGAGGTCTGCTCAAAGCCACAAAGTAGGGCTTATGGCCTCATGCAAATGCCTATCAAAGGCGATGATTTAATCAGAGTTCAAGGGGGGTTCCCAGAGCCTGCACCTCAAAGACTCAAGGGGAGCTCAAGGGCGCTCCCAGAGCTCATACCTCATCAAGGTGACAAAAGACTAAGGTTATAGCACTAAGCCTATCAAATACTTGATCTGGGCAAGTCATTTACCTTCTTTCAGCCTCAGTTTCCTCATTTGGGAGATATTTCACAAGGTTGTTGTAAGGATGAAAGAAAGAATCTATAAATGTTTTGAAAGACTCTGAAGTGCTGCATAAATGTGTGGATTACTTACCATAAGTCACAAGAGATGTTGCATTCTTTAATAAACAATTATTGCTGTGTTTCTGAGTTACCAAAACCAAACCGTGGAGTATTATGAGGTATGAATTTGGGGTTGAAGATTATAGAGCTTTCTGTTAGTTTTCAACAGGCCTGAATTTAGTGACCATGTCAAAACTGGTCATATCTGGTTCTATCCAGTTCAAACCAGTTTCACCTGGTCCTAACCAGTTCAATTCAGTTTAATCCAATCCAAACTGGTTTAATCTGGTCCAGATCCAGGGCAAACTGGTTAAACCCTTTTCAGAATAATGTTATAAACTGAAAGAAATATTGAATTCCAATTAGATGCTAGTGAAGAGAAAGATATTTTTCCCCATCCATATTCCTGGACCTCCTTGTGTCTATCCACATATCCATTGGGGTTCATGGACCCTAGATTAAAAACCAATGTTTTAGGGTCTCCCTCATTTAGGAATCTAAGTCCAGAGAGTTGGTAGCTCCCAGGGGCTTGGTTCACTTAATTTCCATAAAAATTACAAAAATGTTTTCAAATTTATACCCTACCCTATCACCATTAGGGTTCAACATTAGCTCAACATTAGGCTCACCAGATAGTATTGTCTTTTTTTTTTTTCAATTGGAGGGAGGGCTAGGAAAGTTACAGGATATTTATATTACACCATAACTGCTTTCTCAAGTTTTCTAAGCATCTCTTCTGGTCTTTGATTTTGTTTAAAAAGTCCAAATCCCCAAAACACCAGGTGGTTCTATGACCTTGCTAGTGCATTCATTCTCTTTGCCATAGAATTCAGATTTAGTCATTGGAGGTCAAGTTTTCTCCTAATAGTCCTTTACAAATACTCATCTCTAGATTTTCTAAATGCTCTTTGTCTTTCACGACACTTAATTCTTTGATGGACGTGTAAACGTCATCAGTGTGAATGTTTCCTCCACTTTCTTAAACTGGAAAGATCAATATGTCTGCATGCTGTGGAGGTGGAAATAGCAAACTGTCTTTCATGATAACGGAATGAAAGAAATATTTTAGCATTCTATAATCTGAATTTGTTGCCTATGAATAGTAGAAATACTGTGGAAAGTCTGATTCCTCCCAGAGGAATTAGGGTTTTGAATTTGGGGTCCAGAGATCCTGTACTTCTTTTCCTAGAGAGTGGCCAGAAAGGCATTAGAGGTGCCAAGTAGATCACTGGACAATAAAACAATGGCAGGCTTGTTCTAGTTCCCGACTGCGCGTTGGGAGGAAGTATTCGGAGCACGAGGGGAGATCCCATCCTTAGATAAACAAGGTAATTTTACACGAAGCAACGGCCCTATTGAGAACTTGTTTTATGATCTCGCTAGGCTTGATAAGGTCAAGGTAATTTAGAAAATTAACAACAATATAAAAAAAAAAAGTTCAGCAAAATTATTTCTCCCTCAAACCCAAAAGGATTTAGAATGCTGAGAATTCCGAGGTAGACGAAAAAAAATGCAGATAGGTTTTCGTTCCTTCTTTATCTACCTCCTCCCTTAGTTTTCTGCCCAAGGGCCAATAGGATGCCCAGACTGCCAGTTTGGAAGTCTCTAACTGGAAAGAAGAGAAAGGCTTCGTCCAATCAGATCAAACTTTCCCCAGGGCCAGGTGAAAGCTTAATTAGCTTAACCGGTCCTCTACAACTTATTAGCACCTTGTTAAGTTGAATAGCTGTCCTTTCTGGAGGAAATGAAACTTCTTTGTGATGTTTTAAATGTAAGAAACTACTTGCTTTCTTATATTGTTATTGGTAATTGACTCTAAGTTACTCGAGGGCATAAACTGAATCCTATTCGGCGGCCCCAATTCACCGCCACACCACACCCCACCAACCTCCCAGGAAGATGCTTTGCGAATGATTGGGGGCAGGGTGTAGGCGGGGAGTTGGAGTTGGAGTGGGTGGGGGTGGTGACGGGAAATCTCCAGCCTAAAGAAATCCTTGGTTATGGAAACCCCCTTTCTGAATTCAGATCAGTCATTTACAATCTTTGGGCGCTGAGAGGATGTCAATTGTCCCAGGTGATCAGGTTCCTTTTTCTAACACATTTTATAATGTCTAGTGTAGTCTTTTTAAAAAATTTTTAAAATTTTCTCTTCGTGAATTTCATTAAATAGAAACATTGCACTATACAAAAAAGAACAAGAGGCTTGCATAAGATTAAATGGAATAATATATATAAAACACTTTTGAAAACCTGAAAGTGCTAATATAAAGTATTATAAGAAACTATGAACCTCTGTTACAACTTGAGAATATATACATAAATAAGCAGCGTGTCCCAAAAGTCTTAATATAATTTTAAACTATGAAAATTTAATATCATGTATATGTACATATATTCAATTTAACAAGGTAGTAACAAAACTTCTATTTGTGTCTTCTACAATTTTTTTCATGCTACCTTTCTATCTGTAAAATGTTTCCCAGGGTTTTGGAATCTGGAGATTTTCAGATATCTTACCTTGATTTCCCAACCCTCCCCCCACCCCCACTGCTACCGGGAACCCCTAAATATTCAGAATTTTAATAGTACATTAGCAAAGAGTGGGTGGAGGTAAATTTTTGGATCTCTAATCCAGTAAAGTTAGTAAGGGAGGAAGAGGTTTTTTTTTAGTTCTGAAGGCAATTAAGTGACTGCTGAGTTTTAATCTATAACTCATGTCTATTTTGATTTACTATTGCTTAAAATACTTTAATGTAACTTTATAAACTTTTCCCTTTTAATTTAAAGTTATCTGCATCGAAGGATGTAATTTGGATTTCATAGATAATTAATTCTGTGCTGGTAGCAAAGAGTTCATACTGAGGTGACTTTTAAAACTCAGCAGATTGTCTTCCTTTTACTGTATTTTTTTTATGGTACTTGGCATCAGCCTTACTTTTTTGTAGTGTATGTAATGTTTTATTGTTTATTGTTGAATGTCTCTTCATTAATAGATTTTGGAAAATTCAACAAACTCAATAATGAATTAATTTCTTCATAACATACTTGAAATTATTCCTGATAAAATGATAATAGTATGACAAAATTTAAAATTGACAATGATTCACATCTCAGTTTCCAAAGTATTCTTTTCTGTGGTTAATGTTATCTTCCCTCTCTCCTATCTATCCTACTTCTCCCCCTTAACTTGATGGGAATCCCCCAAAGCTCAGCCCTTTAGTCCTCTGCTTTTCTCTCTCTACATTCATTTATTCATGGAGCTCATGTAAGCCCAAAATATCAGCTTTCTACAAGACTGGTGTCTCCATCCTCACCTGCATTTCCAGGGGCCTACAATATATTAGATCATTAGAATCATCTCCATTTGGAAAGTCTGCCATGAAGACTAACCCTGGACATGTCAGAAACAATATATTTATCCAGTCTGTCATGAAACCACTCTCCTTGATTCCCAAATTTGCAACTTTGGTGGATATCTTTGACTCCCCTTTCCCCACCCCCCTTTCATTGCTGTTAATTCCTGAAAAATGTTCCAAAGGTGTCTCTTGAATTCCACCCTTCTCTCCTTTTCCTCAGCCTACACTCTCATCCAGGGCTTTACTGCCATGTGTAACAGAAGCTCTCAGAGGGCTTCCTGGCCTTGGTTCTCTCCTCGATTCTTCATTCAAGCAGCTAGCTGTCACAGTGGATAAGAATGATGGACTTGGAGTCAGGAAGACCTGAATTTAAATCTAGCCTTAGACACTCTCACTGTCTCACCCTGGGCAAGCCACTTAACTTCTGTCTGACTTGGTTTCTTCATCTGTACAAAGGCATCTTCATCTGTACAACAGCACCTACTTCACAGGGTTAAAAATACTATAGAAATGCTATTATTATTTATAATTCTGATGGTCATTTTTCTGCCTCTAAGTCAACCTTACCTCTCTGCCCCAACTGCATCTGCTTATATATGGATATGCAGCTTTGGCAGTTTCTGCAACTACAAACAGCAGGTCTTTGTGATGATGCTCCCTTACCTCCCACACCAGGCAAAGGTACTACAGACCTATCTAATACAGACCAGTAGATTCAATTCATGTGTTTGTGGGTAATTGTTTCTTCAGCTCATGATTATTCATCTTTTGTAGTTCTTTTTACTGCCTATCAACTCTGCCTCCATCCAGCTCAGGAGATATAGACAAGTAAGGATACAGGAGCAGCCTGGTTTCTAACCTTTTATAGGTGTCATGGATCCCTTTGGCAGTCTCATGAAGCTCAGAGAAACATTTTTAAATGCATAAGAATCCTACGCAGGACTATAAAGGAAACCAGTTCCATTGGAATGCAGTTATAAAAAAAATTATTTTAAAAAATCCAGGTTCATAGACTCCAGGTTAAGAGTTCCCCCCCCCAGAAGAATTCATGACCAAACAAGAGATATAGAGCATTATGAAATATAGAATAGATCATTTTAATAATATTAAATTTAAAAGCTTTTGTACAAACAAAGCCAATACAACCAAGATTAGAAAGGAAAGCAGAAAGCTGAGGTACACTCTTTGCAGCAAATGTCTCTGATAAAGGCCTCATTTCTCAAATATATAGAGAACTGAGTCAAATTTATGAGAATACAACTAATTTTCCAACTGAGAAATGGTCAACGGACTTAGACACTCGGTTTTCAGATAAATCAAAGGTATCTACAGGCATATGAAGTGTTCTAAATCACTTTTGTTCAGAGAAATGCAAATTAAAATAACTCTGAGGTTCCACCTCTCACCAATCAGATTGGCTAATATGACAAAAAAAAAAAAAAGGAAAATGATAAATGTTGGAGAGGATATCGGAATTGAGAACTGATTCAACCATTCTGGTGAGCGATTTGGAACTATGTCCAAAGGGAAACCAAACTTTGTATACCCTTTGCTTCAGCAATACTGCTATTTTGGGGGGTCTGTATCCCCAAAAAATCATTTAAAAGGGGAAAATGCAAAAAATATTTATAGTAGCCCTTGTTGTGGTGGCAAAATATTGCAAACTGAGGGGATGCCCATCAACTGGGGGATGGCTGAATAAGCTGTCGTGTATGAATGTAATGGAATACTATTGTGCAATAAGAAATGATGAACAGATACATTTTAGAAAAACCTTGAAAGATTTGTACAAACTGATGCAAAGTGAAATGGAATGAAAAATATTGTACGTAGTATCAGCACATTATGTGATGCTCAATTATGAATGACTCGGCTTTTCTCAGAGACACAGTGAGCAAGACAAGCACAAAGGACTCATGAAGAAAAATGCTATTCATCTTCAGATAAAGAACTGATGGACTTAGAATGCAGATTGAAGCATGGTTTTTTTTTCACTTACTTTATTCTTTCTCGTGATTTTTTTTCCCTTTCGATCTGCTTCTTCTTGCACAACTGTGATGAATATGGAAATATGTTTTACATGACTGCATATGTATAAACTGTATTAAACTGCTTGTCATTTTCAGAAGAGGGGAGGGGAAGGAGGGAGGAAAATTTGGAATTCAAAACTCAAAATCTTCTAAAAATGAATGCTAAAAATTTTCTTGATATGTAATTATGGGAAAAAAATACTATTTAAAGCAAAAAAAAAAAAAATCCCCCAACAGAAAGCAAACTCATTGCAGGCAGAGACAGTTTCAGTTTTTAGCTTTGTATTCTGTGCCTACCCCTCCACCCACTACACAGGGACAGAGTAGGCACTTAAATAATAGGTTTGTTAATTGATTGGTGAGGAGAAAGTTGTTTTGTTAGAGGCTAGTTAGAAGAACTGGGGGAGGGGGAGCAGGAACCTTTTCAAGTCATCTAGGAATCTCTTTAGGGGGAAATGGAACCAAGGAGCCATAGTCAGAAACCAAAGAGGCCAGTAGACTGAATTTGCTTTCTGTTGTGGCCCATGGGCTATCTTTATGCACAAATGCAAATTATACCCTTGCCAGTGCCCCTTGCAAATCCCCTGCCCAGTTGTCAGTGCTGAGAGGGAGCTTGGATTTTAACCCTCTCTTGCTTAAATTGGGTTTTAAGTGCCTTGTAAGGCTCATGTTGTTGTCACCTCCCCAGCTCCCAGTGCTCTCCTACTTCTTAACCATCTCCTCCTTTATAACTAGCTTAAGACTCATTTCCTCTGGGCTATCCCCTTGACTAACCTCTCATTCATTCCCTCTTGTGCCTATACCAGGCAATGGGATATTCTTCCCACAGAGATAAAAATGAAAAGTCCACGCCCTACGCAGCTTACGTTCTACTAGGGTAGAGTTGGGGCGGGGTGGTGGGGGACGCCTAGATAGGTAGATGATAGATGAGAGAGAGAGAGAGAGAGAGAGAGAGAGATACTAATTATATTCAGATTAGTTTGTAGATCTGAAGTGCTAACATAGGAGTGAAAAGATGCTTGTTGGAGGTGGCACTTGAGCTGAACCTTGAATGGAGACAGGGATTCCAAGAAGTGGAGATGAAGAGGGAGAGCATTTCAGGCATTTAGGGAGCAGTGTGTGCAAAAGCTTGTGGAGGTAAAAAACAACAAGGCATGTATAGGTTATAGCAAGTAGGTCATCCATCTCAGATAGAATTCATACTATTCTACTGGCATTACAATTATTTCCTCCAATTATTCTAAAGTTTGATGTTAAAAGACCTTGTATTCTTAGAATTTTGGGATTTAGAATAGGAAGGAAGGGAGAGAAGGAAAGAAGGAAGGAAGAAAGGAAGGAACGGAGGGAGAAAGGAAGGGAGGGAGGAAGGAAAGAAGGGAGGGAGTGAGGGAGGAAGGAAGGAAGGGAGAGAGGGAGGGAGGAAAGGAGGGAGCAAGGAAGGAAGGAAGGAAGAAAGGAAGGATTTATGAAGCACCTACTAAGTGCCAGGTATTGTACTATGGGCTCTACAAATATATCTCATTTGATCTTCACAACATCCCAATAAGTTAGGGAACTACTATTATCCTCATTTTATAGATAAGTGTCTAAGGCCAGATTTGAATTTAGGACTTCCTGACTTCAGGCCCAGTACTCTATTCACTTCACCCACCCTGCTGCCTCCCTAAGGAAGGGACCTTAGAAATCAATTTACAAGTGAAAAACCTTAGACCTAGGAAATAAAGTGAATTATTCAAGGTCACACAGACACTAAATATAAGAACCAGGACTCAAATACAAGGCTTTTGATTCCAAATTCAGGGCTCTTTCCATTATATTATACTTGAATGTGCTAGCCAGCAGAGTACAAGTTGTAGAAGTTTCCACTAGGTCAGAAAGCCTTCCCATGCAGGTCCAACATCCAGATGGCCATCCAAGGACAAGTCTAGCTAAGTGCAGAGCAGCTCAAAATCACCACAAGTTGTATATCTAGTGGTTATTTTTGGCCACAAGCAACTCACAATATAGTCTATTATGGTGTAGAAAGGGTTGGGATCAGTGCCAAAGGAGGGAGTAGCATATAAATGAAAGCACAAATCCCTGAAGGAAGGTTAATTATTTATGTGCTTAAACAACTTTGAAAGATACAAGATGTCTACCATCAGTGCCACGACCAACTGTGATTCCAGGGGACCAATGATGAAACATGTTACTCACCTCCTAACAGATCGGTGATGATCTCAACATACAGAACAATGAACACACATTTTTCACATGGCCAACATGTGCATTTGTCTGATTTGGCTATGCTTATTTGTTGAAATAATTGTGTTTTTCTTTTTCTTTTCCCCATGGGGGAGGAGGGAGAGAAGAAAAGGGGAACTAGTTACAGTGGTATCTGAAAAAAAAGAAAAGAGGCAATCATTGAAGAATTTTTTTACATGCATAGAAGAAGGGAAAAACATGTTAAGGAAGAAACAAAAAAGGACAGTATTCAAAGTAACATATTGAATTTATTATAGACTTTTATTATAGTTTTTCAAGGAGCAAGTTGTACATAATTGAGTTGTAGTTTCCCCTCTATTCCTTTTTATGTCCTACTTTATATATGGAAATGTTCTTAATATATGTATACTTGCAAAGTAAAAAGTATATCATATATATAACTAATAAAAAATTTTACCTAGGAGAAATTTTTCCTCCCATAGGGAACATGTCTTACCTCCTTTAGTAGATAATAGACTTCTTTTTATTTTTAAGCAATCGGGGTTAAGTAACTTGCTCAAAGTTACACAGCCAGTTATTTCTGGGTGGGGTGCTAAGTATCTGAGCCTGGATTCGATCCCCAGGTCATCCCGACACTGGAGCCGGTGCTCTTACTCTCTGAGCCACCTGGCCACCCCTGATAATAGACTTCTTGAGGAGAGAACTTTTGCCTTTTACATCTTTGTAGCTCCCAGAGTGTATAACCCTGGGCCTCATATAAAGCAGGTAATCGACAAGTATATGTTGAATTAATATTGTCTGATTGTGTTCCCTAATGACAGAGTGTATAGTTTAAATGACTTCATCAGGCACTTGGTTTGACCAACTGTGATTCCAGAGGATGTTTTTTGTATTTGTTTCTTGTCTTTTAAATAGATCATTAAGCACCCAGAGGCAGTGGATCGTAGCTTCTACCCAATAATAACTCACATTTATGAAGCACTAAGATTTACAAGAAAGTCAGCTCAGCATAGAAGACTAATCTTAACATCAAGAAGGCTTGAGCTCAATTATACCTGCCTCTGACACTTGATAGCTGTGTAACCTTTGGCAAGGATCTTCAAGTCTCCCCACCCTAGACAGCTCTGTAGGACTTTGCACTGGAAATGACCAAACAAAAATGACTAATAGGGAGGTGATACCCAAAGTAAGGAAATGGTAAAAGAAAACCAAAAGTTGCTTAAATTAAATTCAAGTCACTTGGCCCAGATGAACTACATTCTTGGGTACTGAGAGAGATATGACTGATGAGCCACTGTAGGTGATATTTGAAAGATTATGGAAAATGGGAGGGGTACCACAAGGTTAGAGAAAGGCAAATGTCCCAATTTTCAAAAAAGGGATCAGAAGTGGTGTGTTTGACTACTTGGTGAAATTCTAGAATGGATCATTAAAGGAATGGTTGGTAAAGTTCTGCAAAGGAAAGTGGCGATTATAAAGAGCCAACATGGTTTCATCAAGAACGGGTCTTGTCAGATCTACCTCATGGCCCTTTTAAACTGAAAGATGAGTCAGTCAATCAACAAGCATTTATTAAGCCCTTGCTGTGTGCCAGGTATTGTGTGAAGCTGGGAATAGAAATACAAGGGAAAAGAAAGATGGTTCCTTCCATCAAGGAGATTACATTTTAATGGAAGAGGATAACACATAAAAGGAAGCTGAGAAATGAGGGGAGGCTGAAGAGAAAGAGAATAGGTGGTAAGTTCGAGCAAGAGTCCAGATTGTGGCCTGAGAAAAGAAGATGTGGCTTACCTGGCCACCTTCCTTAAATAGAGGTTCTGGAAGGAGCTATCCAGTTAGAAGGAGGGGGTGGTACATGGGGAAAGGGTACTTCTAATAGGTGAATTCCAGGGCTGAAAAATTTTGGGGGGATGATAGATAAGTCCAGATTGAAGCCTGGTGAAAAATTAAGATGAGAATGCTGTTGACATAATTTACCAAGATTTTAACAAAGTTTTTCATAAACTATCTTATACTATCCTTGTGGAAAGAGTAGAGAGATATGTACTAAATAATACAATTAGATGAATTCGAAACTGGTTGACTGGGCTGACTAGAAGAGCTATCAATGGTCCAATGTCAAGGGGGGAGGGCCCTAGGGATCAGTGTTTGGTCCCAGGCTATTTAACATTTTTATCACTGACTTAAAGGCAGACTGGTATTTTTCCATCCTCACAAAAAATTTGCAGATGACACAAAGTTTGGAGGAATAGCTAAAACACTAGATGACAGAAACATGATCCCCAAAGATCTTACCAGGCTAGAGTATTAGGCCGAATCTACTAAGATACCATTCAGTAGAGACAAATGAAAAGTTTTTATTTGGGTACGCACAATCAGCCTCACAAGTATAAGATAGGGAAAGCACAATTAGACAGTACTGGTTCTGAAAAATAGCAAGGGTTTTTAGTGGATGTGACAAATATACTTAGTCTAGGAATAAATATTATTTGTTGGAAAGCTAGAAAAGTTTTTATTACATTTACTTATTTTTTTAAAGCAATTGGTAACTTGCTCAAGGTTACACAGCCAGTTATTTCTGAGTGTGGTGCTAAGTGTCTGAGCCCGGGACTCGATCTCCAGGTCGTCCCAACACTGGAGCCGGTGCTCTTACTCACTGAGCCACCTGGCCACCCCTGAGCAATTGGGGTTAAGTAACTTGCTCAAGGTTACATGGCCAGGTGTTTCTGGGTGTGGTGCTGAGTGTCTGAGCCCGGGAATCGATTTCTAGGTCTTCTCAACACTGGAGCCGGTGCTCTTACTTGCTGTGCTACCTGGCCACCCCTTATTACATTTATTTTACATTAATTCTTTCTGCATAAATGGGTAGTTCTCTTAATAGAGTGCGCCTGCTCAGACAAATGTGAGCCCTTTTATGTGGCTTCCATTAGAATTTCCCGCCTTCTTCTCCATTGGCTAGGTGCAGCTTCCTGAACTGCCCACATCATGCTCCCCTCAAACAGCATCAAGCATGCATACAAGCCTCTACTCCCCTTCCTGATCAGAGGCCTGGCCCTGCTAGATAACAGCTCTGATTAGAGCCAGTCACCTCTGACCCACATTCTGCTATTAAAGAGAGGAGCCCTTTTAATTATTATTAAATTAATAATTTAATTTATAATATTTTAATTTAACTTATTTAATTTTAATTTAAATATAATTTAATTAATAACAATTTAACTAGTGGTAATAATTTAAATAAAAATAATTTTAAAAATTAACCGAATTCCTTCCCTCATTTCCCACAGTGGACCACAAGTCAACATCACGGTCTGGCAGCCAACAAGGCTAAGGTGATCTTGGGCAGAATCAATAAGAGCACGGCTTCCAAGCACAGAGCACCATGAAGGGTGCTCTCGTCAGGCCTCACCTAGGGTATTGTATTTAGTTCTGGGAACCATGTTTTAAGAAGGTTATTAACTGACATGTTTCCAGAGGAAAGCAGGTAGGATGGTGAAGGGCTTTGTGTTCATGTCATACAAGGATTGGTTGAGAGAACTGGGGATATTTCATCTAAAAAAGAAAAAAAACTCAGGGAAGTGGGAAGATAAGAGAGATGTCTTCACATATTTGAAAAACTGCCATATAGATTTGTTATGTTTGGTCCCAGAGGGGTGGACCAGGAACAATGGGCAGAAGTTGCAAAATAGCCAATCTATACTTGATTTGAGGAAAAACTTCCATACAATTAAAGCTGCCCCAGAATGGAATGGGCTGCTTCAAAGGCATGTAGGTGGTGGCAGTGGACAGCATATGGGACCTGGAGTCAGGAAGACCTGAGTTCAAATCTGGTTTCAAAAACTTACTAACTGTGTGATCCTGGACAAGTCACTTAACCTCTGTTTGATTTAGTTTGCTCAACTGTAAAATACAGATAACAATAATACCTTAGTTCACTCATAGGGTTGTTGTGAGGACCAAATGAAAAAATACTTGTAAGTGCCTGGCACTGAACAGATGCTATAAGTTTATTCCCTTCCCTCTGCTTCAAGAGATGGTAGGTTCCCTTACTCAGAGATCTTCAGGCATAAGCCAGATGGCCACTTGTCAGATATATTTTAGTAGAGATTGCTTTTGAGTATGGTTTGGACTAGAGAGACGATGTAGTCTCTTCCATCTCCCAAATTCTGTGAGGTACAAATGACTAGACCCCTAGAGGGAGTTCCACTTCCAAGAAGTCATAGGTTCAGACCGAATAAAAAAAAAAGGTTCTCCACAATAACACTCTGAGGTATATCTTACAGATATTATTATTCTTATTATTATCATCTCCATTTTATTTTTTCCTTTTGTTTTTTAATTTATTTTTAGTTTTCATCATTCATTTCCACAAGATTTTGAGTTATAAATTTTCTCCCTGTCTTTTCCCTACCCTTCACCCCAAGATAGAAAGCCTTCTTGAATACCCCTTCCCCCAATCTGCTCTCTCATACCCTCCCTCATACCCCCTCTAACTTTCTAGTAGGGCAAGATGGATATCTATACCCCAGTGACTGTATATCTTATTTCCCAGTTGCATGCAAAAGAACCAAATTTTTTAACATTTGTTTATCCCCATTTTATTAATGAAGGAACTGAGGCTGAAATAAACAGAGCAATTTTTCTATGGTTATACAACTAGTAAATGTTAGAGTCACTAGTTGTACCTGGTTCTCTTGAATTCTTCAACCTTTTCAGGATGTCTTTTTTTTTTTTTTTTTGGCTTTTTGGAGGGGCAGTTGGGGTTAAGTGACTTGCCCAAGGTCATACAGTTAGTAAGTGTTAAGTGTCTGAGGCTGGATTTGAACTCAGGTCCTCCTGACTCCAGGGCCAGTGCTCTATTCACTGCCCCACCTAGTCTCCCCCAGGATGTGTCTTTTATCCCCCAGAGGGTAACAGTAGGTGTTTAGTCAATTCCTATTGATTAAATGAGCAAATTATGCCCAGTTATTAAGAAGCTACTATTGTCATGTGCAGAAATGTTGCATTTGGTCAATGTTTTCCCTTTTAGAGGCTATAGGCTAAAATAAATACTGTTTATCCTGAAGAAGGAAAATGAAAGGGAAAGAAGAATAAAGCCATGAGGGCACTAAACCCAGAGAGTACCCCAGATGTCTACAGGTCCCCTTAGGCTTTGACAATGAAACCTGCCTTGAAACTTTAGGGGTTGGCCTCGTCTTTGTAAGGGAGCATTGCTTAGCTAATGTCCAAGAAATAAGAACTGATACATCCTCTGGGCATAGAAGTCACATGTGGTTTAGTTTTGCATGAGTCCAGAATGACTTCACAGAGACAAAAACTGGTCAAAAAATCTTCATGTAAAAAGCCATGACTATCTCCTCAGTAATGATATTATAAGATTCCGTACATTAATCATTCCCTTCTCTGCCTTCGTGAAAACCCCAGAGTACATCTATCTTTGAAGGAGTCATGGCATACTCAAAAGGAGTCTCAAAACAAGGGGGACTTTCTGAGTCTGGGCCCAGCACTCCATCCACTATACCCACCTTTCTGTAGAGCAAAACCTCCCTTTAAAGCCAACATAGTGCCCCATATGCAAAATTGGCACTCATCTTCCTTAGTTCAAATCTAGCATCAGACACTTACCAGCTGTGTGACCCTGGACAAGTCACTTAACCCTGTTTGCCTCGGTTTCCTCAGCTATAAAATGAGCTAGAGAAGGAAATGGCAAACCACTCCAGTAGCATTGCCAAGAAAACCCCAAATGGAGACATGAAAAGTCAGACAAGACTAAAATGGTTAAACAATAATGGGTGATTCTGCCCCCCAAGATCTTATCATTTATTTGGGCATGAGGAGAAGGGATAAGACATGACTATATATATCACGGAGAGGCTGCCGTTAATGGAATCTCTGAAGTAAAGTTTTAGGTACACTGTGATGAGGTGAGGTCCATTCTGTTCATTGGAGACAGCTCCAAGATGTGAGATTCCTATGGAGACTTGACTGGTTTTGACTTTTGACTGGTGGTAAAAATTTGGAAAAGGAAGAAGAGAATATGGTAGAGGTGGCAGGAAAAGATAAATGAGTTGGAAAGTGGAAATGGGATGGAGAGGCGACTGGCAGGGGTGGGATAGTTGGTATTGAATAGTAATAAGCTCATATTTATTTAGCATTTATTTTACTGTTTATTTAGTAGTGAATAATAATGATAATACTTCACATTTATTTCGCTTGTTAAGGTTCAAAAAGTACTAAACATTTATAAACAGTACCTCACTTGATCCTTACCAAATCCTGGATAGTGTGTTGGGACTTGGAGTCAGGAAGACCTCAATTCAAATCTTCCCTCTTGACACTTATTAGTCATGCCAACAAAGGCAATTAGCTTCTATGAACTTCAGCTTTCTCATCTATAAAATGTGGATAATGCCTGTTGAACTTATTTCACAGGGTTTTTTGTGAGGCTCCAAAGAGCTATGTAAACCTCTCTGTAAATGTCAGTTATCGTTATTAGTGAACTGTCAAGAGATGGACAGGCAAGCTGCAAACTGCATTTGAAGCAAAGATACATAAAACACTCATTCTATAGTATATTCAAACCTTGACAGAATCCTGATGACTTTGCAGACAAGTTGAGTCTTTAATATAAGACAGCCTGATGTGAGAAGTTAGTAGTTCTCCATATGGGTCATTGAGAGATTAGGAAACCAAACAGCATTTTCTCACCCTTTCCCCACACCCTGATGGACAGTTTCCTTACCCCCTCCCCAGTAGTATTCTGTAGAAGGTCTCTGGAAATATAGGAAATTGTTTTCATTTGCTTATGGAAGGCAGATAATTATTCTACTACTTGTTATTTACATTGATTTTATGTCTTAATGCTTTTACTACTGGATTTATGACTCTTTCATGGTCTCATAATAGAGAGTGTTGTAAAGGATGGGGGCTCACACCATGATATAAAGCCCAATACCAAAAACATCCACACTGAACCTGGGAAAAGTATCAAATTACAGGGTCAGATCTCTCAGAAATTTTCAAGGGTCCAAATGATAGCCACATGCAACTTTTATCCAAATTAGTATGTTATTAAGTGCATCTGAGACATCATGTGGATTGACATGAGAGACTTGGGCATGTCTTCTAACTGGGGAATCCAGGATGGTTTCACAGAGGATGTGGGTCTTGAAGGCAGAGCCAGGACTGGTTAGGACCAGATTAGATAATGACAAATAGTTCCATTTGGCTAATGCAAAGACTGAAGGAAGGTAAGTAATGATATATATAAGTAGTGAGCTCACTGTCACTGGAAATGTTCAAGCCGAAGTCCAATGATCAGATCAGGTATGTTATAAAAGGCTTTTGGTATTGGCAGGAATGTTGGTCTAAATAACCACAGCAACCACACATAAATTGCCACTCTAAGGTCCTAGGAGTTTCCCAAAATGAAAGACTAGGGAATATCGCTATACCATCATCTTTTAATGTATCAGAACTATCAGTGAAGTGCATGGGGCAATCAGAAGGTCTTTGATCTAGTAAGGAGCTTTCCTATAGAATCACAGGATTATGAAGTTGGGAGTTGGAAGAGTTCTAACTGATGAATAAGAAAGACCCTCATCCAGGAAGGAAAATGGTGTCAATTAATTTTTGCCATTCCTTCTTCCCCAAGTTTTGCTTTCAGAGGAAACAATTGAAGTCCATAAATCTTTTGGTACACAAATGATACAGAAAAGTCCTGTAGAATAAAATGTCAGCGACAGTTTCCAGTAAATGATATAGTACCACAGACTGTTGCCCATACTTGGAATATAATTCTCCCTGGCCTCTACCTCTTAGAATTCCCAGCTTCTCGGGGTGGCTAGGTGGTGCAGTGAATAGAGCACCAGCCCTGGAGTCAGGAGGACCTGAGTTCAAATCCAGCCTCAGACAATTAACACTTACTAGCCATGTGACCTTAGGCAAGTCACTTAACTCCAATTGCCCCTCCAAAAAAAAAAAGAATTCCTAACTTCTTTCAAGGCTTAGCTCATGAATACAAAATCTGATCATCTCAGTCAGTCTTTTCTCCCTCCTCATTGTAGATTATATGTTCATCAATTTACATGTTATATACTCCCAGTAGAATCCTTGGGGGAGGAAGCATTTTTCATTTACTTTTTATCCCTATCACTTACCATAGCTCCCTGCATGTAATAGGTGATTCATTGTTGTATTGGACCAGATTTCATCATAGATGATGGGGGGAGGGGAAGAGAGAATGAACCTCTTCCTTTTGCTGCTGTTTAATCCTGCCTGGGGGGTATGGGGGGTGTTCAGGGAGCCATTTTCAGGGCTGCTCATCCACCTTTGGTCTCCAATTGATTCACCTGTAATACACATAGCAGCCACACCCCAGCAAAACCATCTCAGCAGAAGGGCTAGACCAGGCTGAGGGTAAGCAATAGGCCTCAAACTTGTTGGTGAGTTAGGGGGTGACTACCCCAAGCACGTGAAGACATTCCCCCGGCAGAACAGGCTGATGAGAACAATTTGTTCCAATGGCCTTAAAGGTGGCTGAAGCAGGCCCTGTGGAGCACTTAGACCTTGATCAGACATCAAAGACAGCAAGGTCATCTACTGCATCCCAGGTTGTCTTGACTTTTGTGTTGCCAAGGCACTCTGGAAGAGAAAGTAAGGCTCTGTGCAACTCTGCCTCGCTTAAACCCAATTCACACACAAGTCAAGATACCATCCCATGATGTCATTGGTCCTCTTAAAAAATGAAGGAGGAGGGGCGGCTAGGTGGCACAATGAATAGAGCCCTGGAGTCAGGAGGACCTGAGTTCAAAAATGGCCTCAGACACTTAACACAACTAGCTGTGTGACTTTGGGCAAGTCACTTAACCCCAATTGCCTCTCCAAAAAGCAAAAAACCAGAAACCACAAAGAGGAAGGAGGAACAACAATCCTGCCTGTGTGTGGTAAAGTCAGGTCAGGAGATCTGGGGTTTCATGCTGCATGATTTTTGATCCAGTGATCCATCTCATAGCAGGACCCACAGTTAGGTGAAGAGAATGTTGGCTCTGGAGGGAGAAGTTCAGAATCCAGGTCTGATTCATACTGCCTGTGTGACACTGGCCAGATCACTTAGTCTCCCTTGCTTTCAGTTTGTTCCTCTGTAAAATGAGGAGGTTGGAGTAGATGATCTCCTATATCCCTTCTCCCTCTAGGTCCGCACTCCTGTGATCTGAGAAGGAACGAGGGTGATGGCCTTCTAATGAAAGACAGTTCACAGAATCTGGCAATTTAGAACATAAACACCCAGAGACGGGCACTTTATCAGTCTATCCCTGCCCACCAACTGCCAGTGTCCTCTCCTCCTACCTCCATTGAATTCCTTTGTATTATTTTGTTTTTATTCTACATAGAATTATATGTACACTTCTCCCCCTTTTAGAATGTAAGCTCCTCAAGAACAGGTCCTATTTTAGCTCCATGGTTATATCCCCAGCACCTAGCACAGCACCTGGTATAACATAGCTGCCTAATAAATGCTTGTTGATGGATTGATTGGTTTTTTTGTTTGTTTGTTTTTAAAGCAATTGGGGTTAAGTACGTTGCTCAAGGTTACACAGCCAGTTATTTCTGGGTGTGGTGCTAAGTATCAGAGCCCAGATTTGATCCCAGGTGATCCTGACTCTGGGGCCAGTGCTCTTACTCACTGTGCCACCTGGCCACCCCAGGATCGATTGTTTTAGACATCCAGAGTCTGTGGTGGTACTCTCCTTTCCAGTGAAGTCCAAATAAGTAGGAATAAGCAACTGGAGGGATTAATGTGAAATGGAAATAATTCCCCACACTCTGGGACTGTGATGCATCATAATGCAGTATCCAGAAGGAAAATGAAAACCAGCCCAACCCAGCAGTTCTCTGATAACCCACTCATCATAAAAGATACATAACAGGGTGTGCCCCAGATGCAGTTCCATTGGCTCATCATAAGAACTAATGATAAATGGCTGCTTCCAGGATGAAGCTTAATGGAGGGCATGACCAAGCCCAAAAAGCTGGAGGAAATTCCAGCACAAGCAAGCAGACCTGCCCCAAACCCAGGCAGATATCCAGAGGATGGTGAATTTGGGAGCAAGGTAAGGATGATTTGGCTTCTGGAGCCTGAGTGATAGGAGAGGATGGACAGCATTCTCCAAATAAGGGCTCTATTTTACAGATGGGCTTGACTTCCACGAGGTGTCCAGAACATAAATATTGGGTAAATGAGAAAAGAGTAAAGTGAAAAGACAGTAAATCGAGCTCCTAATAGTAATTTTCGTGGGCATTTATATAGCGATTAAATGAGAAAACATATGTAAAGTGCTTTGCAAACCTTATGGTGCTTTATAAATACTTTATAAGTGAGTGGATGGGGGAGGAGTTTGTTTTTGGTTTTTGTGTTTGTTTTTTTAAACTGGAATGCCCTTTTCTTCGTTCTCATGCTTCCTGGTCTTTGTCCATGCTCTTCCCTATGTCAATATTCCTTCCTTTCCCTTCACCTGGTGAAATATTCCCCATCCTTTAAAGCCCAACTAAAATGCCAACTCCTGCAGGAAGCCTTCCCTGATTCCCTACAGCTATAAAAACTTCTCCACTGAGACCACACAGCACATAGCACTTTGTTTTGTGATCCTCTAATGGATTCATCAAAATATATTGGATATTGTAGCTACTTGTGTGATGGACAACTAGGTGATGCAGTGGACAGAGTGCCAGGTCTGGAATTGGGAAGACTCATCTTGGTGAGTTCAAATCTGGTCTCAGACACTTATTAGCTGTGTGACCCTGGGCAAGTCACTTAACCCTATTTGCCTCAAATATCCTCATCTGTAAAATGAGATGAAGAAGGAAATGGCAAACCACTCCAATATCTTTGCCAAGAAAACCCCAAATGGGGTCACCAAAAGTTGGACACAACTGAATACCACCAAGCAAATGACCTGCTAGAGTGTATCTTGAAGATAGGGCCTTACCTAAACCTTGCATCCTTCTAAGAGCTTAGCCCAGACCTGTGCAACTTGGCAGCAGGTGGGGACCAGTAGTAAAATAGGCTAAACTTCTTGGGGCCTGTGATAGTAATGGCAATTAAAGATTCCCCTGTATTGGCTTGGTTTTCAAATTGATTGTATTAAAACCCAGAGTTTGTTAATCCCACCTGTGGGATGGGCTTGTTGATGTGAAAAGAAAGTCCTGAAGTGGGAGGAGCTGGTGATGTAGATTTGGAGAGACAAGAGAGAGGCGGAAGATCTTTTTGGAAGCAGCACCTCGTGGAGAGAGAGAGACTAAGAGAATTGCTGGTGGCCGCTTTGAATTGCCCTGGACTTTTGAGACCTGCCCCCTGAGCTGCCAAGGACTGAGGAGACATGGCTGTCTTGCTGGTACTTTGTCTGTCTGTTTTGATGTTGTTTTGCCAGATTTGTCCACTGGTGAAAGACAGTCCTTTTGTTGAAGAAGTCCTGGAACCTGGCTGTTCGCTAAGAAGGCCTGCGACTGTCCTGCAGACAGAGAGTGAATACTGTCCACTGGTGAGGGACAGTACTGTTGTTGCAGGGGTCTGGAGACTGTCCTGCAGACAGAGTGAATAC